>NW_027468587.1:1002039-1487039 GCF_046254945.1 Alosa pseudoharengus | reverse complement strand
AGAGAGACACAGATGAAAGAGGGAGGAGGTGATGGAGAGAGACGAGAGAGACACAGATGAAAGGGGGAGGAGGTGATGGAGAGACACAGATGAAAGAGGGAGGAGGTGATGGAGAGAGACGAGACGAGACGAGAGCAGTGGTGATGCAGAGAGACGAGACGAGACGAGAGAGACACAGATGAGAGGGGGAGGAGGTGATGGAGAGACACAGATGAAAGGGGGAGGAGGTGATGGAGAGAGACGAGAGAGACACAGATGAAAGGGGGAGGAGGTGATGGAGAGAGATGAGACGAGACGAGACGAGACGAGAGCAGTGGTGATGCAGAGAGACGAGACGAGACGAGAGAGACACAGATGAAAGAGGGAGGAGGTGATGGAGAGAGACGAGAGAGACACAGATGAAAGGGGGAGGAGGTGATGGAGAGACACAGATGAAAGAGGGAGGAGGTGATGGAGAGAGACGAGACGAGACGAGAGCAGTGGTGATGCAGAGAGACGAGACGAGACGAGAGAGACACAGATGAGAGGGGTAGGAGGTGATGGAGAGACAAAGATGAAAGGGGGAGGAGGTGATGGAGAGAGACGAGAGAGACACAGATGAAAGGGGGAGGAGGTGATGGAGAGACACAGATGAAAGAGGGAGGAGGTGATGGAGAGAGACGAGACGAGACGAGAGAGGTGGTGATGCAGAGAGACGAGACGAGACGAGAGAGACACAGATGAGAGGGGGAGGAGGTGATGGAGAGACACAGATGAAAGGGGGAGGAGGTGATGGAGAGAGACGAGAGTGACACAGATGAAAGGGGGAGGAGGTGATGGAGAGAGATGAGACGAGACGAGACGAGACGAGACGAGACGAGAGCAGTGGTGATGCAGAGAGACGAGACGAGACGAGAGAGACACAGATGAAAGAGGGAGGAGGTGATGGAGAGAGACGAGACGAGACGAGAGCAGTGGTGATGCAGAGAGACGAGACGAGACGAGAGAGACACAGATGAGAGGGGGAGGAGGTGATGGAGAGAGACGAGAGAGACACAGATGAAAGGGGGAGGAGGTGATGGAGAGAGACGAGACGAGACGAGACGAGACGAGAGCAGTGGTGATGCAGAGAGACGAGACGAGACGAGAGAGACACAGATGAAAGGGGGAGGAGGTGATGGAGAGAGACGAGACGAGACGAGACGAGAGAGACACAGATGAAAGGGGGAGGAGGTGATGGAGAGAGACGAGACGAGACGAGACGAGACGAGAGCAGTGGTGATGCAGAGAGACGAGACGAGATGAGAGAGACACAGATGAAAGGGGGAGGAGGTGATGGAGAGAGACGAGACGAGACGAGACGAGAGAGACACAGATGAAAGGGGGAGGAGGTTGAGGGTTGAGGGGACAGATAAGGCCAAGGAGAAAAGAAAGCAGAGGGAGGAACAAGAGAGAGAGAGAGAGAGATATTAAAAACGTGACACACTGGGAATTGCAGGAGATATGTTAGAATATGAGGGATGAGAAGGAAAGTACAGCAGACACATCACAGCCCCCATGTCTGAGATATGGAAGGAGGGCAGAGGTGGAGAGGAAGGGGCAGGAATACTAATGCAGGCAGAGCAGAGAAACGGCCACAGGGGCAGGAATACTAATGCAGGCAGAGCAGAGAAACGGCCACACAAGAGGGAAAAGGGCAGTGAAAAGGAAATTAACACCGTATATCTACATCATGTGTAGATATGATGTAGATATATCACTGGGGGAGCATGGAGGGAAAATGAATAGGGGAGCTGTACATAATGTCTGTCTGTCTGTCTGTCTGTCTGGGGCATGGGCATAATAACTCACCACCTTCTTGCGTGGGGGGGCTGTGGCTGGGGGCTTCAGAATAAGGGTACACAGCTTCACATCCTCTGGGTGGGTGCATTTATTCTGAGGGACAACGTAAGGTGAACATGTGTGTGTGTGTGTGTGTGTGTGTGTGTGTGTGTGTGTGTGTGTGTGTGTGTGTGTGAGTTTGTGATAGAAAGAGAGGAAAAAGAGGAATAAATCAGTGAATCATATATATATATATATATATATATATATATACAGTATAGCATATGTGTGAGTAGGTTTACTACTTAATTGTTGTAATATATATCACTAGTGGAAACAGACACATTTTTGACTCCTGAATCCCTGACCATTAAAAATTATTGCCCATGACTTTTAGTGTCTTTAGCATGTTGTCATCACAGAATTAGCATAAATATACTATATATACTATATATTTGACCACAACCGTTACACTGTTAACCTACGTATATATTATACTGCCTGAGGAAGGCACAGCTATAATCCAGTGGAAGGATTGGGAACGCACACACACTCCTGTCCTGTACACACACTGGTGTCCTGCACACACACTGGTGTCCTGCACACACACTCCTGTCCTGCACACACACTCCTGTCCTGTACACACACTCCTGTCCTGTACACACACTCCTGTCCTGCACACACACTCCTGTCCTGTACACACACTGGTGTCCTGCACACACACTCCTGTCCTGCACACACACTGGTGTCCTGCACACACACTCCTGTCCTACACACACACTGGTGTCCTGCACACACACTCGTGTCCTGCACACACACTCCTGTCCTGCACACACACTCCTGTCCTGTACACACACTGGTGTCCTGCACACACACTGGTGTCCTACCTTCCTGGGTCTGTGTGCGGTGTCTGCGGTCAGGCCGTGTCTGCGTGAGGGGGCGGTCCGTCTGCCCCTCCTGCGCAGCACCACGCAGATCTGCGCGTACACCAGCAGCGTGACGATGAACGGCACGTAGAACGAGGCCACCGAGGAGTAGACCACGAACGCCGGGTCAGCAAAGCTGCAGTCACGACCCTCCTGACCCGCCTGACCCGCTGATGCACACGAGGGAAAGAGAGAGAGAGGGGGGGGAGAGAAGGGGAGAAAGAGAGAGAGAGAGGGGGGAGGGGAGAGAAGGGGAGAAAGAGAGAGAGAGAAGGGGGGAGAGAAGGGGAGAAAGAGAGAGAGAGAGAGGGGGAGAGAAGGGGAGAAAGAGAGAGAGAGGGGGGGGGAGAAGGGGAGAAAGAGAGAGAGAGAGAGGGGGGAGCGGAGAGAAGGGGAGAAAGGGAGAATTGGAAATAAGGAGGACAAGAGAATGAAAGGAAGAGAGTGAGGAGAGACAGAAGGACATCCAAAAGAGGAAGGTGAAGTTTAGGAGAGAGGGATTGGGATGCAGGAGAAGATCATAGGAGAGAGGGATTAGGATGCAGGAGAAGATCATACAAGAAATGAAATGGTGTTGCTGCTCCAAAAGAACAGTGCTACAACTGACATCAAATCAGTGGTGCAACCATAAGCCTGGATTAGGTGGTTAGGATTTCCACAGACCTTCCACTATTCTGCAATTAGAATACTGCCACCAGAAAATAATTTCTTCACATATCCATCGCGATTAATTTGTCATTCCACATCACTTGTCACAATAGCAGTAAACACTTTGGAGACCAGATCAGAGGCAAAAGCCGTCAGGGCTGCCCTTGGAGATCAGAGGCAAAAGCCGTCAGGGCTGCCCTTGGAGCACCCCGCTGAGACAGACCCATTCTTTTGTCCTATTCTCCCCTCATCTCCCTGTGAGAGGAATACAAAATAAATGGCTCTTATTAGCCTGAGGTGTATTGTTCATTTGTTTTAAATTACTGAAGGAAGTAAAGGTTAGGTATGTTGGCAAGCAGACCACAGCCTTCTACTTGAGTTCAAGTGAGCTGTAATCAATCCCGTTCAGATGAAATTGAATTATTTATTTATTAATGTACCCTCTTCAGACGTGTGTGTGTGTGTGTGGGAGATAATTATTTATTTATTAATGTACCCTCTTCAGACGTGTGTTTGGGGGGGGGGGTTATGTGTTAAGTGTGGTATCATTGGTGTGCATCTTGGTTGTTATTTGACTCAAGAGTGCACTCTCCTGGTGTGACCCCTGATGCCTCTCCTGTCTCCAGCCTCGAGTGTCAACAAAGACTGTCCTCTGCCAGCTGTTCTCTCTAACCAGTGGTCTTGAATTTCCCCTAGGGATCAATAAAGTATATCTATCTATCTATCTATCTTTATAAACTTGTCATTTCAAATGTAATAACAAAAATGGAACACATTTACTCATTTAAAATATTAAAGGTACTAATTAAGCTTATTGTAATAATAAGGCTAACTGTAAAATGGACCCACATGAGGACAAATGATACGCTAAGCTTCTTGAAGCTGCTGGAATGGCTTTGGCAACGCTGATGTGCATTATTGAGCCATGACACGCAGGAATGCACACACCAGCAGTGACTGGAAGAAAGAATTGAACTGGCCTCTGACCCTATAAACCTTACTGACAACAAACATGCCTTTGGCATGGCAAGTCAAAGACACCTGACAACAAACATGCCTTTGGCATGGCAAGTCAACAAACATGCCTTTGGCATGGCAAGTCAAAGACAGGGGAGGTGGGTAGGCCTGTTGACATTGTTTTTGGATTACAAGTTTTTCTGATAAAGTAACAAATAAGTTGTGCGAATGTGTTGTGACTATGATAGCTTTTTTGCAGAGTGTGAATTTAGATACAGGATTGAATTGTGAGATATAGACATAGGCCACATACATAATTTAGATACAGGATTGAATTGTGAGATATAGACATAGGCCACATACATAATTTAGATACAGGATTGAATTGTGAGATATAGACATAGGCCACATACATAATTTAGACACAGGATTGAATTGTGAGATATAGACATATAGGCCACATACATAATTTAGATACAGGATTGAATTGTGAGATATAGACATATAGGCCACATACATAATTTAGATACAGGATTGAATTGTGAGATATAGACATATAGGCCACATACATAATTTAGATACAGGATTGAATTGTGAGATATAGACATATAGGCCACATACATAATGGAGAGGTGGCGTTACGGCTGCGAAACGACCGGAAGTGAATCATTTCCAATGGAGATTTGCAGACCGCACACGAATGGATCCGAACTGATGCGTACGACTGTTGCTATGATGCTGATAAACAAACTGAATAATTATCTTTTATAATAGCATATTATACGCTTTTAAACGCTAAAGTTTATAACAGAAGTCATCGAAAAGGAACGTGCATTATCCATAGTGGTGCACAAGCCCTTTGTGAAAAATAAAATGAACGGTTGGTGTAAAATAAATAATTATTTCCAAACTAACTATTTTTGTCATGTCATTGTCTTACATGGTTTCCTAAAATTACAGTTAGATAATTAGTTAAAAAATAAAATATACGTTCTAGTATGACGGGCGAGCATTGCGCATATGGGAGCTGATTTCAAGTGTGAAGGCGGCGCTAGGCCTGTGCACTAGGAGGCGAGTAGCTATATTCTATTCGCCTTATTCACGCGGCGGCCATTGTGTAAACCAAAACGAGGGTCCACTGACAAGTACTGCCTTGTACTGACAAGTCGTGCGTAAGTAACGTTTACGTGCTTCCAGTTTTGCACTTTTCAGTTGCGTGCACACTCCCGCTCCCGCTTCTGTCACACCCACAACGCACAAGTTTGCAATCAAGGTTATTTAATTTAAATAGAACCAGACTGATCCATCCTTGTTAATTTAGGTAGATATGAAAATGTGAAACGTGGACTTTCTCATCTCATTGACCTACTGAATGCCATTTAAATCCAGAAAGAACACGAACCAGTTTTTGATTTATTAAACGTAAGCAAGGTAAACTAAATAGAGAACGGCCTACAGTAAAATGATGTGTCATCACATAACCTAACAAGAAATTGACTCAACAAAATGTCATATTTGCTCTGAGGTTTGTTTATAAAGAGTCAAGACATGCTTTGAGGTGTGTAGATTCAGATTTTGAGAAAGAAAGTTTCAATGGCAGCTGCTTCTCATGACATCAATTTATCTATGCTAACGAAGCTATAGACTTACACTTGCAGTTTCGAATACAGTAGGCCGAGAAATTGGCATAACAATACCAGCCATCATTAGAAACGAATCAGAGACAGGAGAATGTAAACAATAATTGCTGCTCAACAATAATACAGGCGTCTGAGCAAATGTATGGATGACTTTGGTCAAGTTGGAAAGAAATGGACAGATTCGAACGAAGTAGGTGTAGTGGTGCTCCTGTACCTTTAAGCGCGCCGCAGCCGTGCGGCGTCGTCGGTTACGTCATCACGCTGGCTTGTTGTCTAGCGTTAGCGGTAGTCTTTAAAAGCATGGAGCCGACTCGGCCAGGCGAGTAAGCTCTGCCTGTTCCACGCAGTTCTGCATCAGCATTGGTTCTGCTGCTAATTCTTGTCCGCGAGCTATCCCTGCTGAGGCAGCGTTCGGCATTCCCACGGTTCTCTTTGGAGAGTGTTTTCCTTGGTGACCTGCGTCCCTGCAGTAGCCCCTCGGTTTAATCTGCGCTCCGCGTTTACGCGCTTACTACTTGCATCCTTTTCAGTGGTTTATCCAGTTTTCTTCCTCCCTCCACGTTCTGGGTCCACATTCGTGACATTTGCCTCCGAGATCAGCTGGGTATTCGGGTTTGGTGAATGGTAATATCAGGCTTTGGGCCGCCGGGTACTCTCATTCCCCCTCCACTGGGCCTACAACGAGCAGCGCCTCTGCATCGTCGGGCTCTGCTCCGGCTGCTGTTATGCTTTTATTGAATTTCTTCCATTTATAGTATATGCTCACGCTGTTGCTTGTCTCGTATCATGGCGGCACCGCACTGAGAGGGGCCGCGTACCGCAATAGCATACGGCAGTGTGTGTGGGCCAACTGCAGCCAGTGTGTGCTTGAGTGTGTGTGTTGGTGTGTGTGTCGGTGTGTGTGCGTCCGAGTTTTGTGTGGGGTCGCGTGTGCGTGTGTGGGGTGGTAAGTGGGTATTACCCACTCACCATTAAGTACATTGTTTTGTGTTCTTGTTTACTTTGTTTCATCGTTGTGTGTTTTGATTTATTCTTTGTGGTTGTTTGTGGTTTCTGTACATATCCCGTGGGCATTGGTCAAGTTCACAGGGCCTGTGTGGGCCTCACATTTTGTCCCTCACGATTTGTTGTGTTGGTTAAGGCGCTTTGCTGTGCCCCTTCGGGGATGCGATATTTGCTGTGTGTGTATAGCTTGCTGTGCGTGTGTGCTATCACTGTGGTTTGTGAATTGCCTTACTATTAGCCCTGTGGGCTCAGCCATTGCCTGTGGGCACTGTACCGTGTTAATTGTAGTTTCTTTTCTTTTCTTTGGCAGGACCAGGGACGACCAGCAGGGGGGCCAAGCCGTTGGTGGTGGGTATCCGTGTCTGTGAGTTCACATTTATGGTAGTGTAGCGCCACCTGGGTGTGCAGTGCAGTGTATATCACGTGTGGTCCTTCTGACCCACTCCATAGCTACGGTCCTCCCTCTGGTAAGCCCTCTGTCGTTTTGCTTTATTAATTGATGTATGTGTTTATGTTTGTTTGTATTGTATTTCTGGTGGGCCTACCGATAACCATACCCACAGCAGTCTGCATGTGAGCGCGTATGTGTGTGTGAGTGTGTATGTGCGCAATCATTTAACAGAACATCTGAAAAACATTTTAAAGAATTAATAAATATTTGAAAATAAATAAACATTCATACGATTGGAAATAGAACCCTGTCTCTGTTTTGATTTGCACGAACCTGATTGCCTTTGTGCGGGTACATTGTGAAACGTGGTAATTGTGATCAATCTGGGTGTTTGTAACTATAAACTCACTTTCCCTCGGGGGATCATACTCGTATACTCGGGGGATCATACTCGTATACTCGGGGGATCATACTCATATACTCGGGATCATACTCGTATACTCGGCGGTGGCGTAGTCGGAAGTACTTGTTCGTTTCTGCCACTTACTACATTGGCTATGGGATGATGACTTCACGTCAAGTTAAAACTGAAGGTGCACAGTCGGTAAGCTCCAAACGGGGTGATTATAACAGGTTTTTTGTATGACTTTAAACAGCGAGTGTGCTTGGTATGATGATCAGCTCCTCTAATGCAGGGTAGGACTACGTTTTGACAAGCATACAAATTCACCTTTTTCTTGCCCCATCTGAAATGACTTCTCTACTTTTGCTGCCTCCATCCTTTCTGTATTTGTTGTGTAAAAAAACCTTGTATATGATGGCACTGAAGTATTAAGTTAGTGAATTGGCTAACAGTGTTAGTTGGTAACCAAATAGCCTACACATTGCGCTACACGCTGCGTAGGCTACGTGCATTCTCTCTCCTATTTGCGTTCAGTAGCCAAGTGCGTAATATTGCAAAAGTTGAACAAATAAATGTGTTTATTGTAGCCTACAGAAAATAAATAGCCTATCATGCTGTCAGTTAATTGCCGACAGTGCAGTGAAGAGTTTGGAGAGTAAAGTTATAGGGCAACTTGAAGTTTTATGAAAATAATTTACGAACCAGAACATAAAGACCATGAAGCTTCTATTTCTCGCAGCTGTTAAAACACCCGCTAGATAGTTTAAATACCCACCAACATTCGTTTTTGCAGTACAGATTATTTCTAAAAGTTATTTGTCTACTACTGGCTGATTTATCAAACGAGTGCTTTCTCGTTCGTCCTCCGAAAACTACAGGTGTTTCGGTAGAGAGCCATTGAATAAGCGATGCCAAGCAATTTCTGTAACACTTTTTGTGACATTCAGCAAATATCTCCTCATTTAATGTAAGTTCCTTCGGACAATAGGCCTACGTTCTACTCTACGTGCAGTTGTCCTCCATCTCAGTTGCATCAGTTTTCTAATTTTGAAGGTTCTAAAACATTATTATGCTTCACTGAATCCTTCTCGTTTTCTTTCATTTTTCCAGCTAACTTTTCCATTGAACCTAGCCATTTATGATGGATTACACACTTGACATTCTGAAATGTCCTGCACGATCAAGGCCAAATTAAGTTATCACGCAGCCACTGTGTCAGCAGCATCAGTGCTGACGGTGACGGTGCGTTTCTGATGTCAGATTATTATGTAGGCTAGCCTACTAGACTGTTCTCACGTTGCAGCGCTTTACTTATATGAAGTAGCATTAATCAATATGAGGGGCAGAGGGGGATAAATGTTGTCCCCCCCGACGATAAAAATAATTTAGCAGAGGAAGGGATAGGAAAACCAGAGGGGGGGGAAATCCTCACCATCCCCCCCTACAAATCGCACCCTGCATATCAGCATATTAAGCACCAAATTTGATACTGTAATGCTAATTTGTAACATTCTGTGTAACCTACATGTATTTAGACCTAGGCCTACTGCTGACATTGAGCAATATGCTGTTTTACCTTTTAGTGGCGCTCGACCTTAGCCTCGTGAGACCATCCTGATCTCGCGAGCTTCAAATTTTCACTCGCAGATCAGTCTGGCATCTCTCCGATAGAGAAAAGTTGGAGCAGTTCACCAAACGAACGTCCAATCAACGTTGGTTTTGTGGCAGGTTTAGGTGTGACGCAACGAGAAGCTGTTTAATCTAAACAACATGGCGACTTCCACGGATGAGATGAGCATAGCTATCGCTGAAGTTTTATCCGAATATTTGAATATTTCTGGGGAAGCTAGGAGTCTCTGCAATGTAGCTGGGAGGAATGAAGGACACAGACATCCTCCACGGCCAATTCAAGTTAGTGTTTGGTAGCACTGAATCTTAATTACTTAACGAGAAGGAATATGCTTTCTTCAGACGTGTAGCCTACCATGAAAACTTGCTGGGGGATTGTCGTTGATGAGGTTCATGTCACATACAAATAGTAAGTTTAAAAACGTTAAAGTTAGCTACTTACCTAACTTAGAAGAACGCTTCGTTTATCTGATTAGTTGACTTGGACAGATGGTTTATCCAATCAGCTAACCAGTATTTTCCCCCCTTCCCAAACGGTCTCCAACGGAAAGTTCCCAGATGGATATGCGGAGTAAATGCGAAGCAATCCATCTGGCGGAGTCAGGTTAGCTCGAACTTAATACAGCCCTCAGAAATGCTTAGCTGGAAAAGTGATTAAGTGCATGGCAGAATGCGCGCAAGAGTTGTATACAAAAGAAACGCCCAGATTTTGGAGTAGCTCCTCCGTGACGCGTAAATGACAAACTTAAGTGAAGGGCAGAATGCACGCTGGCTGGAACACACTTAGCTTTTTTGACTTACGCAATCTTACGCAGATGGGAGAATTTGCCCCTATCACTAATGCATTTTCGCCACCTACTGGCGAATGCATAGAGTACAACAATCCTATGGATTGTGTACCCTGTAGCCTTGTTTTGATTTACAATGGCTGCCGCGTGAATATGGCGGATTGGCAGGATTGAGGAGGAGAGTGTGTTGGTACCTGTGTTGTTGAGGCCAAACAGCAAGGGGCAGGAGATGGCGAAGGACAGGAACCAGACCACGGCAATCATCAGAGCCACCCGACGTCTAGAGCTGTAGCGTGTGTTATACAGCATAGGCATAGCCACAGCTGTGTACCTACACACACACATTTGAATGCTTTTATTTGGATCTGAAAGGCAAGCAAGGAAAACAAGATCCAAATACTCTGGGAAGAGTCATTAATAAGGTGACAGGTCTACATGGCTCACATGCTTTTACAGGTCCTTCCATTTATAATACTCAGCACGTTAAGGATAAACAAAACATCTCCATCTCCATATTTGCATGCTCCCTATAGTGGCTGAAACAGAGCAGAATTTTGCAAGTATTTTTGCCTCCTTTTTTTGCAGCCCCCCACGCACACACACACACACACACACACACATACACATACACAAAATGCATACAAATATGCATACATTCATGCACACACATATACGCACAACAAACAGGACATGAAACATTCTAAGAGAAGAGCGGGTCAGACAACATGGGCAGACAATACAGCATGTCCATCAGACAACATGGGCAGACAATACAGCATGTCCATCAGACAACATGGGCAGACAATACAGCATGTCCATCAGACAACATGGGCAGACAATACAGCATGTCCATCAGACTTTGAAGCCACAAGACAACCCATTGATTAGCAGCCTATATGTCAATATAATGAATCAGTCTTACTCATTACAGGACACATAAATCATAAATCTGTATATTTGTTGCGGAGAACGAACACAGAGCGAACGCTCAGTGAGGTGCTGATCATGAAGAGTTTATAAAGTAAAAAAGGAAGACACTGGCCTCACACTCGATTTCTAGACGCAGTAGATTTGTTTACATTTAAATAGGCTGCACATTTGAAACATTGGCCAATTAAAATCCTCCACACTACGGCGTCCTCCATTTTTATCTGATTACTCTGTGTGCACACCATGAGGAGAGATAGAGGGGGAGAGAGAAGCTCATTACAGAACCTTAATGGAGACATAAATATTGATTTCATGCAAGTGAGGGCATTAAAGCCAGAATGACCTTCAGCAGGAGTTCATATTTATCACATGATATCAGTAGCTGGGGTTCCCTTCTGCTCATTTTCATATTCTATGTGTCATGAACATTTGGTTCAAGAATATGCACATCTGTGTGTGTTTCCATCCACTGTGCTAAGTGAGTTAAAAAAAGACATTCTCCTAATCTAGGGAAGATTTCTGATCAGCTGTGGAATCTAATGTAAGGTTAAGGCAACATTTACAGAAATGTGCTGGTAGAAATGCAACAGTATGCGAATAGATGCAAATCTATGTGTACGTATCTATGGGTAGGACCATAGGGGGTAAAAGGGGCAAATCAGGAGCCAGGTTAAGGGCTTCTGGGCAGAGTTGGAGGGCAGTTTTGAGCAGACGCTGGGTCTTAAAACCACTCGGACTGTCAGCCTGCACCAGATTGCCAGAGATATAACGAGCATGCTGTGAATAATGAAGAGGTCAGAAAAGAGGGGTAATTAAAAGGGTACAGGGGGACGAAGGAGGACCTCTCTGACTTGGCTGGACGCCTGCTGTGAGCTAGAGGACAGCGCCGAACTGATCAAAGACTTTGTGAGGAGAAAAGATGGCTCGTCGCAGAGGGGGCCTTCTGGAAGAACACACACGCATGCAGGCACGCACGCACACGCACACACACACATACATACACACGCTCTGGGGCTGGGCATCTCCCTGTTGATTCTGACAGGATGTATGCAGCAGTCTTTCTCGGCGTCTATCTCACACACACTTTGAAAAATGTGCTTTTTCAAAGTGAAATTAAACAGCCTTTAACAGTGGCTTCTCATTAGCGGGCAGCTCCCAAAAGCTGAAAGGCAATTATGACTAATGTGTGGGGCTTCTTTGTGTGTGTGTGTGTGTCTGTGTGTCTGTGTGTGTGTGTGTGTGTGTGTGTGTGTGTGTGTGGTTGCGCTCTTCATTCATCCAAGGCCGAGTGATCATGCAGAGTGCTCCTTGAGCTGAGCTAAGTAAAGTTAGATTAGGCAATAACAGTCGGATTAGTTAGCACAAATTTCTCAGCTATCATGGCAAATAGGTTGACTTGTAGCAGAAGCCCAATGCCTTCATTTTGATATTGTAAATAGGCAAAACAAAATTGACAATTACCTCATTGAGTGCCAAAAACGTAATATTACGCTTTTAGCTTTTTTTTTTAAATTACGAAACTAGACACTCTAACACACCGTATATGTGATTTTGGGAACTCTGTGATGAATGGAAATGAAATATATGACGATCGAAAACTCATGAAAACGCACAATCTGGACATTTTATCTGGACATTTTATCATAACTCGGTTGCCGCTTTGGGTCGAATCAGTGACGTATGCACGTCAGCTCAAAACCAGGCCATTTTTGTGGGTCTATCACTAGGTGGCAGTCTCGCCAGGTCTCGCTGATCACTTCCCGGAAAGTTTACAGGCAACACTTCATATTTCATGAAAGACGTTATATCTCCATTTCTAGAAAAAAACAGTGATTTTGATGAAAACTAGCCACTGTTTAGCTTGGGATTTCTCAGGAACAGAGGCGTGTAGAAATACACGGTTTGCACCCACTGAGAGCTTAAAGTCTCACCTTTTAAACGAGCCATTGTATGTGTTCATAGCTATAACACAGAATATGCTGTGGCTGTACAAAAATCATCAACAATCAGGTCTAGATTGCTGGCACTCTAGGACAAAGCTCCCGAAAACAGCTTGGCATTCAATGAGTTAAAGCAACACTATGTAGTTTTTTTACTTGGCTTCAAACTCGTTTTGATGATACACTGACTGACAGAGAATGGAGTCTTTGCCAGTGCCAACCAGGTGCCAACGTGCCCAGAATGCCTGATTCTGAATATGTAACTTTGTTGTATCATGCGGGAATGTGACCCATTGCACTGGGTACCGCCTTGGTACTAAATTGGTTCCCAGACAGTACGCCGAAAAAAACAACTAGGGGTATAAATATCAATTCTACCAAGGTGTTACTTTATCATCCTACTCCTGTGTGGCATGTGCTTGTGCAGTCCTCTGCATGGAGCAAAGGCTATTTCTGCATCTGTAATGACAGAGTACTGAGTGATTGGCGGTCCCCACTGGGAGGCCAGGTGTGTTTTACCTGTCGATGCTGATGGCGCACAGGTTGAGGATGCTGGCGGTGCACATCATGACGTCCAGAGTGAGGAGGACGTCACAGTGCAGGCGGCTGAATCGCCACTCCCCCACCACCTGTAGGAGGTCACGTGTTAACAGTGATCAGACTTTCCCATTTTATTTTATTCACTTGATTCACTGTTTCTCTGTCTGATACGTTTAATCATTTACAAATGACTCGCATATGATTGAATGACTCTCAAATGACTCACATATGATTGAATGACTCTCAAATGACTCATATGATTGAATGACTCTCTCAAATGACTCACATATGATTGAATGACTCTCTCAAATGACTCATATGATTGAATGACTCTCAAATGACTCACATATAATTGAATGACTCTCAAATGACTCATATGATTGAATGACTCTCTCAAATGACTCACATATGATTGAATGACTCTCAAATGACTCATATGATTGAATGACTCTCTCAAATGACTCATATGATTGAATGACTCTCAAATGACTCATATGATTGAATGACTCTCAAATGACTCACATATAATTGAATGACTCTCAAATGACTCATATGATTGAATGACTCTCTCAAATGACTCACATATGATTGAATGACTCTCAAATGACTCATATGATTGAATGACTCTCTCAAATGACTCATATGATTGAATGACTCTCAAATGACTCACATATGATTGAATGACTCTCTTCTCTTTCTCTGTCTCTCCCTCTCTCTCTCCCCTCCACACACAAACTCTTTCTCTCCCATCTATAAAACTGCACACACAACTCATCTCCTTATCCCTCTTTCCCACACACATATAGTCTACCTTAATCATCTTCATTCCCTCCCTTACACAATATTAATAAATAGTAAAAGATTCAAAAAGAAAACAAAAGAAAGAAAAAGAAAACAAATATTCTCTGGATGCTGTGCTGTGCTGACAGGCATATTAAAGTGCAGAGGAGAGTGCTAATGACAAAGGCTGTCGCACTCTGGTGCTGACATGAGCATGTGGCAATATGCCTGCAATGTTTGATGACATACGTAGATCCCAATCACACACATGAGCATGTGGCAATATGCCTGCAATGTTTGATGACATACGTAGATCCCAATCACACACCATCGCGGAAGCCTTTCGCCACCACTGTGTAGATCACGATTCAGATCTATTTTTGTTGGCGCCGCTGAATAAAATCTATTGTTTATCAAATGCTTGGTGTGTGTTGGCAAGTGGCAGATACTGTGGACGTGTCATGTGGGCCCAGTACGTGCGGTGCGGAGCGGAGCGGAGCGCTGCGCTTTAGGGAGCCTGACCTCCAGGTAGACGCCCCAGGGCATGACCAGGGTGGCCAGCAGCAGGTCAGACACGGCCAGCGACACGATGAGGTAGTTGGTGGTGGTCTGCAGAGCCCGCTCCCTGGACACGGCCACACACACCAGCACGTTCCCGAACACCACGCAGAAGATGAGCAGAACCAGCAGCACGGCGTAGAAGTTGTACGGAGGAGCGGCCGGCGCCAGGGGGACAGAGCAGTTGGTGGCGGTCAGAGAGGACGCGTCCGTCAGGTTGAGAAGAGGCATGACCAAGCTAGAACTACACGGACGTCAGAGGGGAGAGGAAGAGATGAGGAAGAGGAGGAGAGGAGGAGGGGGAGAGGAGGAGGGGGGGAGAGGAAGAGGAGGAGGAGGAGAGGAAGAGGGGAGGGGAGGAGAGGAAGAGGAGGAGGAGAGGAGGGGGAGAGGAAGAGGAGAGGAGGGGGAGAGGAAGAGGAGAGGAGGGGGAGAGGATGGGGAGAGGAGAAGAGGAGGAGGAGGAGGAGAGGAGGAGGAGAGGGGAGGAGGAGAGGAGGAGGAGAGGGGAGGAGAGGAGGAGGGGGAGAGGAAGAGGAGGAGAGGAGGAGGGGGAGAGGAAGAGGAGAGGAGGGGTCAGAAAATTACCAAACGAACAAAAGGAGAAAAAAGAGAGGAAGAATAGAGTTCAGCACCCCCCCCCCCCCCAGGCTCTATAACAAAGAGACAAAAGAGAGAAAATACAATTCATTTCACAGAACTAAAATAAAATCTGCATTGACAAATTAACATTTAACAAATTTACCTGGCAAAATAATAAACATGGAAAAATATGATTGCAATAGAATCACCTTTTATTTTACCCCTCAGCTAATATAAGTACAAACCTACAGCCACATCTTGGCTTTAGCTGAAAAGCTGGAGAAGGATGTTACTGGTCAAAGACACAAAGGGAATTTTCCATCAAAGATTATTGAAAGCAATTACTGTAAAAGCTTTCATTTCAGGGTGACAAAAAGAAAGATGAGAAAAAAGAGTGGGAACATTCATGTTAAAAACCTTTTCCCTCTCATAACCACGCCTCCTCCATCCCACGCGCTCCTCTATTACTGTTTTATTACAGTGCATGAAAATGCACTGTACTGTTCTTCCTAGGCAACTTCTTCTTCTTATTATTATTCCGCTTACCACTTTTTCTAGACGCAATTTCTCTTGAACAGTTTAACTTAGAAACTTCATTCAAACTTTGTAACGTAGGTCTTCAAACAGATCGGGTTGCTATGTCTTTTCAACTTTGAAACTTTTATACTTTTTAAACTATTAAAGAAAAACTTTTTAAAATTCCCCATAGACTTAACATTGCCGATTGTGACATCATAATACGGCCGTTAAGCAATTAGAATCCTATGGCAGGTGTTCAGGCCACCTGCAGCCTCAGGCTTTAAGCATACAATCTGGGTCAATTAAGACTACACATCCTATTCAACTGTTTCCTCTGCCCAAAACTGTTTCAAAATAAAAGTCCTCACTACAATAATCCACTGTTAAACAATGTAACCCATTAAACTACTGAATTTTTTACATTCAACTTTTAAACGGTCTACTTTTAAACTATCATTAAACTATCTATCTATTAAACTAGCTGTCTATCAACAACTTTTAAACTATCTACACATTCAACGTTTAAACTATATACATTCACTAGCTGTCTATCAACAACTTTTAACTTGTCATCAACTATGTCAACACTTTTCATCAACTATGACTCCTACCCACTGTAGCTAGTTAGCATGGTTAGCAAAGTTAGCATGTTAGCATTGCTAACATTGTTAGCATTTTTAACAAAACTGCTAAAAATGATTAGCTAGGTTAGCTAAGTCACATGGTTAGCATAGTTAGCATGCTAGCATGTTAACATGCTAGTTAGCATTTTTAACAAAACTGCTAAAAATGATTAGCTAGGTTAGCTAAGTAACATGGTTAGCATAATTAGCATGCTAGCATGTTTACATGCTAGTAACATAGTTAGCATAACTGCTAAAAATGATTAGCTAAGTTAGCTAAGTAACATGGTTAACATAGTTAGCATGATAGCATGTTAGCATGCTAGTTAGCATTTTTAATAAAACTGCTAAAAATGATTAGCTAAGTTAGCTAAGTAACATGGTTAACATAGTTAGCATGCTAGCATGTTAGCATGCTAGTTAGCATTTTTAGCAAAACTGCTAAAAATGATTAGCTAGGTTAGCTAAGTAACATGGTTAGCATAGTTAGCATGCTAGCATGTTATCATGCTAGTTATTATTTTTAGCAAAACTACTAAAAATGATTAGCTAGGTTAGCTAAGTAACATGGTTATCATAGTTAGCATGCTAACATGTTAGCATGTTAGTTAGCATAGTTAACATAACTGTTAAAAATGACTAGCTAAGTTAGCTAAGTAACATGGTTAACATAGTTAGCATGCTAGCATTGCTAACATATTTAGCATGTTTAGCAAAACTGCTAGAAAATGTTAAGTTAGCTAAGTACCATGGTTAGCATGTTAGCATTGCTAGCACTACTATAAAACATTAGCTAAGTAGCATGGTTAGCAGAATTAAAAATCTTAGCATAACTACTAGCAAACATTAGAGCCGTTCCAACTTTCAGTTATCGTCAAATATCTACCTATACACAGCCATTAAACTATTTGAATATCAATATTCATTCAACTTCCAGTCTGTCAACAACTTTTAAACTATTTACCTTCAACTTTTAAACGGTCTACTTTTAAACTATCATTAAACTATCTATTAAACTAGCTGTCTATCAACAACTTTTAAACTATCTACTGTCTATCAACAACTTTTAAACTATCTACATTCAGCTTTTAAACAGTCTACTTTTAAACTATCAACTTTTATTAAGCTATGCAACCACCATGTTTATCCTAGCATCACCGTAGTAACCATCTCTGTATTATCTGTTTTAACTAAACATGATATTTTACATCACAACTTTAGCATTTTCATGCACTGGTAATTCCTTGGAATTGCATTTCTAGTTTGATTTTATTCTATTTTGTTAGCAATGTCTGTCTCCTGCTGAATGTATATATAGTGTGTTTTACTAAGTGTACAGTCTACTTGTACTGTCCCTGTATATGTTGCTTTTATGTCTATTTTCTCTTGTCTTATTGAACAGCATGCTTGGGTGACTTAAAAGGCGCTTTAAATAAAATGTTACATTATTATTATTATTATTATTATTATTATTATTATTAATAACACAACTTCCACTGTATTCAACAATATGTTCCGAAGGTTAGGAAACGGAGAGAATATTGTATCAATAACATGCTTCAGAGGCCATTGACTATTTGCAACAATGAATGTTTCTCTCGTAATGAACTTTGCTTTAACACAAAATGCTTTGATGAATGACCTGAATGCTTACAATGCAGTTCTTTTACCTTAGATTAATGGCTTTAAGGGCAATTCCATGGAAAATTAAGTTTTTTGTAACATCCATAATGCCAAAAAAATGTGATGGTATGGTATGATGTGAATGATTACATGAAATTTGAGCATTTGATATTTTTGGCTGAAGAATGTACATGAGAAAAAATGCACAAAAAATGTTATCATTCACATCATACAAATTCCAAGGCTTTTCACTGGCGTTATGGATGTGACAAAAAGTCCATTTTCCGTGGAATTGCCCTTAAACTCATTTTGATGCCACACTGACAGAGTATGATAATACGGTCTCTGACACTATCAATGCGCACCTGGAATGCTTGATAATGCATTATGCAATGTTATTGATAGGAAAGGACTGTGATCCTTTTAGTCACTAACTGGGTACCGTCTTAGTGCTATGGCGTTGAATATTGACGCCAAGGAGCATACGTATACATTTTTTCCATTGTTTTTCATTCCAACAAAACAAATAAACGATTGCTATTAGTTTTGATTCCAACAACAGTTGCTCAGTAGCATATGGCAAAACATATAGATCTGCAACAACAACAGTATGGTTGTTATGGTTACTTAGCACACACTTTTATCCAAAGCGTTTTACAACATCATAATAACCATAAACAATAACAGTAAACAATATACTGAATATCACTGCTCATCCAAAGCTTCCTTCTCAGATGAAATTATTCTACTCTCTCATAGGAAACACTTTTCTGTCATTGAAAGTCAGCCAACATCTGAAACTAATGGAAACCTCTCCGTTACAGACTATTATGTAATAACTGCAAAGATTTGTGAGCTGCATTAGGCGTCGGAGCGAAGAGGCATCTTCTGCATTTTTGAACGCACCTAAATGCAGATGTCTACAGGAAGTTTTTCTCAGTTGCTTTGGTGCTTTTCTCAAATCACTATTACAGTAACATTTGCACTACCTGAACATGCTCAAGACAGCACTACTTATACAGCCATTTGAAAACTAAGTTACACATTGCTGTAGTTAGGGGAGTAAGTGAGTACAAGACACTGAATACGTTTCACATTTTTACTGTATATGTTCTTTGCAATTCTACAGCATTGTGACAGAATTTAATAATAGTTCAACAATTTTGTATGTAATGACTCAAGCAATGAAATGAAGACTATTTGTTTCATTGGGAATGACTATTCAACATCCATAAGTATAGTTCATTTTGACTGACATGTCATAAGCAAATGATGTTATAAAACAGCAGAGAATTGTATGAAATCAACTGATACATGTCCAAAAGCATTTGCAATTTGTTCAGAGGAAGGAGAAATTGCTACTATGTGCACAAATGAGAATTTTCATTCTGATCTGAGAAAAGCACCAAAGCGACTTAGCCTGGGTGTTCCCATGCTGCCTTGCGCGCGATTTGATTCATGCTGCTAAGGCAGCCTGGAGACCATGGAGCAAATTTTCGCCTGAGATAGGGGACCAATCACAGAACAAGGGGGAAAGCAAGACGATGATGAGCTATGCACAGACGCATTTGATAGACATCCGTGGCACCCAATAAACGGATCTGGGCATTTTTTTCAAATACGAGAAAATGAACGTTTGGTTCCCAGACCACGTCTCATTGAGAAGTGGTGGCGCTAGCCAGGCTAAAAGCGACTGAGAAAAACTGTAACTATGAAACCAACGCCCACTGAAATGATGAGAGTGAGTAAGCACAGACAGCAAGTAAACACAAACTACACCAAACATGCAATCACAAGAATGCATAGTGTAGAGAGCAGAGCTTTCACTGATCATGTGAATTTCACATGGCAGAGCGAAATTTTGCAACCAATTCTTTTCTTTAAGAGCGCAAGCATTCTGGCTCGAAGGTAACCATCAAGAGGCCCTATTCAGGGCTTTCGTCTGAAAACAGACTGATCACGTGGTACTCAGTGTGTCGCTTCAGATGTTAGCAGCAACTGTGAATGCGTGCGACCTGCTGAGAAAACTTCACTTTAAACAAAACAACGCCGTCACGACTCTGCGCTGAGAGCAACTTTATGGCATTTGTGAGACGCGCATAAAGGTCATGAGGGACACAACAACAGAAACCATTAAGATGGGAAATAAAAAAAGAAAAGAATCGCAAAAGAAATGGTGGCCTGGCACTGCGTCCTTGATGACTTCCCTGGAGAAACTGTGTGAGTGTTTTCCGAGAGCATTCATTCTTTCAGCTTTAAAACCAAAGGACTAATGATGGCTTGCAGCTCAGTAAGGTTGGCAGGGACAGGAGTAAGGACAAGTCTTTTGAGACTGGCCTACTGTGGCAGACTGGCAGACGGCGTGTAAGTTGTTCCTCTTTGGTCTCAAATAGTCTTGATAGGCTACATTATTCTGCTTGATTTCACTAACACGAGCCCTTAAACTGACAGCATGTCCAGTGCTGTGTGAAGCGGAGTGATCAGGGATCTTTGGTATGACGTGTGTTGATGTGGCCAGCATGCAGTAATATCACTTAATGATGCTGTAACCCAGGGGCGCAGGAGATATTTTGAAAGTGAGGGGGACCAAATTGTGAACACAAACCCATAGTGAGATCAGATTTCCAGATATCGGATCGCCACCTCTGGCCCACTTTCGACCATCATATTTTAAACTGGCCACAATATTAAGACAATACCATTGATTGTTTTCAAAATATTGTTTGATTAAAATTGTCAAAACTGTGAGATGAGCACAACGCCAGATCTGCCCTCAGACCAGCTTCTTGCTATGTGCAATTCTACTAATTTTTTTAGATTTATTTTACACTACTTGGGCCAATGGTAGAATACTCTAAAAGCAACATGATGTTGATATTTTATGAAGCCATGAATGAATCATCATGCCTATGATCCAAACATAGACTACATGATCAAATAGCCTAGTTAGGCCTACAGTACCTAAAGTGTCGGGTATAAACCAAATCAACTCTCCACTATGTGTCTGCAGTTAATATTTATGCAATGTTAGAACATGTTGGCTTAACAAGTTACCAGTCCCGAACACACAGAAAATTGCAACAGAAAGTTGCCTTTATAATCAACTATTTGTTCCAACAGCATTTAAACAAAGCATTTATACAATTGAAAAACAAGATATATATTACATAAGAAGTAAAATAAAATACTGTTACTGTAGTAACTGTACCACATTATCCCAAGCTTCAAAGAGCTCCCCATGTATGTGACAGCCAGACGTGACACCGCTAAATTCTCAGCTTGTTTATACCCCACACTCAACGCGTAAGAAAGGCCCATCACTCTGGGGTGTGGTCGCCTACTCTCTGGGATTTATGCACCAAGGTAACTGAAGTATCCAATTTGTGTCTTGAAATTATGTTTGAAATAAATGTCTTAGAACAAAAACTTTGGGTAGGCCTATATACTTGTATTTTATAGTTAGGCTAGTGAAAACGAGTTGATCAGTAGGCTATGAGTTTGTTATCAATAAACATAACAGCTAATGTCATGTTGAGCAGGAGATAGGCTACCATAAATCCTCAAATTATGCCCGGGATTGATTATATTTATAGCCAGACACAGGGCTCGAATTATCTTTTTGTCTTTAAGGGGGTCTCTCTATCTCATAAAAAGTTGACACACCCCGCGCATAGCCTAACAAGGCGATACAATGAAATAGCCTAGGCGCAAGTGGCGCTTTTGCGCAGTACAGTATATGCGCACAGTAGGCCTAGGCTTTACCTTGACACACGCATACAACAGACATAGATTTTTCATAGAAATTGATTACTTTTAATTATTTTCAACATATTATTGATTATAATAGTCCATATCTCATTTCATTTCTGAATGGCAGAGGATAGCTAGATCATCAGACACAATCATTGTAGGCTGCATTATGGGCCATAATGTATGGCTTTGTCAATCAACATAGAATAGGTAAAGCGCAAGTTCAACAGCAAACAGGACTTTTCAGCACGTATCAAACCATGTAGGCTAGCCCAATGAACGCCTATGCAAATAGACAAAACACTCACATCAAAGCAGGGTGACTTCTTCAGATTTGCGAGTGCTGTCAAATCGATACGGTTTGCTCATATAGTCTAGTGGTGTGATGGTGAAGTGTCATGCTGCGTTCAAGAGCGTATTGTAGGTCTACGTCCCGTAGTAGCCTATATTTTAATTTAACGTCTTTAATGGTAAGAGATCGCACAGGGATGGATAATGAGCGGTTGTTTAAGATTAAATTACAATGCCAGACACCTTCAGATATGAGAGACCCCCTCAGGTTTTTGACTTTGTTGCTTTCATGGGAGCCAGTCGTCACTCTGGAGCTCGGCTCCCTCTGGCTCCCACGTAATTTGAGCCCTGGCCGGACAAATAAAGGCAGGTTCCCATATTTGCCTATATACCATACCAGCAATTGCCATCAGTCCACCAGCACTAGAAGACATTGCTTCGATTTAAGTCAATGAAATAACACCTCTTCTTAATATTTTATTATATTGTTGGTTGGATTAATAAAGCCGTTTTCCTACCATGGGTCTCCAACACACGTTCTCAAGCTCATTGTCTTGCCGCCCCTTTCGAGCTAATTGCCAGAGGCTGAAGCCTACTACATTTAATTGTTGCATGACTCAAGGCATTCCAGCCTACGAATTTAATAAAAAGTAGCCTACTAAATCATGCATAATTAAACAATAACTCAATTTAGGCTACTTGGCTATGCAAAAAGGTTTCTATTAGCACAACCCCTATTCAATGAATGGCTGCCTTGTCTCGCAATAAACAGCGGTGGAAATCCCGACACTTTTTCAACTGCATGAAACATAACAGTGAACCATCAAATATCTCCCAGAGTTCAGTGCCCATCAGTCCCAACATTTAGCAATATAATCAAACAGTCCAAAAGTAAATTAGATCCCAAACCAAACCGAAAATGTTATGCTTTTGATGGCCTACCAGTATGCCGCTCCAAACGAAAAGCGATGGTTGTTAGTAGACAAACTGGCTTCAGATATCCAACAGAGTGAATATGAGATTGTGCAGTCTTACAGTACTGTAGATGGCTGTGGTTAGTGATGTGATGCTGTTAATGGGGAGTTTTACATAGTTAGCGCAAACCCTATAGGTTATTATTTATTTAGCGTATATAAGGCTTTTTTCCCTTAACAAAAGTGAGGGGGACGACGGCTGTCTCTTCAGCACTGGTGGGACACGTCCCGCACGTCCCCCGTGCCTCCTGCGCCCCTGCTGTAACCTACATGTACTCCCTCACTCTCCTCCTCAAGCTGGTGTGTGGTGAGCTTTCTGGCGCATAATGGCTGCCGTGCATCACCCAGGTGGGTGCTACACATTGGTGGTGGTTAGTGAGGTTCCCCCTTCACTGTGAAGTGCTTTTAGTGTTGAGAAAAGCGCTATATAAATGTAGCGTGTTGTTGTTGTTACCTAAGATGTGCAAAAACATGTAGGCACACATACAAAGTGTACACGCATGTATGCATGTACTGCTCTCACTAATCCCACATAGTACTCCTGCTTTCCAACTCATATTTATATACTCAACACACACACACACACACTAGTGTTCCACTTGAGTCATTAGCCATCAACCTGCACCTGATCTTCTTTGAAGGGGGACAGCAGTGCACCCAGACATCAGCACCCAGACATCAGCACCTGGATGGCCAGAGAGAGCGACAGTCTCATTACTGGGGCTTGCCATATCCAAATATAGTTCTCCACATGACATCTGTCGACTTGTCAGAACTAAGAGTCTTGGACAGGTCCTTACTCTGCAGTCTAACTGCGACCCCCCCCCCCACCCCACACACACCTGCCACCTAATAGCCTCCACATGAAATGACCCCCAGCCCCCACACACCTTCCACCTAATAGCCTCGACATGAAATCGATACGTGATAGGACTGAGAGTGGGAGGCCATCATGCGTAACATGAATATTAACATTTTCAGCGGTTGAATGTCAGTGACTAATTTGTCAGCCGGCACTCAAATCCATGTGTAATTAATATGCCTGTGGATGTGAGGGGTAGAAAGAAAGCTGCGTGGTGAATTGGATCGGTTTGGTTTCTTGTCCAATTGTCCATTTTCGTCCTTTTGTCTCTGTTCTCTCTCTCCTCCTTTCATCCGCACAGAAACAAAGATCCATCCAGTTGGTCCAGTTGGATTTAGGCATTTGAGCTTGTCTATTATGCATTGTCTCTCAGATACATCATTTATTTATCTGGTATATTCATTACTACTCATGTTTTTGTTAGCTTGAAGGTTAATTGTGGTTGAGTTTGTGATGCCCACCCCCCAGCCCCTGCCAAGACACTCAAACATTGGGACCTTGGCTGAGTTCTAACAGAGCAAGTCCACTCTGGCAGCTTTTAAAAGTAGCCTAACAGCCTCTGGTTTGCTTTGAGGCACAACAGTCAAGCCACTTGATGCTGATCTTTTTGAACCAGCCCTGAACAGGAACTGTTCTCTCTGTATTTTGTGAATCACCACTGTACAATAAGCTATCCACACCACACACAAAAATTAATAACAATAATAACTAGAATGTAATGCCAGAGGAATTACAATAGTGGATGGAAATCTGCTGGCTTAATGTTGGTGGGGAAATTCCTTGAAAAAAAAAAACATTAAATCACTTAATCTTTGAGTTCATACAAACCCTCATACCAAAAGACCTTGTGTGTCAAGGCATTCTTGAGATATAACACTCAAGGTGTTTTTGACCTTGACATTTGACCTTTGACCTCCAACATCAATTCACTTCATCTTTGAGTCCATACAAACACTCATACCAAATTTCAGGCATGTATGTCAAGGCATTCTTGAGATATCACACTCAGAGTGTTCATTGAGTTGACCTTTGACCTCCAACATCAACTCACTTCATCTTTGAGTCCATACAAACACTTGTACCAAATTTATGGTTATGGTTATGGTTATGGATTTAGCAGACGCCTTTGTCCAAAGCGACACATAAATACAAAACAACATAATAATATTTAAAATTGAACAGGGAACAGATTAGAATGTAGGTCAAATATAGTAAGGAGAATAGTTATAGTACACAATAATATCAATTCAATCAATAGCCTAATAAAAAAAGCAATGGAAAAAAAGGGGAAAGGCAATAATAAACAATAATGTCCATTCAATCAATAATATAAAAACAATGACATGCTAAGACGGAGAATATCAATAATAAACAATAATGTCAAATTAATTAACAGCCCAATTAAAAAAAAACAACATTATACAAACCATAACACATAAGCGCTTAAACAACTAAGTAAATGTTGAATAGGAATGTCTTAAGACCCCTCTTAAACGACCCAAAACTACCACAGGAACGGAGAGCACTGGGCAATTCATTCCACCAACATGGAACCACTGAACAAAAGAGTCTGGAATTAGACCCAGTTTTCATGACTGGTCGACACAACATGCGCTCACCAGAAGACCGTATGCGTCAAACCGTTATGGAGATATAATGCTCAAAGCATGAGATATGGCTGTGACTTATTTTGACACACAGGAAACACTTAAACAGGATGTGTAGTTTTAGGGAGCACCAGATTGTATGCATTAGAAGCTGAGACGGTTAAATTCACAGGTGACACCTGTGCCAGTGTTCTAATTAGCCCGGGAACTACTCTGGGAGCTTAACAAGCCAGGCTGTTCTCATTAAACTTTCGTACGAAAAGCTACTAAAAGTAGTGCACTACATTCCGTATGATTTCCACGTAATTATCAGCCAGGACGCCTGGCCACGCCCACAGTGACTGATGAAGCCAGGACCACGACGATGCACACTGCAGGCTGCTGTGAGTTAAAAAATAAATAAAAATAAAAAAGGAGCAAAATGTCTTTGGACTGGAATAAATGTATTATTTGAAAGTAGTATCTAGGCTCGCAAGTGCAATGCAGTCTGTTGTTTGGATATAATGCAAAATATCGTTGGTAAAGGAAGAACATGTTGGCTTTCTCCTGTAGCCACGCACTGGGGTAAGCGAAGTTTTGGCAGCACAGACTCACGGGCCAAGGATGTTTTGGATGATTATCATGGATTATCATTATCATGATAATCATTGTTGATTATTATCAACAATAAAGACTCCATGCAGTTTGCATACAATGATTCCGCGGATTTTGCAACAACAAGCCAAGAAACACGGGTTATTCAAAATGTGGTTCAAATTATTCAAAATGACTAAACATTATGTGCAATAAACTGACACTTCGAATAGCCCCGGCTGCTCTACTTTGATCTGTAAAAATGTCACATGCAGCCACGCATGCCTAAATTCTGCTTAGCCTAGGCCCTAGGCCTACTGCACGTTAATTATAGGCGGTTATTCACAATGCAAGTAGAACGCTACATTGACTTGAATGGGATTTGCCAAAGTTCTAGGTCATTATTTTCGTCTAAGGACCTATAAATAATGACCGCTGTCAGTGGCAACAGATTTTCATTCAAAAGTGAAGGCAAACGGTTGTGTTTGATTGAAGTTCAGCGTGTGTTGCGAACTATTTGTTAATAAAATGATAATATACATTATCCTTTTTAATGTGCATTAGGCAATAGGCGCGATTTTCATTCAAAAGTGAAGGCAGACGGTTGATCAGCTGTGTTTGATTAAAGTTCTGCGTGTGTTGCGAACTATTTGTTTCTCAGCAAAAGCCACAACGCAACGGTAACAAATAAATGTAAAGAGAGATATGTGGAGTTTATTTCCTCGTTTTTGCAAGTAGCCGTAGGCCCTATAAGCGTTAAAAAATAAATAGGCCTAAGACAGGGCGAACCGGACCGCGTTCTATATAGTATCCCTTACATAATTATTGTGCAGTATAGGCAGTAGGCGCGTCGGGGTCCGGTTCGCCCTGTCTGGCCTATTACAATGTAATATTCAGTATTCATTATTTACTGCTTAGCTGGGATGATGATAATCCTGCTTTTAAAGCATACCCGCGGGCATGTAGACTAATTAGGCCACGGCATTTCTACAGGAATGGCATGTTTAAATGGGCACTCGCTCATAACTAGCTAGCAGCCTATATCTTCCTTGCACTGTTTGTGTTTATTGTTGTTGTTTATGTTTGATTATTTGCTAGACCTATTGCTAGGCCTATTATTCTGTTCAAATTATTTAGCCTATTATTAGTGCTAGGGTTGTTATTATTAATAGGCTATTTGTCGTTATTATGATTGTTATTGTTATCTGCAAAACCCGTATTGCATTTTTTACTAGATGATGTTTCGTCAAAAAGTCAGAAGGTGGAGCCCATGAGTTTAATTCGGGACTACGCTGGCAATGAAAATGCAACATTCCTTCTTTCTTTCGCTTGCCTCATCATTGAAAAAGTAAGTAAACCATTCCGGCATTTAAACTATTACTAAATAAGTAAATACTTTTATGAAATCTCTGTTGTCTGGGCAGTTTTGATCATTAGACAAGTTAGCATGAATTATTTTTCTCATTTTGTGAGGTAGCACGCTTTTTAGCACTGTCATAGGCCATAAAGCAGTCAGTCTGTTAACGTTAGCATTGCTATGTCTAGCCTAACCAATAACAGCATGCAATGCATTGTTCCTGGCGTCAGCTTCCTATTTTTTTACATAGGGTACTTTTACGGCAGGGTTATATTGATAGTGCACATCTAACGATCTGTCTATGTGAAATAGACACATAGAACATAGCATAGCATAAATAAGATGATATAAGATCATGTATAATGTACCTAATGTATACAATTACCTTGTAAAATTGATAAAAGTGAATCATTGAAGTCTTTCAGATAAACAGAGGTGTTAAGGCCCCTACAGATTAGGACCAGGCAACAACTACTGCACTCTGAAAGACTTTACTTTTATTTGCTGTGCACAGAGCAAAGTGCAGTGCAAGCGGCAGCTCTCCCTCTTTGCTCTTGTGCCGTAAATGTAAATGTTGTAAATGCCCTGCATGTTGTACCGGGGATCCGTAAAGACAATGTGCAATGTGATAGGATTTTGGCCAAAACTGGTACTACAATCACTTTCAAAATACTGTAGAGCAGTGTACACCGCAGATGTGGTAACTAGAGCAGAGCTGGCAACCCAGATGCCGAAACACTACTGACTTTGTGATTACTAGATAGGTGGAGGGTGGCGGATCAGGCTAAAACACAAATATGTAAACATCAACATCAGTTGAGGGCTGCAACTTCACTTTTTTAAATGACGATATCCTGGCCGGACTACTGTTGTCAGTGATATACGTATTTGAAATTAGCATGATTTCCTAATGTCTAGTGACAAATCAGGGCCATTTTCTGATTAATTGAATTACATTTCTTACATACGGTTCCTTTAATGTGCAAAAACCATTAGCAATAAAGCAATAATTTCATGGGAGTTATCAAGGATCAGGATCAAGCAAACAAATAATCAACTGTGTAGGTTATCTCGTCAGTGTTTTCTAAGCCTGTATGTGTACTGTGAACAGCTCCTGGTAAAAGCCTCTGGCCCTTCACATTCTTCTCAATTCATTCAAGTGACACTGTAACGCTAAATTCAGACCACCACCGTGGCGTGTGTATTCACAGACCACAGACGGAATGCATATGTCATGGTGGCGGACAGATGGCCAGTTCAGGGGCCATTCAAAGGGCCATTCATGGCTAACGTCAGACCTCATCTCATTGAGATGGGGTCTGGGAACTACACGTCATTTTCTCGTATTTGAAACGTGGTTTACGAATGCCCAGAGCCATTTATTGGGCGCTACGAATGTCTCTCAAATGCGTCTGTATGTAGCTCATAACCGCTTCGGTGTGTCGTCATCGTCTTGCTGTGATTGGTTCATTCGTTGAGGTGAAAATGAAGTCCATGGAATCCAGGCAGCATGGGAAAACCCAGGCTAGTCATACGCCATCATTCTAAGACTCTGGGCCAGATGTACTAACGCTTTTGCGCCCACGTCAGGCGTATTTGTTTCACAACATGCATGTTAAACCATTACAAGGTCTGTACAAACAGGCCGCAATGATGTAAAAGCGCAAACTGCCTGTCGCGGGAGCTGAAAATGGCAAATTGCGTTTTCAGTGTCATGCATATGCATTCATGGGAGGATTCAGGGGAAAGTGGGAGTTTAGCGTAAAAAGAAGGGAGGGGAAGCGTAAAGAACGCCTAATTATGTATTCCGCAGTATGTACACGTCTATTCTGCGCCTAAATACTTTCGCCTTGTAAAAGCAGGTGTTAATCCAAATTGCAGTTCAATGAGTCAATAAGAGAACCTTTCAAAGACAACAGAATCGCTATTTAGAGCACCAGTTTTGTAAGTATTTGTACTATCAAAAGCAATCTTAACTTTCGTTGGCCTTTCGAATGTCTTACTTTCACTTTCACGTCATTCACTTAAACTTTCCTACTTGCTAAATTTGACCAATCTTCCATAACCTACGTGCACAAGTAGATTGAGTAGAACTACTGATCTTCGTTATCTCCCTGCTTGTTGACATCTTATCATGTATGGTATTATTTCATGATCGCTAAATGTTTGATTCTTTTTTGTTGTGATCAGTTAACTTCATTCAACTGCGCTTGTATGTAGGCTCTGCCGTTCAGTTGTGGAAGTTCGTAAATTGCGTTTATGGGCGGAGAAAGGCAGAGAAAGGCGCAGTTTACACTATGGATTGAAAGTTTGAAAAATACGACGGAAACTTGGGTCTGACAGCGTTCGCAATCTGCGGTTTGTCCATGACGCTGATAACGCTATGTTTGCAAATGTACATACATCTGGTCCTCTGTGTACTACTATCCCCATAGTCATTGTTACCCCAATGATGGCAGTGTACAGAAGTGTAATGCGCATTTAACACGGACTGTGAAGTAGCATATTAGCATATCATGATTGGTTGATAATTTCTGTATCCTTTGGCTAATAATGTTTAATATTGTTTATTTTGGTCATTTGTCCCTCTGCTATCGAGTTCACTATTTCATTGAAGGTAATGCTATTCACAAACTGTACATTGTAAACCATCTTGTTATCAATATAGTTATTGAGTAAATACAAGGCTAATTTGATGAAGGCTAATTTTTTGTTCTTTCCTCTCAGATGCCTGGTTCAACCATGAAAATGTGCACATCTTGCAGACAACACATACGTGTTGCCTGCAAGATGTGCAAACTATGTGGGGCCCAACAGCCCATGAAGAAAAACCTAGCCAAAGCAAAACAAAAGGCTAATGGACAATGGGCCATCAAATTAAAGGCTGGGGGCAATAGCGGCAAACTTGTTGATGCTGCCCGGATTCTGGTAAGCTTTAGTCCTTTTCTATCACACTAACTACATATAGCAGTCATACTCAAACTCCACAAGTTAGTAGCCGTTCACATCGAATACAGTATTGTAGATTAAGTATAAGTATATATACTCTTTTGATCCCTTTGGGGAAATTCGGTCGCTGCATTTATTCCAATCTGTGAATTAGTGAAACAGCAGAGTGAGGTGAAGCACACACTAACCTGGAGTAGTGAGATGCCTGCTACAGCGGCTCTCCGGGAGCAGTGAGGGGTTTGGTGCCTTGCTCAAGGGGACTTTAGCTGTGGATGTGGGCACGGGAGAGCAGTGCTCAACCACTTCCCCCACCCACATTTTTCCTACTGGGTCGGGGATCGAACCAGCAACCCTTCGGTTACAAGCCCGAAGCCCTAACCAGTAGACCACGACTGCCTACAGTTTACAATTCAAATCTTAACGCTTGTAGTTAGTCCAAAATGCTTTCAAGCTGCTTTCGAGCACCTGTCAAACTGCCAAATTACCTGCTACATTTGCAATTGCAAATATAAGATCTGTAGAAGAAAAGGAAGCGTTAAGAAGAAGTGAAAGTGATATAACTTTAACAGACAAAGAAAAGAACTTCAAGAGCAAAAGATAAAACAAGTATAAAATACATATAACGAAAGCACAAAATTGCCATTGATAAATGGAGGTTTCATGCAAGAGTAGGTGCTTTCGGAACACGCATGTCTCACGCATGATACGAAATGTTGCATGCTAAAAAGAGCGCCTGACCAATCAAATAAGGATTGCATTTGAAACATTTTTCAGATCAAACACTGTTAATGATAATGGCGTCAATGTATTTGCAGATCCATAAGTTCGAGATGGCAGGTTTTCACCCAGTGTTTTTTTGGGGCTATGGTAAATCCAACACAGTATCTTGTGACATGCTCTGTGGCATGGAAGCAGTTGAGGACAAGGAGAAGGAGTCAATCCTCTCATTAAAAGAACTTTATGAGTCTCTTTTGAAAGGTTAGTCCACACAATGTTGTATTTTATGTTATTGATTTCCTAGGCTGATTTGACATGGAGCTATACTCTCATTCCGGCATAATAATCAAGTAACGTTGCGAACGTACCATAGGCGCAGCAGCACAATGACATCACGCAGCACCTGAAAATAGTCCCCGTGGGCTATAACTTTCAGCAACAAGTTTGAGCTGCAGCAGATTATTGTATGTATTCTATAAAACATAATGATGATGAGATTTTTTTTTTTTAAACAGCAATCATTGCAAGAGAGCGGAAGGCTGAGGAATATGTCACCTTGAATTTAACATCATGTGGTAAGAAAGGCTACATGATAATATGATATTGAAATAAAAAATGTAGCTCATCCCCTAGCACTCATTTGTCATGGCCCAGTTCCCTGAAAGCATCGTAAGCCTAAGAGCATTGCAAAGTCCCTCTAACAAATATCTTAAAATGTCCCGACTGTTTCCCGAAACCATCGTAGTTTATGACCGTTGTGAAAACACTCGTAGATCTACAAGTGCTCCAGAGTTCTCATTACCGGCTAAGGGCGTCTTAACAGGTACTGTACTTCTCACTGAGGTCACCAACAGGACATTCAGAGGAATTACAACTTAGAATACTATATCCAACTACGTTCCCATTCTTTATTGTATTTACTTGTGATAAATCAGATTTTAGGGGGCAAAATAGCTTACATTTAATGGTCATAACAATGTGATTTAAAGCGGACCAAAATGCTATCATGTTATGAAATGGGACGTTGCCAGAATAGTTTGTCATTATCTTTGCTAAGTGAAGGCTATATTTTATTAGGCCTATGAGGTAAAAGCAGAGAAAGGAACATGTGGTTTAGTCTGTGCTGCGTCAAAACCTAAGCCTAAGCCCACACATTTCTTCACTTTCTTACTCAACCTCTTTCTTATCTTCAAACGTCTTCTTAAGTGACACAGACATAAACGGTGCAACAATCGAATCTTAAATAATTATTATTTATGTCTGTGTGTGGTATATAGCCTACATAGGATGCTTATTTTTTTTTCTATTTTTATATTGATGTGAATTAATGTGTAGATCCGAAATTAGAGGATATTTCAAAACTATTAACGTGGACAGCTCCCCTTAAGAGCATGTTAGCAGTGCACGTCCGTTCACGCTATGAGCATTGGGAAATATTGGGAAAACCAAACGAACGATCGTAAGATTAATCGTAGAAAACCCTTGTAAGAGCGTGTCTCCGTCCTAATCAGGGGTCTGGGCCCTGGTTGTTAGGTCTGTGTCACCAGTGGATGCATCTCTAACAGTGAATGAATCTCCTCTAACATACCTTTACTGCCAGCAAAGTTATATCTTTCTGTTTGTCAGAGCAAGGCCCTGGGCTAGCACCTCCTCATACTGGGGTGGATGACCCTTTCCAGCAACCAAACCCCTCCCCATCCCCCAGCCCTGAAGATGAGCAAGATTCCTCCCCTGGACCCGTAGAGGAGCAGGAGCAAGATCTCTCCCCCAGCCCTGAAGAGGAGCAAGAGGAGCACCACCCATTAGAGAGTGAAATAAAGAAGAAAAGGAGGAAGGAACAGAATGGTGGGTACTAATAAAAATACAGTAATAATGATTCCATTAATGGCCACTGATCAAGAAAGGCTTTTTGTTTTTGTACAGTAGTGCCTTAACTCTTTTGATCTTTCAACCAAAAGGAATTGTTTAAACCTTGTTCAGCAGTGATGTGAATAACGGCGTTATAAATAACAGTGTTACTAACGGCGTTACTTTTTTCAGTAGGGAGTAATCTGGTTGATTATTCTTCCCATCTGAAAAACGCTGTTACTGTTATTGTCAGAAAATGCGGCGCATTACTATTATTGAAGATGTTTTTTCTTGAGGTTGAGTAAAATTTCATGGTAAGCCAATCAGAGGTAGAGTTGGGCAGGTGTTTGAAAGCACTCATAGTTGGACACACAACGTACAACACAATCCAGTCAGTCAGTCAGCGAAAGACAGGTAGGCTATGGCAAGCCCAAATAATCCAGAAGTATAAGTTAGTATAAGGCACACCTGATGATCTCTCAGTGGTTGAAAAACACTGGCCTAGATTATTGATTGGAACATTTACTTTTAAAAAACGGCCTGGTGGTGTTGATAAAAATAAAGTGTTGATTAAAATAAAGTCCTCTGCAATGTCTGCAGCAAGAAATTTGCATATCACCGGAGTTTGTCAACTCTAAAGTCGCACATCAATGGAAAGAAATAGTGTTGACATTGAGGGGAGTGTTCATTTATTTTCATTGTGTCCCCTAGGTTATATCTGTGGCCTGAAATGCCTTTTATGTGAAAAAAAAACTTCTTCCCAAAGCACTTTTGAATTTATTTTCTCAGCATATTAGGTCATATCATAGATTATTATGGCCATTATTTGAACAGTGAAAATAATAATAAAAGAGTTTTTGAACTTTAATGTCACTAATGCTGATTATTCAATGATTTATTTGAATTTAAATATGTTTTTAATAATACTTCCTCAGCCAAAATTATATATGCAATTAATTTAGATTAATTGTAATTAATTCGATTGACAGACCTAGTTTGTATGCATATTTGCATAATATTCATTGTCCTGTATGAGAATTTGTTCTTTGATGAAATATTTAGATCACACATTGAATGAATCATAATTTGTAACTGCTTTTAGTAGCTGTTGGCCGAGCAATTGCCGTGACTGCAGAGGCCCTCCTTGAGTCCCTCATTGATGAGCCCCTCCAGGAGTCATTAGGTAAGTAAAGGTGTAGCAACAATTATGACTCCTCATAAACACTATGTTGCATTTTTGCAGTGTTTATTTCAGCAATGAGCCCCAAGATATGCCAGAGGTTCCAATTTAACTAAGGGTATTCTTAGGCATGTTGCATAGCTGTTCCCCTTAGCTGTTCTATCAGTGGAACCAACAACCTCCTTTCTATTTAATTGTTTTTTCTAAAATCATGTTTTTTTTATAGACAATCATCCTTCTGCCAAGAAATATATTCCACTGCATTTGAATGTAATGCATATATTATAATGAAGAATAATTAAGAGAGTGTGATTACTTACTTTTTATATGTATTTCATAGTGCCTAACACCACTTCCACCCTACCTACCCACACCACTCCCACCCTACCTACGCCTCCCCACACCACTCCCACCCTCCCTACCCACACCACTCCCACCCTACCTACCCCTCCCCACACCACTCCCACCCTACCTACCCACACCACTCCCACCCTACCTACCCCTCCCCACACCACTCCCACCCTACCTACCCACACCACTACCACCCTGCTTTCCCCTACGCTCACCACTTCTACCCTGCAAGCCACTGCCACCACTCAACCTGCCACAGCTGTCAATCTCAGAAAGAAAAAGCAGAAGATAAAAAGTAATGGTAGGGAATGTATTGAAAATGTGTTAAATAGAACAGAATCTGTTGAAATGTACAACACCAAAACAGAAAAATTTGGGACGTTGTGTAAAAAAAATAATCTGCAAACCTCTTAAACTCATATTTACTTGCAAAAAGAACACAGACAACATATCGAATGTTGAAAATTACAAATTTGAATTATTTCATGGAAAATATATCTTAATTTTGACACAATGTTTGACGCAACATGTTTCAAAAAAAGTTGGGACGGTGACGGAAAAAGTGTGTAATGATAAAGAATTCTGCACATATTTAAATAGTATTTATCCATAGAGGAAGAGTCCATGTGCTAAAATGGCCTGTCTCTAGTTCAGATTTGTCAAATTAGGTGCATAATGGAATGAAAAACATGACTAAGAATACCCCATACTGTTGAACAACTGAAATCGTGTATTAGGAAGTAATGGGACGGCATTTCATGCTCAAAACTCTAGGATATACTCTCCCCAATTCATAAACTTTTACAGAATGTTGTTAAATGAAGAAGCAGTACAGTGTAAACATGCTCCTGTCCCAACTTTTTTTGACAACTTTTCATGTTGCTGGCATCAAAATGGCGTTTACATATAGAAGTTCGGGAGGAGCGTGACAGAATTTGCCACGCCTCCTTCTTCAATCAGTCCGGTTATTTATTCACAGTCTACCTGCTGAAGTTGCAGCATCTGTGTTATCGCAATACACCACCTCCCCTTACGCCTCCCGTCTTCCATAGTTGCGCAGTCGACTCCGGCACGATTCCGCGAAGCCCTTCAGGACCATGGCCAGAGACATCGCCAAACATGCTCTTCTATTATGCTTTTATGTATTATGCTTTTATGTCTTTATGCAAATTCAGGAATGTGAACTAGTGAATTCAAAATGAACATATATTTTACATGAAATAGTCCACATTTTCATTTTCAACATTAGATATTTTGTCTATGGCCTTTTTGCTGCTAAATGTGGGTTTGCGAGAATTGTATATTATGTAAGGGATAACGGCCGCCGAGGTGTCCTGTTAATGAATTAATGGACGAGGGCGAGGGGCAAAAAACTTCCCGACGCGCAGCCTCTGCCCGAAGCCTGCAACCAAAGATTCTAGAGCGCTGCAACCGTCGTCCTACTATGGTTGTTATAGTTACCATTCATAAGCATTGATATGGAACGGTGTCCTGTTATTCAGAATTAATAGCCACCCCACCAGCCTATCAGAAAAGAGTATTTCTTCTCTGCGGGTGATAACACATTTTGTTTTTATTTGCATTTTACACAACATCCCAACTTTTTCTGTTTTGGGGTTGTACATTGTAGCATAATACTTTGTAGGACATAAATATACATATTTATTTCCTGCTGTTATGATTCTTTTGCTATCCAGTAGGATACCTACTCACTCAATTATACCTTTATTTCAGACTGTTCCTATTGCCAGCAAGACATATTTGATGGTAAAGTCCTACGTGAAAGACATAAAAAGGTGGGTATCTGAGGGAAATTAAGTTATAGTAATAAGTGCAACTAGACCACATGGCACCAACAAGTACTTTGTGTGCTAATTTGTCTAATACCTACTTTATGTTGAGGCAATACGTCTGTACAGAATAACTGATTTTTATTTTGTTTATCATTTTTAAGGGACAGAAACAGCTTTTCATGCAGTGGAATCCTTGCCCTTTATGGTAAGTTCCAATATGCCATACCTAACATGATTGACTTTCTTTACAGATCCTGTGAATTACAATTTGAGATTTGTTTGGATATGACGTGTCAGTATTTCAGCACATTACAAAACACACAAATGTCTTCACATGAATATCATACTTGACAATGACAAAATTGATGATGATGTGTCTCACAGTACACAAAACTTACAGTACACTCCAAACTACCTCACTTTCTGTCTCTGTAGCTAATGCTTTATACATATAAAAGGTTGTTAATGTGTAGGTGAAATTATATGACAACCATGAAGCAGAGCAACATAGGTGGTGATGGGGGTGGGGGAAGATGTTAACCATCCTGTTCTGAAGGTCTTTGTTATTTATTTATTTAGTAATTGATGTATTGTTGTCAAAGTCAACATTTTTAAAATAGCCCCACATCATCACATACCTTTCACCATACCTAGAGATTGGCATGGTGTGTAGCTCATTGAGCTTAATGCAAATCAAATCAGCTAATATGCTAACTGAAACAACACCATCTGGTTGCCTGTGCCCCACTGTAAAAAAAATGGCCACAAAAACAACTTGGGTTAACCTGGCTCTTAAAAACATAACAAACGGTACCAGCAAATCAACGAGATGCACGCTTGGGAGAGTTTCAGTTGCACGGGAGCTAGCTGTTTTTTTTTAACCATGGGTCAGAATATAACTGTACTATTTAACAAAGCAGAATGGAGAAAAGACCCTTATAATACTCATGTATACTTTTATGTCTTTTTTCAGTGGCAAAAGGTGGAGATCATCATGGACCAATGTGGAAAATGTTGTGTAAATGTTGTATAAATAAATAAAATAAATGATAAAGGCTTAAATCATCTTTATGCTTTTTGCTTTTTTCCAACGACTTGAACTACATTCAAGGGAAGGGAGTTTTCGTTAGTAGAAAGATATTCTGATGAACTCACAGAAAGGTGGAGAACGCAGTCATGAGTATACAGGGAGTAAAGGACACTGGGAGGGCTCTGGACACAACCCGGGGGTGGGGGTACCTGTGTTGATGGTCAAGGATTATGAAATGATGGAGCCCATTCTCACCACCTGTCGCCATCCTAACAGAAAGTCCAGGATCCAGCTGCATGGACTGGTGTGTAGACCAAGACTCATGAGCTTGCTGTGAAGTCTACAAACATCTTCCTTACATAAGTGCCCTTCTTCTCCAGATGTATCAGGGAGGAATGCAGTGTGGTGGTGGTGGCTGAAGGATTTACGCAAGGGTTATTATTTGTCACATACAAAGAGATACTGTTGTAAAATATGTAGTGAAATGGCATTTATCTACTTTCCTGACGGATCACTAACTAATACAATGTCCCACACTCCTTACTTTGGTGTATCATAAGGCGTACACATTGTAGATTGATTGAGGGAAAGCTGAATTGACCACCATATACATATCTGTTCATATTGTTCATATTACATAGCCATATTTATTCTGCTCTTATAACTGCTAGTGCTAATACACTGCAAATATTACTCTTCACCACCCTCTGTAAACAAGAAATCTTCAGAAATCGTCGTCCAGAGAGCATATTTTTGAGAGATGTTAACCAACAAAAGTTCTTAAATCATACACAGACCATTAAAACATCCATATTTTGCTTGATTATGATACACATAGGTGTGCTGTGCTGAAATAAACCCAATTTCACTTCTCTTAGGTGCTGTGGGAATTTTGATGCACAAGAAATCCTCAGAAATTGCCATTCAGAGAGCATATTTTTGAGAGATGTTGACCAACAAAAGTTCTTAAATCATACACAGACCATTAAAACATCCATATTTTGCTTGATTATGATACACAGAGGTGTGCTGTGCTGAAATAAACCCAATTTCACTTCTCTTAGGTGCTGTGGGAATTTTGATGCACAAGAAATCCTCAGAAATGACCATTCAGAGAGCATATTTTTGACAGACGTTGACCAACAAAAGTTCTTAAATCATACACAGACCATTAAAACATCCATATTTTGATTGATTATGATACACAGAGGTGTGCTGTGCTGAAATAAAACCAATTTCACTTATCTTACCTGCCATGGCAAGTTTGATGCACAAGAAATCCTCAGAAATGACCATTCAGAGAGCATATTTTTGACAGACGTTGACCAACAAAAGTTCTTAAATCATACACAGACCATTAAAACATCCATATTTTGATTGATTATGATACACAGAGGTGTGCTGTGCTGAAATAAAACCAATTTCACTTATCTTACCTGCCATGGCAAGTTTGATGCACCGGACATACTCAGAAACTACATTTGAAACACCCATATGGCCAGACAGGCCTAGGTAAGTGTCACACCCATTATTTCATGAAATGTCAACATGTGGCACATATTTTGATACAGGGAATGATAACAAACTTGTTTGTCAAATTTGAGACCTCCAGCTGCTTGTATGTTGTCAGGAGGCGGAGCCAAAGATTGGAAAATGGAAATCTCTAGGGGGCGCTATAGAGTCTGTGAATGTGTGAGGTGTGATTTTACTTAGATAATATATTTTATGTCATACGTAGATGTCGCATGCCAAATTTAGTCCGTCTATGAGGTATGCAAGTTAGAAATGATAACCCTAGGTTTAGATGGCCAGAATTTGCATAGGTCAGACAGGCCTTGATAGGATTACACCAGTTAATTCAAGATAGTACCAACATGTGGCACATATTTTGATACAGGGAATGATAACAAACTTGTTTGTCAAATTTGAGACCTCCAGCTGCTTGTATGTTGTCAGGAGGCGGAGCCAAAGATTGAAAAATGGAAATCTCTAGGGGGCGCTATAGAGTCTGTGAATGTGTGAGGTGTGATTTTACTTAGAATATATATTTTATGTCATACGTAGATGTCACATGCCAAATTTAGTCCGTCTATGAGGTATGCAAGTTAGAAATGATAACCCTAGGTTTAGATGGCCATAATGTGCATTGGTCAGACAGGCCTAGATGTAATTACACCAGTTCACACTAGTACCAGCATCTGGCATGTTAAATGGGATGATAACAAGCTAGTTTGGGACATCTAATTCCTTGAGGCAGAGCCAAATATAGGAAATATTAAATTGAATCAGTCTAGGAGGTATGCAAGATACAAACGCTAACCCTATGTCCTTGATTTGCAAAGGCATATAAGTATATGTACCCTTTTCGATCCCGTGAGGAAAATTCAGTCTCTGCATTTATCCCAATCTGTGAATTAGTGAATCACACTCAGCACACAGTGAACACACAGTGAGGTGAAGCACACACTAATCACGACGCAGTGAGCTGCCTGCTACAGCGGCGCTCGGGGAGCAGTGAGGGGTTAGGTACCTTGCTCAAGGGCACTTCAGCCGTGGATGTGGGCAATGTGGACTTAGTTGGTTGACAATGGGAAATTGCATTGCAAAAAGTAAAGTTGGAGAGAGGCCGCACCAGGTATAATCGACTAATACCCACATGTGCAACATATATTCATAAGAGAGTAAAAACAAAATAGTTTGATGAATGAAGCATTCGTTTAATAACTAATGTGAACAAGAATACACAAACACAGGGCAAGTTGCATTTATTCTGAGGAGTGCAGGTCATCATCTGAGCCACTCTCAAAATCACTTCCATTTTGCTCCTCAAGCAGCTCCTCCTCTTCCTTCTCCTCTTCCTCTTCCTCATTAAGGTCCAACATAGAGCCATCAAGTCCTGCTTTAATCACTTGCAAGTATTTATTCCTGACTGTGACCAGTTGAGACTGCAACTGAGACCTCCTTCGATTGAGCTCTCCATGAAGACCTTGAAGGGCTTCTCGGGAGAGGCTGGACTGGCTACCTTCAGGGTAAGGAGGAGTCAGGAAGAACATATTAATTCAAATAAGACTTAGATTTAACATTACTTATAGTTATAGTGATGCTAAAAGAAAAATGTGTCCTCAATGGTATAAAAAACAATACTTACTGGTAGGGCTGATAGAAAGGTCACGCAAGGATTGCATCCTTTCATTGAGGAACTCCCAGTGTTGCCTTACTTCAGTGGCAAGTATCAACAGCTCCTCCTCCAGTCTTCTTATGTGCATTACCTTGTCGAAGATCTTTTTTTTGGAAAGAAAGTCCATGCCATCTAAAATAAAAATAAAACAATATGGCAGAAATGGGTTAACTACATACAACGTCTGTGTACACAACAGTAGAACAATACAATGGCACAGGCAGAAGCTACGACTGCAAACCTGCCAGAAATAATGCAATATGAAACCTACCATTGGGGGGTAAATGCCAAGGAAATATGTAGCCGGCCTCTAACATGTTGGTGACGGGGCCAATTTTCAGATGGGGTTGGACCAGAACATCATGTTGAGCCACTAGGACCTCCAGCTGTTTCTTTTCCCTCCACATGCGGCCACGTATCACAGAACGTCCGCAGTTGCTGTCTGGGAAACATCACACATACATACACAACACATTAGGTTAACATGACAAAGAGAGTAAACACATGAACACACATTCTTGAAATGGTTATCCTTCATAAAAATGTTTACCTGTTTGGCTATAAAGGCGCAGTCTACGCTGTCTTAAACCCAAAGATGTCTCCTCAATTCTCCTCCTCACTTCCAACAGAGAATCATTATTGTCTGTGGGGGACTCTAAAAAAGCAAAGTGGAATTTGTGAGAACATTGGGTAACATTTTACTGTAAGGGTACATGAGTACCAACCGAACATTGTATATCTGTTACAGTTGTTTACAGTAGATGAGCTTGGTCATGAAGATAGCTGGGTATACTTACCATGTTCAGCCCAGTTTTGGACATCTTTGACCGACTGCTCCACAGATCCATGACCTGCTGAGAACTCTGTCTCCATGTTCTCTAGGCTCTGCCTCTCCCTCTGAAGACTCAATTGTGTCTGTGGGGAAAAAGGGGGAAAGATGTCATGTAAACATTATCCAATTCTCCCTTGGGTTGCAATTTGGTTCAAATTCAAGTTCATGACCTACCTTACGAAATCTTGTGCACAAGGTGTTGCACAAATTTTCCACCTTTCTCCTATTCCAATCAATTGCCTGCACTGTCAACATGTCTGTGCGGGCTGTTAAAAATGAAAGAAGAAAATTTATTTCGTTTTTTTTTTTGCCAAAAATAGCTGCTATGCTACAGGATAAATAATAGTTGGCGTTTCTTTAAACTGTACTAATAGACATAGTTTTTTAGCCCATAATAACTATTTTTTTACAGGAAAAGGACTTAATGCAGTATAGCATTATAGCACTAAATACAATATTTTGCTCAGCCCAGTCCCTTGTTCAAAAGGTTTCTCTGGATTCTGTGAATATTTAAATTATAACCTGTCCAAACATTTTCATAAAACCAACCTCCTTTGCTCATGAATTTGGTGTTCATTGCTGTTCTGGAAAGGAAGGAGTTTACCATTTCCACTTCTTCTCCCAAAGTGGAACCAGCACCATCCTGGTTGCCTGCTGCCCATTTTATCTGTAATTGTAGGTAAATGCAGTGCAGTACATTAGTCTCAATTGATAACATGTTTCAATAGACTATTATCTTGTCATCTACCCTGTAAAGTATAGGACATAGGATACACAAACAAACAGATGAACACATACCTCACACTTGATCCCGTGTGCTTTTGCATGGAGCGCTGAAAGCAAGGGCTTCATGGCTAAAATATGATTGTAATCTGGCCAAGCTTCAACAATTCTGTTGATATATGGCCAGTACTTGCAGACAACATCCATGCAAAAGAACTGTGGTTTACAAATGGCAGCAACTTCCTTCTGGAGAAACATCGGATACGCGAATATCTCTCCCCTATAAGATTGTATTTTAACATTGGATTAGTATGCTGATTTAAACATTGATTGGTATACTGATACAATTCACATTAAGAAATGAGGGGCAAGATAAATTCATATACTTTTCACCAAAGGAAGGAGATGTTAACTGTTATGTTAACTGTTATGGTCATCTCCGCCATTGTAGATGCTGACATTTTGAACAATGCCGATATAATACCTTAGCCCTACTGTAAGTGCTAACCTGATAAGATGACATTGTTTGAAATAAATTGAACTGTATCAAAATAAATAAATAAATAAATAAATGAGCAAGTGGCAATGTACTGAAATGGAAATACTTGCCTGTACATATTCAGTGCACGAAGGATAATGCCATGACGGCAAACTGCTACTTCTAGACCCTGAGAGACAGTTATGACACATAATTCACAAAAACAATACAATCTTCTGTAGTCAAATTCTGCATAATAGAATGTTTTCACTAGTGAGCTGCATCTGTCTTACACATAGCCATTACCATAATAAGTAAAACTGTGTGGCAAATTATGTTTATCACCATATATGTTACAATTCAAGGAGAGGATGACAATCCAATACACTGCCAGAAAATGACATTATTACCTGCTCATCAACAGTGGTGCTTCTGCTCTTCTGTGTCGTCTCCTTTGCTGCATTTAGAAGAGACCTGCCACAAACCCCCTTTCCTGGCACCTATAAAATGATGAGTACAAGTTCACAGTCAGATTTTGATACTTGAATATGCTTGCCAATGGTAAAAAGGTAGAGACACTTACATGCTTTGACCTCTTCTGGACATCCTCCACAAATGCTGTGACCTCATTATCATCACAGATAAGTACTCCCTTAAAAAATCCACTCTCTTGAGACCTAGAGAACAATGGCAATTTGAATTAGGACCATTGCAATTGTTAGAAAAAACTAGGGCTGTCAATCGATTAAAAAATGTAATCTAATTAATTACATACTCTGTGATTAATTAATTAAATGAATCGCATAATTTTTGCTGTGAAAGTATTTTAAATATTTAAATTAAAATGAATCATTGAATAATCAGCATTGACATTAAAGTTCAAAAACTCTTTTATTATTATTTTCACTGTTCAAATAATGGTATGCCAATTCCTTGCTGCAGACATTGCAGAGGACTTTATTTTCAACACTTTATTTTTATCAACACCATCAGGCCATTTTTTTAAAGTAAATGTTCCAATCAATGATTCAGGCAACACGTTTTCTTCTCTCTCCTTCATTTTACAGTCTAATTTTTACTGACTAGAACGGCTCGGGGTCAAAGGTCATACGGAATCGATTAACCTGCACTAATTTTTTTAATCAGTTATTTTTTCTCAAATTAATTAATCGAAATGAATCAGTTATTTTGACAGCTCTAGAAAAAACACATTGCTTATGAATTAAGACTTGGACTGTGGTGTAACAAATGAGTACAAATAGAATTGAGATTGATAACTGATACATACAGTAAACATGCTTTCACACATGTTCAGGACACAACATAAAATATAAACAGACCCTCTGTCTTTTTTAAAACGGTAGTGCTTCCTGTTTCCATCTACCGACACTGCCAACATTTGTGGAGTACAGGCAGGGCAGGTAAAAGGCTGTTCATTGCACAGCCTGTCAACCTTGTAGGAGCTGATGACCCACTCCATGAAAGCTTTGTAGAATGTGTCGGAACACACTTTACCAGTCTGTTGAAAGATTCATTGAACTCTTAGTTACAGTTACATTCAGTATTAAAGAAAGGTGATTGTATAATTATACCATGAGCTAAAACTCACCCTGCCATGCTGCTTTGTTTGGGCTTCCAGCATCCTTATAAACGATAGCCGGGAACTCCCTGGGGCCACCAACTTCATTTCCCTGAAGCGTTGAAATATGTCAGTATCATATACTGTGCAGAATTGGATTGTGGCCGGCCAGTAGCCACTTTGTTGCAGGTCTGCTAACTCGGGGGTCCAGCTGGCACAACAGCCTCCGCAGCGTAGCTCAGGGAGATTCAAATCATATCGTCCTATTGAGGGGGAAAAAATATGTTTGTTATATTGACAAGAAAATTCAAAGAGAAATGTCACTTGAGTCTAAACTTGAAAGGTGTGAGGTGTTTCTGGAATCTAAACTACTTGGAATGGTTAGACATTATGATGCATTATGATGCCTATGATGCATTTTTATGCTGTGGAGTTCACCATTTATATTGACAAAAACCACAGGCCTCCCAACAATGACTGACACACTATTAGGGCAGTCACAAATGTGTTGTGGCAGTTCCATTGGCAAGATTCTGGCTGCAAAAGAAAAGGGAGAAACTAAGTTAGTGGATTTTGTTGATAATGTAAGATATGGATTTATAAAATGAAATATAAAAATCATGGTTAGTACCACATGTGTCATGTCTCCCCTCATTTGTCACCATAACCGTTGGTGGCAGAGGGATGCGACAGTTGTTTGTAAGGGATGACCGGTTGTGCAGAGAATATACATGATGGTGCTTCTGGTCACAGCCACAGCAGAGGTGTGACAGTGGCATGCAGTCTGCACACCGGATTACTGCCCTCTCTGTTTTGCACATCTGGCAGAACTCTGCCCTTATGATGGTGGCTTTCAGCATATTCTCCACCAGCTGGGGTCGGGCTTCTAGCCATCTCTCTGATGTGTTGCTGCTCCTAATGCCCCAGTCTGAGGCTGCTGTTCGCGTGCTGGTGTGCAGCTCAGCACTAACATCAGAGTCAGAGGCGCTAGTGGATTGTAGAACCCTCTCCAGATCCCTTAGACAGGCATCATCTGTGTGTGTGGAAGAGGAAGGGGTTTGGTCATAACAAAGGAGGACATCAAAGGAGGCCAAAATATTCAAGTCAATATTTGAATACTTGAAACACCAAGTGCCAACCTAAAAATTACATTTAGGCCAACATTATGTCCACACGAAAACAACGGGTCATATTTTGTCTTATCTGTTCACATCTTTTACAACACCGGTAAAAAAAGCCTGAACCTGTCTGGAGATATGGGCAGGCTAGAAGCAACAATATTTAAAACAACGAATGAAGGGAATTCCTGTAGCCTAACTCCTTGAAAATAACATAGCGATTGCATAACCTCATCCTTTGCACCAAAAATGGAACTCATGATATGTAGGCCTATCAGAGGTAAATAAAGCCTATGTCAAGGAACATTTACAACAACTCGTCTCACAGAATGTGGAATGTGGGCTGTTGCGCAAAGAAATTAATGAGGGGGGTTGATCTCCATTATTAACATGAAATAAGTCTCCATACAGGGTAGTCAAGCAGGTTTGGTTTGTTCTGATGAGCATAGTGTCAGGACAACTTTATTATCATCGTGCATAGTTCAAGTACGGCAAAAAAAGAAAAGTGCAATGTGATATACATAGACAGGTGGTGCAGTATAAGACATATAGTGTAGTAGTGCACTGGTATGGTATATACACTGTGGATGTATACAACTATGTATACAACCTGGATTTAAGTGTCATAAACGTTTATTTTTTTGTTTTTTAAAATTAAAACTCATGGATGGTATTGTGTCTCAGGGTTTTTTGGATCTTTGAGGTAAACCTCAGACACCTGTGATAATTAGTTTGCCAATCAAAGGAAAAATACTTAAGAAGAATGTTCCCATTATTAAGCATGCCACAGGTTTCAAGAAATATGGGAAAGAAAACTGCCTCTGGAGTCCCGCGAACCACAAGGTGTAAGATCGATCTTCAAGAAGTTTGCAAGTGTGCATAAACCAACTATTCGGTCACCCCTAAACAATGCTCACAAGCAGAAACAGTTGCAGTGGGCTCAGGAATACATGAAGATGGATGGAGTAATGGATGGTTGGTGAATGGCCACCAAGTCCCAACAAGGCTGAGACATCAGCAAGGAGGTGGTGGAGTCATGTTTTGGGCCGGAATCATGGGAAGAGAGCTGGTAGGTCACTTTAGGGTCATGTAACTTGGCCTGTTATGTTTTTGATTGAAATAACTTTTGATTGAATTTATATCACCTCCTAATACTGCAAATTCAACAAATGACCATTTTTAGTTCTTTACAACCTATAAAATGCCTTGAAACTCTCTTGTGCATAATCATTTGGAACAGTGCATTTTGAGTTTTTAATTATTGGGGGAAAAAATACTGTTATCATTGGGAGGTTTGTTCAATAAAATTCAAATTATACTCTAACGGTTGATGACTTGAAAATGACATGGACTGTCAATTAAAATATCATCACACATCACATACCCTTCACCATAGCTAGAGATTGGCATTGTTTTATTTTTATGCTCATTGAGCTCAATGCAAATCAAACCAGCTAACTGAAATAAAACCATGCCAATCTCTAGGTATAGTGAAGGGTATGTGATGATGTGGGGCTATTTTAATTCCAAAGGCCAAGGGAACTTTATCAGGATGTATAGTATCCTAGATCCATGAAATAAAACTCTACCTGCCTCTATGGGATTTTAACATAGGGGTGCCAATACGTATGACCCCTGTATTTTAAGGAAGAACATAAGGTGGCAATAATTCTGGAAAGTACTAGATATACTGTGGTAGGAACATGGAATCCAAAAAAAGAAGCCTTTTCATGTCTTTTAACATTTTTAATCCATATAAAAGTGAGCACAAGGCTAAAAGTGATGGCAAATAATCATACCTGCCTCAAAGCCTGGACTGCTGCTAAAAAGGTGTGGTCTAGAATCATTGTGGAGACATGGAGAAGCTTGGTAGGTAAGAATAATTTTGGTAGGTAAGATAAATCTCCAAGATTCTTGAATTTCCCCTAGGGATCATTAAAATATTCATCTATCTATCTAAGAATCATTTTGAGTGCTTTGACATCAAATAAACATGCTTACATTCTGCCACACTGTCTTACAACCTTTTGCTATGTTCATTTAATGTTTCAATATTAAATTAATATTTGCCAGGGGGTATGAAACATGTTGTTCCTAACTGTATGCAGTGTATTAACTCATTGAGTGCCATGCGTTGAGTGCCAAAAACGTAATATTACGTTTTTAGCTTTTTTTTTAAATTACGAAACTAGACACTCTAACACACCTTATATGTGATTTTGGGAACTCTTTGATGAATGGAAATGAAATATATGACGATCGTGAAACTCATGAAAACGCACAATCTGGACATTTTATCATAACTAGGTTGCCGCTTTGGGTCGAATCAGTGGCGCATGCACGTCAGGTCAAAACCAGGCCATTTTCGTGGCTCTATCACTAGGTGGCAGTCTCGCCAGGTCTCGCTGATCACTTCCTGGAAAGTTTACACAAGTAAGTAACAGGCAACACTTCATATTTCATGAAAGACGTTATATCTCCATTTAGAAAAAAACAGCGATTTTGATGAAAACTAGCCAGTTTAGCTTGGGATTTCTCAGGAACAGAGGCGTGTAGAAATACACGGTTTGCACCCACCGAGAGCTTAAAGTCTCACCTTTTAATCGAGCTATTGTATGTGTTCATAGCTATAACACAGAATATGCTGTGGCTGTACAAAAATCATCAACAATGGTCTAGATTGCTGGCACTCTAGGACAAAGTTCCCGAAAACAGCTTGGCATTCAATGAGTTAACAGTAATATTCTAAAAACAGACAGAACATGGATAACCAGTTGTTTCATTCAAGTACTTTATTGTTGTGTAAAAAGGGTATATAGTGTGTATGTGTGTGTGTGTGTGTGTGTGTGTGGGGGGGGGGGTGATGGGGTGTGTGGGTATTGTGGGGGTATGTAGTGTGTTTGGGTGGGTGGGGGTGTTGGAGATGATGAAAAGCTGTGTGTGTGTGTGTGTGTGTATGGGGTTTAGGTGGGGGGTGGGCGTGAGTATGTGTGTGTGTGTGTGGTAGAGGGGGTGTACCTATGTGAGTGTATGTTTTTTTTTGAGGGGGGGCGGGGGTATTATTGTGTGCTTGTTGTGGGGGGGGGGGGGGGGGGTATGTTGTGTGTTTGAATGGGGGTAGGGTGGTGAAAAGGTGTGTGTGGTTGTATCGGAGTTAGGTGGAGGGAAGGTACTTGTGTGTGTGAGGGGAGGGGGGGGGCATGGCGGCATATGTTGTGTGTTTGGGGGGGGTGGGGGGAATAGTTGGTTGGTGGTCACCAGGGTGCAGAGCTGGAGTTCGGTTGGGTGTCTGCCGCAGGGAGGAAGCGTCCTCTGAACCTGCTGGTGCGGAAAGACCTGAAACCTGTGGGTGAAAAGGTGTGTATGGGTGTATGGGAGTTAGGTGGAGGGCGAGTACTTGCGTGTGTGGGGTGGCATGGGAGCATATGTTGTGTGTTTGGATGAGTGTGTGGGTGGGGGGGGGTGGGCATAGTTGGTTGGTGGTCACCAGGGTGCAGAGCTGGAGTTCAGTTGGGTGTCTACCACAGGGAGGAAGCGTCCTCTGAACCTGCTTGGGGGGGGGGGGGGTGCCGGCTCAATGAACCTGCTGTGGTGCGGAGACGCATCCCAGAGGGGAGTGGGCTGAAAAGTGTCTGATGATGCTGAGCGCCTGAGGCAATCAGAGCTTGTCCTGGATGGCCTTGATGGATGGGAGTGAGGAACCAGTGATGCGTTGGCCAGTTTTCACCACCCTCTGCAGCGCTTTCCAGTCGAAGGCAAAGCAGTTTCCATACTATACTGTTATGGTAATAGTATTTAGCAGACGCTTTTGTCCAAAGCGCAACTACTGTGACAGTTGATGAGGATGCTCTCGATGGTGCAGCGGTAGAAGTTCACCATGATCTGAGGAGACAGATGCAGTTTCTTAAGTCTCCTCGGGAAGAATAGGTGCTGGTGAGCCTCCTCGATCAGGGTAGAGGTGTAGAGAGTCCATGAGAGGTCCTCAGAGATGTAGACACCCCGAAACTTGAAGCTGGTGACACGATCCATCTCAATCCTGTTGATAAGGACGGGGTGGTATGTGTGCTAGATTTTGACTTCCAATGAGCTCTTTGGTCTTCTTGGTTGTTGTCAGTGCACCAGGATGTAAGGTGCTGGACCCCCTCTCTGTAGGCAGTCTCATCGTTTTTGCTGATGAGACCAATCACCGTAGTGTCACCTGCAAACCTGATGGTGTTAGAGCCATATATGCAGTCGTAGGTGAAGACTAAAGGAGAAGGTTCAGTACATAGCCCTGTGGTACGCCAGTGTTCAGGGTGAGGGTTGATGTGTGGAGGTGTGGTTATCTAACCTAACAGGCATTCCAGAATCCAGTTACAGAGGGAGGTATTGATGCCCAGTACACTGAGTTTGGTGATCAGTTTGAAGGGGATGGTGTTGAATACTGAACTGAATTCAATGAACAGTATTCTCACAAAGATGTTGCTATTGTCAAGGAGGAACAGGGCAGTGTGAAGTACCGTAGAAATAGCGTCCTCTTTGCTCCTGTTTTGATGGTAGGCGAATTGGAACCAGAGAGGGTGGTAAGCAGGTCTTGAAGTGGGCCAGTACCAGCCTCTTGAAGCATTTCATGATGGGGGTGAGTGCAACTGGACGGAAGTCATTAAGGCTTGTTGCAGTGGAGTGTTTTGGCACCAACACCATGATGGCGGTTTAACAGCATGTGGGGACAGCTGCCTTGGCTAGTGACAGGTTAAATATGTCCATTAGCTGCACAGCACAAGGCCTGAGGACACATCCGGGGATGCCATCAGGACCAGCAGCCTTACATGAATTAGTCCGGCTCAGTACCGTACACACATCGGTGGGGGAGACTGTGAGGGGCTGGTGTTCTCTGCAGATACCACAACCTTGACAGCCATCTCGTTGTTGTCACTGTCAAAGCGGTCATAGAAGTGGTTAAATTTATCAGGCTGTGTAATGTTATGGTAGATAATCAAAACAGTGATGTAACTGCAAAACTTTGCTGTGTTTACATGGCTGTTCAATTTGATTCTAAAAGGATTACACCAGCCCTTTCAATTTGACTGAAGTTGGTTGTATGAGAAATTTTCATTCCGGTTGAGCCAGGCATCCAATTAAATTTGCCCATGTATGAATGAGTCATTCATTGTGATTCATAATGTCTATTTAAACACATACTGTATATTATAGACAAATCAGTCAAACTAATTTAACACTTACAATTCCTTGCCTCCTGCCCATCCAGCATCACATCCAGAAAGTTTTCTGATCTGGCCCGTGGAGCTGAAAAGTCAAAGTCAAAGTCAAAGTGAAGAGGGGAATCATAATTTCTGTGCAGTGTCATTATGACGGCAATGTATATTCCCATGCACATCAACATGAGAGGGAAAGCAATGTGCAAGGGAGTTCTCAGTAACTACTAACCAGATGAGCCTGATGAGGGGGACTTGCTTGTTTTCGCCACAATGTCACCAGTTTGTGTCCTCTCCCTCCATTTAGCAGTGACACTGCGGCGTCTTCTTTTTTTTAGCTATGGAACACAATATAATTCAATGCAGGTGTAAAAGTTAACTTAAAAAAAAAATTATAGATACAAACCACTGAGAATCAATTACAAGCCACTCAAAAGTGAATCATTGGAAGCTGATTCCAGCGCTGTGTGGCATAAAAGCTAAATGCAATTTCTCCTTGCTTGGTTGCTGGGGACTATTAATTGACAAGTTCCAATACATCTAAGCTCTCTATAAGGTGTATATTGGAAGCAATTCAGAAAAATATTTGGGGCCAAGTCTATTCAGTGACTTATATACTAGGAGTGGAACCTTGAAATCAATTCTGAAATTAAATGGGAGCCAATGTAAAGATTTAAGAATGGGTGTAAAATGATCTCTCTTTTTAGTCCTGGTTAATAGTCTAGCAGCAGTGTTTTGAATTAATTGAATATGTCTAATGGACTTCTTGGGGAGGCCCAGACTATTACAATAATTTACCCTACAGGATATGAAAGCATGAATAAGCTTTTCTAAATCCTGTCTAGAAACAAAATCTCTGATTTTAGCTATGTTTCTAAGATGCCAGAATGCTTATTTAGTAATGCTTTTGATCATTCATAGTCAGGTCCCCATCTAAGATGTCTCCCAAGTTTTTTACTTGAGTCCTAGTTGGAAGTGCTTTAGATTCTAAGTAAGCACCTATTTGTGTTCTATCCTCTTTGTTACCAAATAAAATAATCTTTTGCTCTGATTAAGTTGTAAAAAATTCTGCTGCATCCAGGTATTTAAGGCAAAGACATAAGGAGTCAATAGGACTCAATTTGTTTGGTGACAATGCAAGGTAGACCTGTGTGTCATCTGCATCGCTATGATATATGAAATATTTCACCAAGGGGGAGCATGTACACGTTAAATAAGAGTGGCCCAAGAATGGATCCCTTACCATTAGCTTCCCTTTTACCTGAGTCTGTATTCAGGCGGATATCGTTTAATACCTTTACAAGTGCAGTTTTGGTACTGTGGTGTTGGCGAAAGCCTGATTGTAGTTGATCATAGATGCCATTTGAATTTAAATAGTTATTGACTTGGTTGAATACAACTTTCTCAATAACTTTGGCTATAAATTGGAGGTTTGAGATGGCCCCGTAGTTGTTAGGCACAGAGGGATCAAGGTTTCTTTTTTTACGAGGGGTTTGATAACTGCAGTCTTACAATAAGAGAGGCTGGGAAAATGGCTGAAATAAGAAAACCATTCACTATATTTAGAAGCTCAAAATGCCACACAATCAAAGATACTTATACTTTTAAAGAAGCTTGTGGGCAAGGTGTCAAGATGAGCGGAGCCGAATTACTGTTTTTTCAAGAGTTTTGCTATCAATGGCAGTAAATTCAGATAAAGAGGCTACATGTGTATTTGATGATTTAACCAAGACATTACATAAACAGGTGGAGCTAGTGTTTTTTCTAATATTTTCATATTTTGTTTTGGAAGAAGGAAGTTCCATATTTCCTCAGCATTTGGCTGGTGGCTAATGCAAACAAATGCAAATCTGAAGACTACACCATCACTGAGTTTAAGGGCAGACCAAGTTCACTAACATTAGTTGTATAGATCACATAGACTGAATACAATATTCTACAATCATCAGCACCATTTATTTTAGATATTGTTGTCAATAGATAGAATGTATGCATCATAATGCCTGATCACCATACAAAATGTAGATTACTGTGACATTACCATTGGCATGTCAAGCTCCTTTGTGAGCTCCTGGGCTTTATTCAGCACTTGTTCATGCCTATTCTCTGTGAATAAAGCAAAATATGAATGGAGCTAGGCATTCAAAAGCAAGTATCTCCCCTCGTATACAAATCAATGCTTCAAGTATTCAACACCAACAACTTAATTCAAATTCAAGGTTGCTATAATAACGTTAGCACATTGTATTTCGTCGTTACCATTTACAGCATTCGCACGTCACGCACATTGATCACTATGCCTTCTACTTACCAATGGATTCATGCGCATGGCACTCCATATTATTCACGACAGCTACTAAACAGACAGTAAAACAGACACGGACAAGAAGAAACAAACGATGTTGGCGTTGGTTTTTGTTTCTTTTTTTTTTTTTGGTGTGTTGTAATTCCACAAAATTGATGATATCTATTTAAAACACAGTTATGTCTTATAGCTAAGTTATTATTAGCATAAATTAGCAACAATTCTTTAACTCATACCGTCTTCTTAGGCTACGTATAACATTAACTACTTGGGCAAACTACATTGACCTATCAACTTAGACGATCTCTGCTTTCATCTGCATTTATATTATTGCCTGCTTTTAATGCTAATCAGATTTTACAATGCCCAGGTTTACCGCACCTACCTTTCACGAGGCTGAAGCTCTCTGTGAAACCGAGGTCTAAACGCAGGCGCACTGATAACAACGAAGTGAGTGCTACACTGCTAGATTGCGCATGTGCATTGATCGCTCGTCTGCCAGATTTTAGTGGATATCGTACGGATTTTTTGGTCATACTTTTAGTACGATATCCTACGAACTGTTTCATGAGGATACGTTGAACAAGCGCAGCTGCCTTTAGGCCATTATGACATCACAGCCTTTGTAGTTTATGGGGGAAAAATGAGGTTTTTAACATTTTTAATCCCCTATTTCTCAAAAAGTATAAACTTTAAAAAGAATCTGAAATAATAACTCTCTTGCCCCACTCCAGACCTTCAGAACGGTTATTTCAACAGGTCTGTACGTTAAGCGGTTAGAGTCGCATTAATTTTTGAAAAGGTAAAAAGAAAAAATGGTTATAATAACTAGAAAATGCAATTCCAGGGAATTACCATTGCATGTAAATTCAAAAAAGCTGCTGTGTATAACATTAAATTACTTACAGTATGATTATTCAGATTACATAGACGTGTCCAGTATTCTTGAAAAACACTTACTTGATTAGATGTTAGCTTAGAGTATATGACAGTCAGTAAAAATAAATTGTTAATTCAATATTGATCAACATTCTTTGTTTTAATACAGCAGAATGATACTCAGAATACACTAATGAATATATATATACAGAATTTGATAATGCCAATCATATTATCCTAAGACAGATCTATTTATCAGTGGTAATTCTGAAATGGCAGCAAGAGCTAGAGGTCTCAGTTAATTGTAATAAATAGGTCACTTTTTATGGTGATATAGACTGAAGAACAAGATTCAGCCCTTCAGTTTTAGACAGAACTTAGGTTAGAATCTTAATTTCCACACAGCACAGCTCAGGTCTAAAAACAGAGGTCTAACAGCACAGCTAAGTTTCACAGATGTCACAGCACAGGTATGATTCAAATGTATGCATGCTTCATAGTTTTCGGCATAGTCCTCCTGCAACAATATAATACTCAGAATGTCTCAGTGTAGATCTCAGATCTACGTCTATAGTTCAAAGGTATGTGCAGATATGTTGAGATATGTTTTTAGGAATTAATGTTAGTGTTAATGTCAGCGATGTATGGTTGGCAGGATGTGCACACAGACAGGCACACACGTAATGTAATACACGGTCATCACCACACTGGTCTGGTCTGGTCCCTAAAAGACAAAAGCAAACAAGTTAGAGTTATACCAAAAACATGGAATGTGTACAATTGTTCAATACAACTTAGATATTTAAGTGAGGTTGTTGCACCATAAATCTGTAATGGTAGTTAAATATACTAGCCTATAGTATTTCACTGCAAACAAAGCAACATTTTGTGTTTTATTAATTTCTGTTTAAGGATAGTTGATAGCCAAACAGTTTAAAGTAGCCTAAACAGCTTAGAACACTTTGTAGGCAAAGGGTGTGTTGTTGCTGTTGATTATCATAAACTGAGTCTTAAGGATGGACCATTCTGATATTAAGCATCTTGATAAACAACTAGGCTACACTATATCTTACAGCGTGGTCTGTCCACATTTTTTCTACAGATTACAATGTAGGCCTACTTTAGGATGTAGCCTACAACAACTGGGAAGCTTTAATTTATAGGCCAGAATAATGCCGAAATGAGTAGCCTAGGCCAAGTAAACATACTCTGCAGCTATGTTGACAGCACAAACGTTATACCTCAACTTCTGTAGTGTGTTTTAACAATACTTTGGTCATATGGTCCGTTTCCAAACAGTAAGGTTTTCATTAGGTCCCTTTCCACAGGTTATCAAGAGCCAGATAGTATAATGTTATTAAAATGTTACTGGTTAGTGAGCAAATGTAACGTTAACGTCAGTGCTTAGCTGGCAGCGACGTTAGGTTTGAATGTCGTTAGCTAACGTTATCGAAACCTACAGCTTAATCGGTCAATTTAAAGTGACGACTTATTAACGTGGATTAGGTGGGTTTCATAACTTTCCTTACATAATAAATATCAACGGATAGGATAAGTGCTAACGTTAACTATTCCCCTAACGTTAGAACTAACGTTACCGAGTTTGGCTACTTGTGACCTATCATTTCATACATAGCCTATGCTACATAACATAATGTTTGACGACATAAATGAGTCAAACCAAAAATCGGACCACTTACCTTGTCTGTAGTTATAGAAATGTGCCTCTGGAGGAGAGTTTTACGAGCAAGTAAAGTATCACGGCAGGCCAAAACATTCAGAAGATTCACAGCTCCAGTGGTAGAAAGATTGATTACAGCGGACCAGCTGTTGATTGCTTTCAGGTGCCGGTCACGTCATAATGCCAAAAGTTGCCGCCAAGGCGGTCAATGTTAACTCAATGGGAATTTATTGCTCTTTTATTGTAAATATCTCAAAAAGTATAAAGTTCACAAATGTAAAAAATACATTGTACAATTGTCCGTTACAAGACATTTGTAGGAGTGTTTGAATGACGTCAAACGGTTCAGTGGTTTTAGTGTTATTAAACGTCAAATTTGGTCGGAAGAAGAATAATAAAAGACGATAATAAGAAGAACAGTGATAATAGTCCATTGCATTTACATGCAATGCAATAAGAAGAAGAAGCCAGGAGATTTCAAGATAGTGGATTCCATCCACTATAATAAAAAACCACAGATTTGTTCAACAAGCTTCTGGTGATTTTTGCTTCATGCGATGACTGTACTTTTCAGAGCTGCCTGTGAAAGCTCTGCTCAAGAAAGATTCAAGAAATCTGAAGAGCAATCTAAACTAAGTGCATGAGTTTAAATTGTGCAGCACATCAATTACTATTGGTCTGCTCAAACGGAGGTACCTTTGAATATTATGCAGTTAATGCTAATACAGTTGGATATTATGCAGTTAATGCTAATACAGTTGGATATTATGCAGTTAATGCTAATACAGTTGCAGCCTTGTGCAGCCTTTCAGAATGTTTGGCTTTCTCTAGCGCATCTACCTGTGGTCTTCTTGAAGATCAGGGAGATGTGTTATTTATGGGGTTATGGCTCTGTCAACCTCACTATCATTAGGCTACTCTGTCCTCTCCACCTCATGTTGTTCTTAGAATTCCTCATCTTCACTGTTGCACTGTTTGACTTACTCATTTGCACCATCACCATGACACTCATTCACACAGAGCACCTTACCTTACATACCTTATGCACAGAGAATCACAGGCTCAGTCCCTGCCTCAGTCATTGCAAGCGCATCTTGTTTGATTAATCACCCACTATGTGGATACTGTTTTTTTTTTTAGAATTGTGTTATTTAGTATAATTTGTATTTTAGTATATTTAGTATTTAGTATACGTCTATCTTCTACTGTCCTTATTGCTTAGTTGTATTTTTATATTATATACTTTTAATTACTTTCTGCTGTTAGTGAATGTGTGTGTGTGTGTGTTGTCTGTATGCTACTGTGACCTTGAATTTCCCCTTGGGGATCAAGTATCTATCTATCTATCTATCTATCTATCTTCACACCAATTTCACTCAGTTTCATCCCTCCACCATAACACTAATACTAGGGTAGCATACAAGCTACATATATACATACATATATATATATATATATTTAAATATATATATATATATATATATATATATATATATATATATATATATATATATATATATATAGGCTACATATATATACACATACATATATATATATATATATATATATATATATATACAGGGGTAGCATACAGGCTACATATATACACATATATATATATATATATATATATACATATATACATACGGGTCAAACGGTCTGAATAGGGAGCTGCAGTGCAGCGGCAGCACTGGCCACCCACAGGCCCACAGGGACCACAGTTGGAGTTTGGCCAGTGCTCATCCCGAACTGACTCCCCATCTCTATGACCTAAGCAGAGGTAGAGTTGGATAGGGATCTGCACAAATCTATTTATATCTATTTTGATATAAAAAGCTGAGTTTCACCCAAGGGGATAAGGAGTTTTCATCTATGACTAGTTGAAGCACCCCCCTCCCACCCCCTCACCATCACATTTCTCAAGGAATATTATTTGACAGTCAGAAGGTGTTATGTTAAAATTATCCAACACAATTATTAGCAATTCACATCTAGGTCCAACACATTTCATTATACAAATATAAATATTAAATCACACAATTATACAATAAAAAAAGCCAAACAAATTCACAAACCAGTGTTTCTGAAGTGATAGTTGTTGACAATCACAAAATATTAACAATAGTGGTAGCTCTTTTGAATTCACTTGTAAACAAAATTCTGCCATGCTGTTATGCTCAAGGCCACTAGACTTAAACACAGCAGATGTCTTACGGCGCTATCCAAGAATTTTCCTATACTACTGTACTGTACATGTGTACGCAACTAGGAGCAATATAATATATCAGCACATATATATTTACATTAAAACAACCTACACGTCACAAACCACAAAATAACATATATTAGCTAAACTGCCATTAAGACAAATGAAAAGGCAAAAAGGTAGCCTACCTACTGCCACAGGCGAACTCCAGATTCAAACCCTGGCGCAATGAGTCTCAACGTTCAGGAACATAACTCCCCCCTCTCCAGACAAAACGCTTTCTGAGCACCGCGAGTCATCTCTTTTCTCTGGTCTGCTTCCATCCCCTGTAATTTGTTCATCCCTTCAGACGCGCTCCGTTTCCCGGGGAGATCTGACCTGCCCACCTTCCTCCCCTTTGCGATTAAATGCGGTTAAATAACTGGGCGGTCGAAAAATCAAACTAACATGGTTGCGCTCGTGGTTTCATGACATTATCAATTAGATAATGAACTTGAATTTCCCCTGGGGATCAATCAAGTATCTATCTATATTTCTATCTATCTATCTATCTATCTAGATGTAGGCTACCGCAGAGCGGTACAAAATATGACCGTCCGCCGCCCAGTCCTGCACATTCTCTCCGCAAAAATAAATCACGCCTTGTCAATTTGTCTCCATCTCCTACTTTTGTGTATGTAAGTGTGTGTATAGCGCGTGTTTGTTATTGTGTATGTAAGTGTGTGTATAGCGCGTGTTTGTTATTGTGTATGTAAGTGTGTGTATAGCGCGTGTTTGTTATTGTGTATGTAAGTGTGTGTATAGCGCGTGTTTGTTATTGTGTATGTAAGTGTGTGTATAGCGCGTGTTTGCTATTGTGTATGTAAGTGTGTGTATAGCGCGTGTTTGTTATTGTGTATGTAAGTGTGTGTATAGCGCGTGTTTGCTATTGTGTATGTAAGTGTGTGTATAGCGCGTGTTTGTTATTGTGTATGTAAGTGTGTGTATAGCGCGTGTTTGCTATTGTGTATGTGTGCTTCTCTCTCTCTCTCTGTGTGGGGGGTAATGTTGTGTGTGTGTGCTTCTCTCTCTCTCTCTGTGTGTGGGGGGTAATGTGTGTGTGTGTGTGCTTCTCTCTCTCTCTCTCTGTGTGTGGGGGGTAATGTGTGTGTGTGTGTGCGCACGTGTGTGTGTGTGTTTATGTGTGAGTGTGTGCGTGCGTGCATGTGTGTGTTTATGTGTTATGGTTATGGGATGTGTTCCAGGTTTTAACTGTGTGAATGTGTGTGTGCCTGCATGTGTGTGTTTTAGGTCAGGGGTTCCCAAACTTTTCCACAACAAGGCCCCCCAAATACCACTAGGTTCTGGCCAAGGACCCCCTTTATTAAACCCATCGACAATATGGCAAATGTAAAAATACATTAAGCTAATCCTAATAATTACTTTAGCCACAAGCACTTCGCGATGGAGCATACAGTGTGTAAAAATTGCATTTGGGGCTTTCTGCTATATGAGAGCTATCACTCTACTATTATTCCCAGTCATTATCATGGAAAATATAATGTTCAGATATGCGACAAATTATTATAATGGCATTGTATAGCCTAACAACCCTCATAGTAATATAGTACATTTTACATTTTTCAAATGTATTTATTGGTTTCTTTTATTTTTCCTTTCAACTTGCTGAGGCCCCCCTGGCCCCCACTTTGAAAACCACTGTTTTAGGTTATAACTGTGTGAATGTGTAGGTTCCAGGTTAAGTGTGTGTGTGAGAGCTTGTCCATGGCTCAGTGCTATACACTAGTATCACACAAAGTTTGGACACACCAACTCTCCCATTTATGTTTTTTTTTTTATTGATCTTTATTTATCTGAGTAGGTGGTTATTATTAGCTATGAAATAGCCCACATGGATCAACTTTATAAGCAAACAAAAAGTGTAAATAAAGCTACATTTTCAATATTTTAAATTCTTCAAGGTACAGACCTTTTGTTCAGTCTCTCAACCAACTTTAGTCAGCTGGAATGGATTTCCAACAGCCTTGATGGATTACCCACACACACACACACAACAGCCTTGATGGATTACCCAGACATTGTGAGCATTTGTTAGCTACTTGTCTTTCACTGATTGTATTGAAATGAATGATGTCGGCTTTAATAATATTAATTATCCACAAAGTTGTCATAGAGGCGTATGGAATTTTTTTTTTTTGCAATCTCTAGTTATTCAGTGAAATCTGCCGTTTTCAACTTTTTGGGCCACTAAATCCTGCATATTCTCTCTGCAAAAATAAAACCACACTTGTGAATTTGTGTGTGTGTATGTGGGTGGGGTGGGGGTATGTGCGTGAATGTGTTTTTATCTCAGCAGAAAGTACATTTTAACATCAACTCTATCACCCACCCTTCGCTCAACACCACCATCTACACGATGCATCACTAAATGTATACGTACTGTAAATTCATTTATTGTATGACCCCTATGGACAGATTTCCACAAAACTTGGCATACCTCAAGAGGACCAAACAGCATTTTCCCGTAAAAATCTAGTGGGGCTTCCTGTGCCCTCGTGTTTCGGTGTCCCGGGAATCGTTGACCAAACATGTAGGAAGTTGATGACAGGTCAAAAAAAAAAACCTTTGACAATCCCTACATGACCGCTACGCTAGCTGCGGTCATAATGATGCTCAAGAATTGATGCTGAGAAAGATCAAACAGAGTTGACCACGCCGGAGAGTTCACCACGCCGTGCCTTCCATGTGTGTTCATATGCATAAACTATTACCCTCGGTTGAAAGAAAACCATCCAGCTATTAGTTAATATCTAGTGAACTAGTTTAAATAGTTATTAGTTTATATCTAGTTTTGTTGCTCAAAATAAGCATGCATTTTTTTTAGCCCACTGATGATTTTTTTTTTTTTTTTTGGGGGGGGGGGGGGGTAGATTGCTAAAAAGCAACATCAATGCATACGGGTTCACAACAAGATTTTAAAGAGTGGCTACACAGTCAAAGAAGGTTAAGAAAAATAATTTCACAGGGTAATGAATCACCAATAAATCCATTCTGCATTCACTACCCCCTGCTGAAAAAAACAGCTTATGCTGGTAGCTAGTTTTAGCTGGTCATTGCTGGTTTTCTTCCAGCTCTTGCTGGTCTTTGCTGGTGTAGCTGGTTGGGCCACCAGCTGGATATGCTGGCGTGACCATCTGAGGAAGCTGGTCATGCTGGTGTGACCAGCCTGTCGTGTGAGATACAGCTGGTGCAAGATGGTCATGCTGGTGACCAGCCTACCAAGCTTGACATTGTTGGTGGAAGATGGTCATGCTGGTTTGACCAACATAAGCTGGCACGGCCAGTTAAACCAGCAGTGTAGACCAGCAACACCAGCTAAAATGACCAGCTTGAGGTGGTACGACAAGCTAAACCAGCTGAATTACCTTCGTTAGGTGGGTAAACCAGCTGAAGGTATGTTTTCGCAACAGATTTGCTGGTCTAGCTGGTCAACCATCACAGGGTGGTCAAACAAGCTGGTCAACAAGCTGGTCAACCAGCAAACCACCTTTAGCTTGTCAGGCTGGTTTTTTCAGCAGGGACCTCTCTCTTCCAGCCTGAACACGCCCACCTAGAATCTCCTCCCAAACTGAATGAGTCTAGTTTTACCAGCTCTCTCTGCTTCCACTCTTTATTGCTATAGTCCTGCTTGAGTGAGGAGAATCAACATGCGTTGTGCAGAGGGGAAGACACATTTAAACATGAGAACACATAATCTCAGAACACCTCTAACAAAGCAATTTAAAAGACAGTTTTTAATATTAAAACCAGTGGCAAAAATATTTCAAATACACAAACTACAGTAAGCACACAAGGCACACACAAAAGCTACAAACAGAAACATCTTCACACTAAACAGACAGAAAAGTAACAAATGATTTACACTAGCCTGAATCCATCCTTTATTGCCATTAAATAAGCCAAAAGTATTAAATTCATTCAGTTAAAAATGATAGAATGATGGCAGCGCAGTCGCAATGCGATGGAGATGGCGTGCAGGTGCTTTGTTTGACTTCTGACTGAATTACAATATGCTAATAGTCTGCACTTCAAATTTAGTTGCTTTATTGTGACCGCATAAACATTCAAAAGAATAATCTGTAAACCGAACAAAAAAATGCAACCGCTCACATGACGCAAATTCATCTGAGCATTCTTCAAAGGTCTTTCTAACCAGTCTGATCTACAATAACACTATCTAGTATTTTAACGGTAACTAGATGTCTATATCACGGTGTTATGAACATAAAACAAATGTTCCACACAAGATGCAGGAAGTTGACAGTTCTCCCTGCTCCTTGTTTCAAGAATCAGAGGTTGTTTTTTCCCCCAGGGCTGGATTGAAGAAGAGGAGCTCATAAACCTGAGATTCTCACTAGTTCCACTAGACTTCCAAAAACAGGTAGCATTCTGGAGGGGCAAAACATCTTCTTGCATTTCCATCTCTCTTCAACGTCACTGGCACTTTGTAATGTTTAAACCAAATCTGACGTACTGAGGAAATAGTGGATTCTTGTTCTTTGCATAGACCCTGAGCAAGGCATAGGTAGGCAGGCTGACTGCTAACTGTTGAGTTAAATGCTAACGGCTACAGTCACCTTTGGGTGGGCACGATGGAACTGAGATTCATTTCCATGCAGATGGTCTGAGATGAGGTCTGCTGTGGTTGGACCGGGCTAACTGACCCTGGGTCAGAGGGCTGGTGGAGAGAAGAGACTCAAAGCTCCAATGCACAGGATTGGGGGATTGTGGGGGTCTGTGTCTGTCTGTCGGTCGGTCGGTCGGTCGTTTGGTGCAGTCAGTTGTTTAGACTGGCACCACTGCGTACGGCTGATGAGGGAGCAGCTTTTGTCGCTCGTTAATGGCAAAGATCCATTTAGGCTTTACAAAACTCAAGTTGCCATTTTCCATCAGTGCCTGAGAGAGAGAGAGAAACAGAAAGAGAGAGAGAAATAAAGAAAGAAAGAGAGAAAAGAGACAGAGAGAGAGAAACAGAAAGAGAGAGAGAAAAGAGACAGAGAGAGAGATACAGAAAGAGAGAGAGAAACAGAAAGAGAGAGAGAAACAGAAAGAGAGAGAGAAAAGAGACAGAGAGAGAGAAACAGAAAGAGAGAGAGAAACAGAAAGAGAGAGAGAAAAGAGACAGAGAGAGAGATGAGAATTACAAACTAACAGTACTAACTGCTGGGGCTAGCAGGTTACACAAACACTAAGCTGCACTAATGAGGTTCTGAAAAAGGACAACATGTAACCTGAGTGAGCTAGCTTGGCATAGCCAGGACTCTATTCAGAATACGAGTCTGGTATTGGTGCAACAACATGTAGCCTGGGTGAGCTAGCTTGGCATAGCCAGGATTCTATTCAGAATATGAGTCTGGTGCATATGGATTTGATTATGGGGTGTTTTAACTGATACAGGGGAAAAAATGCCTCTGCACGCAATTGGATAGACCTAACCAATCAGAGCAACAAAATATGTGAATCCTGTAGGACGCAACAAAAAACATCCGAAATTAGCAAATAAGCTAATTTCTAAAAAAAGTTGGTGTGATCCTTTAAGTTTAGTTCCGCTGGTTACACCCCTTGGAAACCAAACACATTGATTAGGTATTCCTAACGATACTTCTTACATAGTGTAAACTTTGCCGACAATACTGTCAGTTTGTAGTCAGGAAACACTGTATGTAGATCTACATTTGCTGGAAATGAAGACACATTCTTCAGACTGCAATTTTTGATGTTTGAACATTTACCACTTTGGATCTGGAAACTACAGCATCATCCCCTGTCGTCGCTGATTGGCCAGACCTTTCTGGGGTCTGATGTGAAAGCAGAGTAGCCTGCGAAATGTAACGCTTCAGTTATGCACCAGGTGTCCTCGCGCAAACTTACGTCCTCAAAAGAGTCATGCCAACCCTCACTGGTGATGACGAACTGCACCTTGTCACTCATGTAGTCCTCAAGAGTTCTACACGAGAGAGAAAGAGAGGGGGAGAGAGGGGGGGAGAGAGGGAGAGAGAGAGGGAGAGAGAGGGAGAGAGAACAAAAAAGAAGAATAGACAAGAGACTTTTAGTGATCATTGTTCCATTTCTCTCCCCCATAGGATGCCATGTGCTGTATCCCCCATAGGATGCCATGTGTTGTATCCCCCATAGGATGCCATGTGTTGTATCCCCCATAGGATGCCATGTGCTGTATCCCCCATAGGATGCCATGTGTTGTAGCTACTGGTTAATAATCAGGCGTGTGGCTGCAGAGCCGTCAGTGCTGTTGGCTAAGAGCTTCAGTGGGGGCAGGAGGGTCAGTGCTGTTGGCTAAGAGCTTCAGTGGGGGCAGGAGGGTCAGTGCTGTTGGCTAAGAGCTTCAGTGGGGGCAGGAGGGTCTCCGTCACACACTCACCCGTTGAAGGCGATGATGTAGCGCTGGAGCAGGCGTCTCTCGTTCTGGGGGAACTGGCCGTAAAGGTAGAGGTGCCTCCCCTTCAGGTAATCTGAAGGACAACAGAAGTCAGAAAGACAGGCGTTTACTGACCGCACACCCAAGGACACACCATGGGCAACACAGGCAGGCTTGGGCTAAATGATGAACACGCAAATGTTTTGGTTTGAACAGGCTACATCTGTTTTCAATTTTCAGAAAAAAAACAAAAGACAGACAGACACACAAACACACACACACACAACGACTGCACACACACACACACACACACACATAACGACTGCACACACACACAAACACACACACACACACACATAACGACTGCACACACACACAAACACACACACACACACACACACATAACGACTGCACACACATGCAGGCTCACACCATTCTATTGATTGTGTTTGAAGAGCACACCTGGGAGGTGAGGGATGGGCTTGTCCACTTCCTCCTCTGCATCTGTATTCTCATCTGTTGATCCTCCATAAGGGTCCTCCTGTCCTCCACCCTGACGCTTCTCATCCCTCCTTTTTTTCTTGTGATGGCTCTCCGTTTCCACCCTGAACACCACCCGAGACACAACATTAGATAGATATATACACATACATACTACTTTTCTTCTCTTCCAAGCACTCAAAGCACTTTACAGAGTAATGCCTCAAATTCACTCAGTCTACATCCATATAGCAGTATAATGAAAAGTTCATAAGTTCTATATGTAGACCTCCCAGTTATATGCAGTCTTCTGCCCCCCTTTGGATAACATAAACTCCGGTTAAAGGCCACCACAGAATATCTAATTGACTGTATTATGAGTATGGTAATGAGTATGGTTAATTGACTGCATTAGGAGTGGTTATGGATATGCAATTACCTCTTTAGTTCATCCTCTGTGTCCATGCCAGACTCCGCGTCATTATCTAAAAAAAACAAACAGACATAATGGAATATCAATAACGGCCAAACAACTAGTGCCGCACGACTAACAACTAGTGCCGCACGACTAACAACTAGTGCCACACGACTAAGAACTAGTGCCGCACGACTAAGAAGAAGAGAAGCCCATCTTTTGAGAAGGTTGATTTATTTCTGCTTCATTACGGAATATACAATTTACACTATAGTAGGGCTGCAACTATTAATCGATGAATCGATTAGTTGTTGCCTATTAAATTAATAGACATGTATTTTGGTAATTGTTAATCAGTTTGGGTCATTCGTTAAGGAAACTACTTTATAGGTGATCCTAAAACTTACCTAAACCTAAATCCACTGACAGTAATTTAAATATGTTTGGTGAGAGGACTAAACTGGGTATTTGAAAACATATTTGTGGGCTTTGGGAAATGCTCTGCAAACTGTTTTTTATCTAAGCCAACAACAACAAACAACTACTTGATTAACAGAGAAAATAATCAACAGATGTATTGACGATCAAAATAATCATTTGTTACAGCCTGACACTATATGCTTCCAGTATGACGTGATGTGACAAAATAAAATAATCTTTTTCTGGCTATTTTATATTGTAGAACAAAACTGGTATCACACACGTGGGGGTTTATATAGGTAGTAAACAAAAGAAAAGTGAACGAAACACAGCTAACAAGTGCTCAACATGTATAGGGACCAGAACTTTCCCTGTGTCTGGGTGAGAGAGTGAGAAAAGTCCAAAAATACAAAACATTTAGCTTTATGTCTATGCATAACCAGAAATAGTCAGAAAAAGAAAGACCCATAAGAGTGTTCAAACTTGTGACTGGAGCTAAGCAGCCGTGCACACACACACACTTTGGACCTTTTCATTTACATACAAATGGAAAACATGGCCAAGTCCTTCCTCGCTGATTGATTTGAATGAGCGGTTTCCTGACCCCAGCCACAACATGCTCCACTGTAATACTCCCCACCAGCCCTCATCTCTATTCACACAGCGCTGTGCAACAACTTGACTGTGTTTGTGTCGGCCCCATTAAGCATGTGCTCACCCTCTCCTTGCTTGGTCTCCCATTAACCTGCTTATGATGGGAGCTGGGAGTAAAGGACAACCATTCACACACGTGAACACACAATAACCAACAAGATCACACACACACACACTAATGACCAAACTCTCTCTTTTTCTCACACACACACACACCAACTTCAAATCACACACACTCACACACTCACACACACACACACCTTAAGAAAACTTAAACAAGCAACTCCGCATTGCAGAACGTCCTACAATCCATTAATCCAGGGTCATACAGAGGAACGGCACCTGAATGAGGCTGCTGCTGCTGTCTAATCAGAGCTGCTGCATCTGAAACAACTCTGGACATCATGAATAACAAGTGAGAAGCACGGACCAGCAGCCGCCCCTGGGGATGAGGATGAGGAAGATAATGGGGCACGGAGCCGCCCCTGGGGATGAGGATGAGGAAGATAATGGGGCACGGAGCAGCCCCTGGGGATGAGGATGAGGAAGATGGGGGGGGGGCAGATGCACTCTTTCTTTCCTCTGCTCTTTTCCTCCTGTCTGCATCCCTCCATCCCAGTTTGCGTCTCCTCTCGAGTGCGCCCCATCTGCCCGTCTCCCCCCCCCCCCGCCTGATTAAGGAGCGCAGCTTGAGCCTCCCATCCTGCTCCCGTCTCCCCCCCCCCCTCAGTTGGATTCTGCTCCCCCCCCCCCCCCCCTTCAGCTCGCCGCTCCCCCTGCTGGCCGTGGAGGTGTGTGCTCTTCCACTCGTCAGGCCTCAACTCCCACAACGAGGAATTCAAATCTCTCTCAACTATACTCTAGTCTACACCACAGCCTACTAAGGTCAGATCTCACGTATCTGTGTGTGTGTGTGTGTGTGTGTGTGTGTGTGTGTGTGTGTGTGTGTGTGTGTGTGTGTCTGTGTCTTTGAACACACAGAAGTCAAGGGGTTGGTTAGCGGACACACACACACACACTGGGGTTGGTTAGCTGACACACACACACACACACACACACACACACACACACACACACACACACACACACACACACACAGTGGTTGGTTAGCTGACAGCGTATGGTGCCAAGTCAACACAAGCAGGTCCAGCATAGTGGACGCAGTTACACTCCATTACACACAAGCAGGGCTTTGAACCGATTTTTTTTTCCAATCGGTTCGTTCCGAACAGAAACGGAATTATAACGTTTCCGGTTATGAGTTCCACCAATAAATTGACGTTCCCGAACCGGTTAGAACAAAAAAATACTGTTCCCGGAACGGTTAATTTCGTTCCTGTCAGCTGTTTAATGCTATAGAATTATGTCACATCTTTCTCATCCAGCTTAAACCAAATGTAATAATATTACAACCATTATTACATAATAATAATTATATTATTAATAATAATAATAATAATTAAATAGGCCTACAATTATTTCAAATGTGTAGTTTATTGTTAAAAGAGAAAATTTCCACACAAACGTAACAACATTATTAAGACACGTGGTTATGCCACTCAGGCAACAATAAATTGCAACTGTCGGGGGAAAAGGCCATTCAGTTTTCCCCCGACAGTTGCAATTTATTGTTGCCTGAGTGGCCATCATTAACGTGAGTCTCTAATAATTGTTTGTTACGTTTAGTACGATGGATCTATTTATCTCTTATTTAAGATGTGGAGTGGAGACTTTGTAATCCACCGCTCTCTCTCCATTCAGTCAGCGAATGTCTGATGTGATGTCACACAGGAAGTGAACCTCAGCCGTCATGGTAACGTGCGCAGGAAAATAATTACTTTTTCTTTTTTAGTTAATTAGGCAACGAAAACTTTGAGGAACGAAATAAAACCGGTATTAACCGGTTACCATTATTTTAAATAAGTGTTCCTGTTCCAGAACATAAAAAATAACGTTTCCGGTTTCGTTTCTGTTCCCTGTAAAATACAAAAAGTTCCCGGTTTTCGTTTTCGTTCCTTGAACCGGTTCAAAGCCCTGCACACAAGTCTAATTTCTAATTCATAACAATGTCTACAGACTACATGTTATCTGCAGAACCTTACTCCTGAGATGCAGGATACACCTGCAAAGCTAGAGGGAGTGTGTGTGTGTGTGTGTGTGTGTGTGTGTGTGTGTGTGTTGAACACGTGTGATTGTGCTTACATGGGCCTTTGGAGAATGGCTCATAAAAAAGGTACTGGCTCTACTAAGCTAATCACATGTAGTCATGACCGCTTTACGAATGTGTGTGTGTGTGTGTGTGTGTGGTTCCTGATTGTGTTCCCTCACCTGGCTCATCAGCATCAGTGGAGCCCCCGTACTCATCCTCCTCCTCCTCCACCTTCACTGCTTGCTTCTGTGGTGTGGCGTTCCTCTTTTCCGGAGTCTTCCGCTGGGAGGCAAAAGAGCACGGAGATGATGAGGACAAAAGGTGCTGGCAGCAGAGAATACAGTGTGTACACACACACACACACACAGGCAGCTGGGCTCGTACATTTCCAAGAGAATACAGGTGTGTACACACTAGGGCTGGGCGATAAAATTAGTGCTGCCACTAACGACTAATTTTCTAACGACTAATCTTTCGATTAGTCGACTAATCTAAACGACTAATTTTTTTTAAAATCAAGTGTTTGTTATTTTGTTGTGTACGTTTTATTTTGAACTCAACTAAAGGGAAAACGTAAAATATATATCACCTACTTTTGTTAGAAGCTGTATTACTGTAAGTAAACTGTTCAAAAACATTATGTATTAAAAAAAACACACACATTTAAAATGCTACCTTCAGATCTAATGTCAGACCTTTGATAGACTTTATTTGTATGCCAGTGTTGCCATCGACATAGACAACTTCTTTGACCTGAGGCCCAGTCATGGCATACTTTGGGGTCATAGGGGCCACCTACATGAACCCACCCCCCATCAAATTATCATTATATCACATCACAATTATTATTGTTATGCTATATTGTTATACATGCACTTCAAAGCAGCCAGTGTTTAAAGTGCTAACATTCTTCACAAAAAGTTTGAAAACATGCACATCAGGACTGCTTTACTAATGTAAAATATAATTAGAATAGTTCCATTGCTTTTGCATGGTTGCATGATAAATACTTCTTAAAACAACAGCAATTATATGGGTGTCATCGTTTTGGGATGTTTCCCTCATGCAAGCATCATATACTGGTAGGCAAATGGAAAGAATATTTACATATTTAATTATGCCACAAGCTTTTGGCCACGTTATTCAAATTTGACTATACAATACTCTAGATAGTGTATTATAGTCTGTGCTCTGTTTTTATGGAAGTTGCATAAATCCACATTGTTCTATTAAATGTAGTTTCATAATTAAATAGCTTTCCAATAGGTTGAATTGGAGATTTGCTACCAACGTTATCAAGTGGTTTCAATTTCTCTCGCGCATTGAATGAACGCTCATACCACCATTTAATTGTATGCCTCTATGTTTGATGACACCAAATTAGCAAGTAATTCCTACTGATTGCAGAAAAGTTTGTTTTCTTTTTCTGTCGGTCCGCGGTTCCTTGATCAATTGCGCAGCAAATTATCAGACGAAGCCCCGGGAATAATTTCACACCGCGGCTCCGGACCAGCAATTACGCAATCCAGCAAATCCACGTTACGGCCGGTGCTGGTCCGCGCGGCCCATAGTTTGAGAAACGCTGGACTTTGAAAGGCGACAGGATTTGAGGACTTTGCAAATGAGCCTAACATCAGCATGTTCAAAACAAGTAGGCTACAGGCACTTTGCGCGTCTTACCACATAGGTTACTTCACTTTATCAGTTGGCTTGAACGCTAAAAAAATATGCGTCGTGACTTATTGACCATGGGAAATGACTCGCACCTTGATTGTTGATATAACGGGTGGCGGCGGCATGTTCGGTTTAACGTTTTTTTGTATGAATGAATTACAGTAGGCCTAATAACACGCCGTTGCGTTGTCAACGTGAGACACTTCACTTCATTTATTTAAATTTCCACAATACTATATTAGTCAGAGTCTGGACTAGCGTAACCTACTAGCTTAGCTCCCCCAACTTAGCTCTGCCTAATAATGAATTGCGCTGAAAGCAGGCAGGCACGCAGCTTTGCTGCTGGCGTTAACACTTGCGTGCATAGTGGGGTTTAAAACATGACTGCCAAAGTCTTAGTAGCCTGTTTAACATCCAAAGACAGTCATTGTACTTTTCAAGAGTTAATAACATAGAGTTAATATAACATTACAGCCGTGTGAGACCAAAAATAAATAGGCGGTCAATAGTAAAACGACTCTTCGACTAAAAAAATTGCCGTCGACTAATTTTCATGGTCGATTATAGGGCTGCACAATTAATCGAATTTTAATCACGATCACGATTTTGGCTTCCCACGATCAAATTTGCGTGATCGAGCGATATTTCAAATGCGTGCTCTACCCATAGAACCAACCTGGCAACCCATAGAACGCTCCGCTACAAAACGAATCAAGCGCTCCTTAAACCTGTCTGACCATGTGCCTGCATGCAGCCTACCAATGACAGCTGTTCCCTGCACTGCTCAGCCTGATGCACTGTGGACTAGTGACATTATGTTAACTATTAGTAGGCTAGTTAGACTATACAATAAACGACGATCAAAAATCAAATGTGTGGCACAGCAGAAGGCCAAGAGCTTGATCCCTCGAAGCGGATCATCCATTGTTCGAAAATATTTCAGATTTCGGAAGTTAAGTTAACCAAAAATATAAGCATAGCAGGGCTCTCAACTCATACCGTGAAACACATCACATGACGTAAACTACACATGCCTTTTTTATCACGTTAACTTTTAATCCTTGTTTGCTTCCTCTGATAGCCTATACTGTAATAAGAGTTGAGCTAACGACGGGATCCGTGAATTCTATTCATGTATTTTATAAGCTACATGTGCAACCTATGCGTTTCAAGACACAGCCTACTCAAAACGAGTGAACAATAATGAAAATGTAGCCTACACGTCAATGTTTTACATATCAACGAATGACTAAACCAGGGGTGTCCAAACTGCGGCCAGTCATGCACTTTAATCCGGCCCGCCGAGCATTTATTAGTTTATCATAGGCCGCTCGCTATTTTTTTCCAGCGATAGACGACGTTGTGGTTAACTTTAGGCTACTGCAAACTGCTTTACACTCTTCTTAGAGAACGTTTACAATGTCAATGTCAAAACAGCTTGTCACATCGAGATACATAGAACCTCCATTGCAGCAGATCTAACTACGTTATGCTAGTCCATTTAATTGGGGACGCACTTGAGCGTGGGAGAGAGGGCGATGGCAACAGTAGTTCACTGACCATTTATAAACTGTGAGAGGGCACAGCCATAGGCACAGCACTAGCCATAGGCTATATTTGAGTGGAGCTGGCAGAGTCTTAAAGTGACAGTGCACCATTTATAAATGAATTAAACAGCATCAAATTAACAGTATTTCTTAAGAAATTAATTTTCTACAACAAAATTATTTTGTCAATTAAATAATACAAAACATTATTATTATTATTATTATTATTATTATTATTATTTGTGTGTGGCCCGCTGGCCAATTTTCAAAACCCAATGTGGCCCTTCAGTCAAAAAGTTTGGACACCCCTGGACTAACGATTACAGTAAACTCATGAACACGAAGCAGAGCTTAAGTGGCTAATGGGGAGCGTTGGGAGGATTCCCAGTGGGCGTTTTCCAAAATATTAACAAAGTAGCACGCACAAAACATTTGTTTGGAAGTTGTTTGGAAGTTTGGAAGTCGCAGTCAAATTTATATTTGCAGTAATTTAGGGGAGTAAATGTGAGTGGAAGAATTTGGGTGAGCCAGATAGCAAGTCCAATATGTTTAGGGAAAAAATATTTTTGTCACTAAAATTAATTAATAATCGTGATAAATATTTGTGATCTCAATATTGATCAAAATAATCGTGATTATCATTTTGGTCATAATCGTGCAGCCCTAGTCGATTAGGTCGACTAAGTCGACTAATCGCGGCAGCACTAGATAAAACACACACACACTGGCAGCTGGGCTCGTACATTTCCAAGAGAATACAGGTGTGTACACACACACACACACACACACACACACACACTGGCAGCTGGGCTTGTACATTTCCAATCCATTTGACATTAAACCCTCCAACCACCCCACCCTCCAGCGCGCGCACACGCACACACACGCCTGCCACCCCTGGTTATGCGTTTTCCTTCGATGGCCCTGCTCAGCCGCCCTCTGAGCTAAGAGAGCTTGATGTCCTCCTCTGAGCTAAGAGAGCTTGATGTCCTCCTCTGAGCTGAGAGCTTGATGTCCTCTGTCTGTCTCACAACGGTAACGGGCTCTTCCTCTGAGCTAAGTCTCACCACGGTAACGGGCTCTTCCTCTGAGCTAAGTCTCACCACGGTAACGGGCTCTTCCTGTTCCTCGCTCTCTTCGTCCTCCAGGTCACTCCCGTCCGAGCTCGACTCGGCGCCATCCATCAGATACCTGGGGAACGGGGAAGAAGAGAAGCGTAGAAGAGGTGAGGGGAAAAGGAGGATAAAAAGAGAGAGAGAGAGAGAGAGAGAGGAGGAGGGGCTGAAGTGGCTGCATACGTACAGTACGTACAGGCTCCTGCACAACATGTCTGGACAAAGGAGACGGAGCTCCTTGTGGCGTTCACCACGCCGCTCACCAGGGCATGAGCTCAAGCGGCTCTCTGGCTTACGCCACTCAAGGCTGCGCGTGCGACAGCGTCTGCTACGCTATCCAACGTGCTACTCGTTTGTGCTTCCCATTACGTTCCCCTTCCTCCACTGCACTTAAGGGCTCAATTTGCCATGTTATCTCTTCTCTGCTCCCGTTTGTGTTTGGAACGATGGTGGGTTGATTAGCAGATGAGAGCAACATACCACTCGTAAAAAGAGACATACTACAGAAAAAACATACATATTAGTCCAGATGCAGCAACAAGTGGCTGTCTGTGTGAATGTGATTAAGTGTGTGTGTGTGTGTGCCGGTACTTGCATGAATGAATAAATGCTGGTCATGTTCAAAGGAAGTGGAAGGCTTAATTACCCATAGCAGATGCAGCTTTTAAATACGGAATACATCATCATCAGAGCGACACACTCCAAGTAGTGGAACAAAGGGGGTTGTGGGGGAGGAGGGTGGAGATGGGGGTGGAGGTGGGGGTGGAGGTGGGGGCGGAGGTGGGGAGAGGACGAGCAAGAGACATACAAGGAGAACCGAGAATGTGTTGATGAGAACAAGCCAGCATGTTGTAGATGGAGAGAGAGAGAAAAAGAAAGAAAGAAAGAAAGAAAGAAAGAAAGACAGGGGGGAGGGGGGGGGCAAGCAAGAGTGGGTAACAAACAGAACGGACTGTGCGTCTGATGAAAGTGGCGAGGGCGAGGGAGTGGGGGTGGGTGGAGCGGAGAGGCCCAAAGTGCGGTCGGGCGGGGGCTTCACAAACGAGAGCAAAGAACAACAGGAGACAAAAGAGGCTGCAGACAGAGGAAGCTCGGCATGTTGAGCAGCAACCTAACGGAGCCGAGTCAATGCTCATCTCTGGCCTAATGCGCCATTGTGTTTCCGAGCCCAGAACAAACATGCTACGGAGCAAAACAATGGCTCAGCCTGGCCTGATCTAATCGCTCATAATCCCTGAAGTACATGCATACTACTGGCGTAATACTAGCCTATACACATGCATACTGTGCTACTGGCCGTAAATACTACATGTAGCCTATATTTGGGTTATTGGATACTACTGGCCGTGAATACTAGCCTATAGTTTGGGCTATTGGAAATACACTGTGTATACCATACAAGGAAAATACTTTTGAATTATAGAAATATGTTGAGACAGGATATTATTAATCTCTAAATGGTGCATTGACATTCAGGTCCAAAGCTTTTCTGACCATTCTGTCTGTTGAGGTAGAACAAGCTCAAATGTAGTTATTGTTGCTGACCTTGTTGTTCTGACGTCTATCGACATATGGATGCATTGCTTCGTCTGCTGGACATGGCTATTGAATTGAATTGATAGCCAATGGCTGCTGGGAATTAGGGATCGACCGATATGTTTTTTTCAGGGCTGATACCGATATCAATTATTACCAAAACAGGAGGCCGATAACCGATATGTAAAACCGATATGTCAGTTGTCAAAAAGAAGGGTAGATAGTAAAGGCGATATGCTGCAAAAAAACATTCAAAAGCATTTAATTATGCAAACTTTCCTTTCTTCTTTTGATACACAATTGTCTATCAACTTGCATCACAAGTGTAAATCCTGTGTATGATGTTAATCCAAGAGCTGAGTGATAGCAATTATTTTCATAGACTAGGCCTACACAATGGGCTTGTTAACTATGTTAAGGCACCTGTCACAAAGAGGATGCTTTGCCATCGTGTGTGTGTGTGCACGAGAGGGAGAGGAAGAGGTGCATGCGTGATGGCAAGTGTTACGGTTGAACAGTTTAACAAAACAGTTTTAAAATAGTTCTTAGGCTATTTAAGCATACAATTTGTGTCCATATGTAGGCTTTAAGATACACTTTTGTTAGCCTAAAAGGCACGTTAATAGCCAGCTCAGGACGCAATTTACTTCAGGTCGGATTAAATTACGACTGGCCCTGGGTGCCTGTAGCCTGGTCTTTTCTGACAGTCCGTTTCAAAAAGGAGCAACTAGACCAGGGGTATTCAATTAATCTTCAGCGAGGTCCAGTTACGGAAAATTTCCTCAAGCAAAGGTCCGGGGCATCATAATTGTAACGTGCGTGTTTAGGCTATGTATGTGTATGTATGTATAATAATAGGATGGATGGATGGAGCCTAGTTGTAGATAGATAGATAGATAGATAGATAGATAACTATTTTATTGATCCCCAAGGGGAAATTCAAGAAATAGAAGATTGTAGGCCTAGGCCTAATGTTTAATGTGAAATAAAATAAGTAGCCTAAAAGGGAACATTCAAAATGAGGAGAAATAAGAGTAGCCTAATTGGGAAGAAAAACTGAGTAGCCTTGGCTATTTTTAAGATCTTAACGTGAACTTAAAATAAAATTTGAGCTGAGACAAGGATGGATATTCCACAGCTGGTTCCTTGAACCCATTAATCAGCAAGTTTAATTTATTTTTTTTAGTTTTTTTATGTTGACCCGAAATCCTGGAAACCCAGGAATATCACGTTGTTGGGCAGTGAATGCATGTAGGCTTAACTAGATTGTGGTGGATCAATCATATTGCCTTCTTAAATCGTAAAATATTCTGTGGTCTCAGTTCACTGTTGAGGGCAATTCCGCGCAAAACTGTCACATCGATATTTAGTTGGCGTTACGGACGTGACAGTTTTGCGTGGTATTGCCCCCGTATCGTTATATAAAGCTCTGTTCTCGCTGTATAGCTTTCTCCTATTTGAGCAATCGATGATTTGAAAATAACTTGCTTATCGTTAACTTAGATATCCATCTGATTGTTTCTCGTCCCGTCTCCTCGCCTCGCTCGTTTCAGGCTATCAGTCTCTTCTCCATAGTAGGCTACTTTACTCACTGACTCGACTTTATCAGAATTCACAGATTTCACTGGCTGAGTAGCAGCAAGCGAAATGATGGTTCCTGAAGTAAATGCTGTTATCCTAACCAACGAAACATTTAGCGCAGCTTTGAAATCTTACGTGAAAATCTAAATTAGGCTATTATGGTCTGGGTCTGGATAGGATCACGTCACGGTCCGGACTCGGACCGCGGTCCGCCATTTGGTGATGGCTGAACTAGACTTTTTGACGTTCACTATCGCATAATTTAGGACTTGTCTACTATGTAGGCCTAAGGGATAACGTCTGCCAAGGTGTCCCGTTATTTACAATTAATGGACGAGGCGGAGGCAAAGAACTTGCGACGCGCAGCTCCCGAGTTTGTAACTAGTAGGCTAAACAGCATATCACTAACGTGCATCAATCGGGAATTCGCTAAATGAAGGAAGTGGGTGCTTTACTTATTGATCCGGATCAAAGAGACAATACTTACAAAGTGGTGTTTTTGTAACTTCAGTGTAGATGATTGTGATTCATTGCAACTTCATTAAACAGCACTAACGTGCATCAATCGGGAATTCGCTAAATAAAGGAAGTGGGAGCTTATTGATCCGGATCAAAGAGACAATAGCTTACAAAGTGGTGTTTTTGTAACTTCAGTGTAGATGATTATTCATTGCAACTTCGGCAATGTAAGGTACCTTCCTTAGGCTACCTTCGAAAAATAGCTTCGTACAGCTTAAGCCCAGTAAGTCTGCCTCAGTGAGAATCCTAAACTTTCTCTGTGTTCAGTCTTCGATCCTGATTGGCTGCATTCGTGCTAACTAACAAATCAGACGGTGTAGTGGGCGGGACGATGCTTTCGACGACAGAGTAGCAAATGCAGGGAGTGAGAGACGCTTTACAAAGTAGCGCGTTTCATTCTTTCATTCTATCCATTTCAATATCGGCTTATCGGTGGGAAAAATGACCGATACCGATTATTATAAAAATGCTAAATATCGGCCCTAATAATCGGCCCGGCCGATAATTGGTCGACCCCTACTGGGAATATGGAGATGGCGTCATCGTGTGTGTGTGTGTGTGTGTGTGTGTGTGTGTGTGTGTGTGTGTGTGTGTGTGTGAGAGAGAGAGAAAGACTGACACTATTTAAGGCCACTAACTTGTATAATTAATATTTGTCTAACCACATAGAGTTAATCTTTAAAAGAAGACCAACAACCTTTTCAGATTTATTTGAAGCTGTGTAGAGGCCTACTAGGTATTCCTTACTAGTAAAATATATTTAGTCATTGAATGTAAGAAATTATATTTGTTATTATATCTGTTTGTTATATCCTCAAGATATTTCTCAGGACACTTGTCTTTTCCAGTCTCTGGTCTAAGGTCACTCCAGCTAACTTGTAAGTTACACCAGATAAACGCAGCTGCCAAATAAATCAGTGCACACAGAAAGGAATGTTGTGTATCATCGCTGAAGCAAAAACAAACAGGAACTTTTTCTGCTGCCTTTCAGTACTAATGCATGAATTAAACAACATAAAACTCTCAGATGTCCAGAGTGAGTTGATTGATAGAGTGACATGGCCAAAGCAAGAGAAAAAGATCCAGAGACATGACCAGTCTACATTACTAGTCTGGTCAAGTGATTTTTGATTTTCTGGGTCACTGTGTCTTTAGAGCTTCACAGGACCCCTCTTTACCGTAGGTCTGAGACGATTGCACAATCAGGGGGTCACTGACAATTTAATGGGAGCAGAGCCCCGAATGCACAAGCACAACGACCAATCACCCATCAAGCCCTCTCCCTCCCCTCCCCTTCCAGTGCTCACATAGATACAATCTGAAGGGGAAAAAAGAGCAAATCCTATTTGCTTTGAAACTGGTTTATCTGTAACAATATTCTTGTGAGTTTGTTATGTATTTCTGTTGCCACAGACAACCTCAGGAGATGCAGCTGCTCAAAGCTTCCATACAGAACTTGCTGCTATTCATTTAAATGCATGAAATAAGCAGTGACACAAACATTCATTAATCACAGAGCAGGTGGCATTTATCGATTTATACAATTGTGCAAACTACACAAGACAGCATGGCCTCTTTAAAGTATATACTGGTCAGGGACCTTGGTGACTTTGTATACTACTTTGAAAATATACTGTTTACTACATCCTACAACATTCCATTGTGTTTCTCTGTAAGGCCCGTTTCACACCGGGAGCGTGACATGTGGGTCATTCCAAGTGAAAACAGCCAAAATCGGGGTATCATGTACATGGTACCTCTCAGATTTTGCTGAAAAGCGGTGAAAATATGCCTTATGTTACCAAACGAGGGAATCTGAAGTTTCAGGTCAATATCTCAAACGGTTTGCCTGTGGCGTCCCTTTGAATTTCGGGTGCCACGGCCGTAATTGACACATTGGAATTTCACATTTCATCTTTTGCCATTTTTGAAAGCCCATAATGTCTGTTCTAATAGTGGTATACGGCTGGAAACTGGTGTGGTAGTTCATTGTAGTCTGTAATACACAATTCTGGAGGCAGAATCAACATTCCTTACTGTTTGGGTGAGAGGTGGGTCACCAAAGTCCTAAAAAATGTTGACGGCATGTGTGATTTTTCACTTTTTGGGTGGCCTTAGCACCACAATTAATGATCATATTTATTCTAAACAGGATTATTTGTTATATGTGGGAACCTTGCTCTTGCCAAAATTAATTTGAAGGGTATGGTACCACTGGCGGGGGTTTTATGGGGGTCCAAAAACCCTCTCCGGCAGAGGTGACTCTTTTGGAACCCCATATTTGGACCCCCAAATGACCATGTGGGCACTTGATGATCCTAATGGGATTTATACCAGATAAAGATACATATTTGTTCTTTCTTTTAATGAAATGTCATTTTTGACTATGAAGCTCCATAATATGAATTTTATTCTTCATAATGCACCATTTTGGACATTGTTTCCAGAAGTCTGGAATGTAGATCAGGGAGAATTTAGTGATGATAAAGCATGAAAATAGTGGAAATAACTTAGTATTATGCTCAGTGATGGCAAACAATTAAATACTGAGACTGTCACGACTTATCCCCCATGAAAGAGACCCGCCATCAAACTTTTAAAGAACTAAATAACAAGAATGTTACATAGTGTAAGAACTAAATAACAAGAATGTTACATAGTGTAAGAACTAAATAATAAGAATGTTAAATAGTGTAAGAACTAAATAATAAGAATGTTACATAGTGTAAGAACTAAATAATAAGAATGTTACATAGTGTAAGAACTAAATTACATAGCGTAAGAACTAAATAATAAGAATGTTAAATAGCGTAACAACTAAATAATAAGAATGTTAAATAGTGTAAGAACTAAATAATAAGAATGTTAAATAGTGTAAGAACTAAATAATAAGAATGTTACGTAGCGTAAGAACTAAATTACATAGCGTAAGAACTAAATAATAAGAATGTTAAATAGTGTAAGAACTAAATAATAAGAATGTTAAAAAGTGTAAGAACTAAATAATAAGAATGTTAAATAGTGTAAGAACTAAATAATAAGAATGTTACATAGCGTAAGAACTAAATAATAAGAATGTTAAAAAGTGTAAGAACTAAATAATAAGAATGTTAAATAGTGTAAGAACTAAATAATAAGAATGTTAAAAGTGTAAGAGTTGTTCTTGCCGCTGTCACTCTCCAAATAAAATATAATTAAAAATTTAATTGAAAAGCGTCTTTAACTATTATCCAAGAAATTGTGGAAGCAGTGGCATAATTTTGTCATGGTCCTTTTGGTCAAGTTTGAATTGGCGAGCACTGCGTCCATAGATGTCTGGCACACTGACACAACAAATGATATGTTGGAATGGCACCCAACAGGGGATCTGTCTTTGGTCCGATGGTCATGTGAGGATGTTGTTGACACACTTCATGGATTTCACAAATTTTCCCAGCAGTGTCAACAACATCCTCAGTATTTAATTGTTTGCCATCACTGAGCATAATACTAAGTTATTTCCACTATTTTCATGCTTTATCATCACTAAATTCTCCCTGATCTACATTCCAGACTTCTGGAAACAATGTCCAAAATGGTGCATTATGAAGAATAAAATTCATATTATGGAGCTTCATAGTCAAAAATGACATTTCATTAAAAGAAAGAACAAATATGTATCTTTATCTGGTATAAATCCCATTAGGATCATCAAGTGCCCACATGGTCATTTGGGGGTCCAAATATGGGGTTCCAAAAGAGTCACCTCTGCCGGAGAGGGTTTTTGGACCCCCATAAAACCCCCGCCAGTGGTACCATACCCTTCAAATTAATTTTGGCAAGAGCAAGGTTCCCACATATAACAAATAATCCTGTTTAGAATAAATATGATCATTAATTGTGGTGCTAAGGCCACCCAAAAAGTGAAAAATCACACATGCCGTCAACATTTTTTAGGACTTTGGTGACCCACCTCTCACCCAAACAGTAAGGAATGTTGATTCTGCCTCCAGAATTGTGTATTACAGACTACAATGAACTACCACACCAGTTTCCAGCCGTATACCACTATTAGAACAGACATTATGGGCTTTCAAAAATGGCAAAAGATGAAATGTGAAATTCCAATGTGTCAATTACGGCCGTGGCACCCGAAATTCAAAGGGACGCCACAGGCAAACCGTTTGAGATATTGACCTGAAACTTCAGATTCCCTCGTTTGGTAACATAAGGCATATTTTCACCGCTTTTCAGCAAAATCTGAGAGGTGTCATGTACATGGTTGGCTGAGTTGGAGTGGAATGACCCATGTGTGTTGCGTGTCAGTTGCGTGACGGCTGCGTGACGTTTTCTATGTCTTTGCACACCAGAAACGTGTCTGATGCTGCGCTGCGTTTTCTGTTTTTTTGCATTTTGCCTGAAGAAGACCCAGTAGGGTCGAAACGTTGCATTAAATAAGTGGGAGTCAAAAGCAGTGTTGCGGACATTAGATTTTTTCAATTGGTGTGCAAGCTCTAACCTGTTACCATGGGAGCCGAAATAAAAATGGACACGCCACGCAGCTGACACGCTCACGCCACGCACCCGCTGTGAAACGGGCCGAACCCTCATCCATACCGTTTATAAGAGATGTGAAACGGGCCTAACCCTCATCCATTCCATACCGTTTGTAAGAGATGTGAAACGGGCCTAACTCTCATCCATACCGTTTTGTAAGAGAAATATAATGGGCCTAACCCTCATCCATACCGTTTATAAGAGATGTGAAACGGGCCTAACCCTCATCCATTCCATACCGTTTGTAAGAGATGTGAAACGGGCCTAACTCTCATCCATACCGTTTTGTAAGAGAAATATAACGGGCCTAACCCTCATCCATACCGTTTATAAGAGATGTGAAACGGGCCTAACCCTCATCCATACTGTTTGTAAGAGATGTGAAACGGGCCTAACCCTCATCCATACTGTTTGTAAGAGATGTGAAACGGGCCTAACCCTCATCCATACCGTTTGTAAGAGATGTGAAACGGGCCTAACCCTCATCCACACCGTTTATAAGAGATGTGAAACGGGCCTAACCCTCATCCATACCGTTTATAAGAGATGTTCTGTTTTCTGCTGTGGCAGTCCAGCACCCACTCCTTGCGGACGATCAGTCCACCGGCTGACTTCACCTGACTGTATTTGGGTGTGTTCGCAAAGGCACATCTAAAAACACATCAAAAACAAAGACACACACAGCGGTCATGGGTGTGTTAAGGCATGTTTTGCGAGGCCTGTTTGAAACAAAACACGCACAATCATGACAACATTGGAAAACACACAATCCAAACTACAAATGTACACATTCTCCAAAGCACAACAACAAACACAACGCAAAAAAAAAACCACAATGACAAACACAACCACTAGAAAGTACGGCCATCACGAATATCACAACTAAAACAATACAATGTTAACTTCGTATCTGCATAGAGCCAGAGTCGAGACCTCAATCCATATATTATATCTTATAACATAAAGTATTATAAGAACCATTTTGAAAGCTGTGATGGCAAATAAAGATGTTTGCATTGATTATTTAAAAAGGGTCTAATATTTTTTTTTTTAAAAAGATGAAAATACTTCTTTTTCTGATTCTATGTTTCTACCACATTGTCTTACAAGTGGCAGTGTAATTTTCAGTAACAACAAACAGTCGGAGAAAACAAAGTGGCAGTTCAACCAAGATGCTCTCCACACTCCTACAGTTGTGAGAATAAGTTTACGCACCCATGCGAAAGTTGACTAAAAAGAGGAATAAAAAATCATCTTTTGGAAATGGACATGGGGTACTATCCATAAGATCACCTCTCAATGCAAATCAAGCCAGCTATTAGGCTAACTGAAATATACACATGTCAATCTCCAGGTATGGTGAGGGGTACAGTGGGCAGTGCTTCGACTCGGCCAGCTTCACTCGCGGTCCGCGTGTGGGATCACGCGGTATCACGCGACTTTAATTTGTATTTTCCCAGTGAGACGCTGCAACAACCCAAACAACCGGTAGATGGCTCAAGTGAGCAGGGTGTCTCATAAAAAGAAATGGAGCCTGGAAAACCCTACACAGACTTCACTACAGACTTTAGCAGACTGGTTTAGAAATAATTTAATAGCCAGAAATATGCCTGCCCTGCCCTAATAAAGAAATATTTGGTTAACTGCGAGTGAATCCCGTTTGCAGCCGTAGAAGAAACGCAGGACAAATTAAACATTCTGGTTTTCTCCGAGTGCAACGATGATAGACAGACATCATTTGGACAAAATATAGAGCATATTAACCTCCGTTGCTCAGCCAAATGCCTTCCTGTTATCACAGAGTTACAGGCGATAAACGATTTTTGATGGTCACAAGTTTACTTCATTAGCGGTTTATTTTTTTGATTATTAAAGAGTGTTTTTCATTTAAAGGTTTGACTTCGTGCTTATTCAGTAGAGCATTTAGTGCTCTTCCCAATCCCAGACGTTCACATTGCATGTTTGTTTGTAATGGATGCAACCGCGAGATAGGCTACGCGTTTGACGGCAATGAGTTGTTAATGGACATGAACCAAGACATATAGCCCAGCAGCAATCTAGGGACTGTTCGTTATTTATTGAAGGGGCCACCGGAGGAATTTTGAGTGCTTTAGTCAAAAGTTGCATGACCCTCCCTTGCCTGCTAGAAATTGTTCAATGACCCTCCGACAGAATTGTTAAAAAAGACATGACCCTCCCCTTGCCAATTGTCGCATGTCTTCCGCCCGCGCTGCTTCGCGCCACAGCCACACACTGTGATAACGTTCTTAAATCAATCTTTCGTGAGCTTGCATGCTACCAGTACTTCTATTTCAAATGTGTTGCGCCTGTTTGTACAATTTCACAAATAATCATATGTGATTAATAATACGACAAATAATCCCTGTGCATGGGGACCGAAACAATGCATGCCAACTTTTTCCATGTTTATCACGTATTTTAACTTTCCCCCGCTGTCTTGCCGTAGAATAGGCTATCCCATATTTTAATACTCTCATAACAACCCTGCCATCGGGCCTGTCTCTGTGTTGCCCTGTTGCTACCCCTTGCCCTTCCAACGAAACAGATGTCTTCAAATCATCGTTTTCCTTGCTTGAATGTCATACAGTAAACATACAACTTTATGCAGCAGAATTACGCATAGGCTACTTGGAACATAACACATTTGACAAAGGACAGATGTATCATAACACCCCCAATTATCACCACTTTTGTTCAGAAATTCTTAAAACCAACGATGTTTTTTAACACTTCAAAATAACATCTGCATTTTTCAGTAGCCATAGGTGTGTAGATTTGAACAAAATCTGGTTTGGTTCTTAACGCGAGCATTTACTGCCTGGAATATCCGATTTTGTTTACCACGCTCAGAGTTATAGTGCTGGCCTGATGGGTCGCCTATTTACACCGTTTCAACGGCACATGGACGGTTAGACCGAGAATTCTTGTTGTGAAATTAAAATTCCACTGGAGCTCCAAGCGGTTGTGTACACGCAGCCTTACAACACTGTTTACAGCTCTTTGAGTCACGGTAAAATTTCATTTTTGGTACATAGCTAATTTAGATACACCTATGGTGTGGGTGGTTGCGTCTCTTTAGGAGTCCGCTGTCTTGGTTTGTATAGAAATGGATATAAGTGACACAAACACGCAAGACGGTGGAAATACGGGACCGACGGTAGCCTAATAGGGGGAGTTCCGATGTGTTGCTAGTGACAAAATATTAACTTTCAGTGTTTTACGATGTCTTTGTCATGGGGAAGTGTTTTTCCCCATGCATTTATTCTAGGCTACTGTCAGTGACTGCCGTGAGAGAAGCGGGTTCTGTGTTTCGTTCATGTCAGTGACTGACGCGAGAGAAGCGGTGTCTGTGTTGTGTTGCGTTGCGTTAATTTATTTTCATTGGGCATGCCGTGCCGTGCCGTACACAGCTCTTCAGTTCTGACAAAGCCGAAATTACTCCTTTTGAAACAATGAGTGCAGGAAGCGCGTTTGTATGGTTATATTGCTTGACGGGGGGGATACCAAGCAGCTTTCAGCCATAAGGCTACTTTGAGAACATTTCAATTCACCCGACACTAATATTCAAAATGTTGAAAACTATTTCGGCATAGCCTATAAAGCAGTTTAATTAAATGGAATGTTAGTTGTAAACAAACGAGCTACTTGGTGAGGCTTGGCCTCACAGATGCGCTCGTGCCATTTTTTTTCACGGACCGTGGGGGGGGGGGGGGGGGGATTGGGGATTGGGGGTTCGGGGGTTCCATGTTCCATATGTGTTGTGCATGCATTACTTGAAAAGAACTAGCTCCAGTTATGTATGAGCAGTGAAGGTAACGAACTCTTAAAAACGTGAAAAACGTGAACTTTGAACTTTGAAAATTGAACAATATGAACTATGAAAATTGAACAACTTGAAGCTACATCTATCAAGTGTGAACATGCTTAACAAAATATGGGAACAAAACATGGGAACTAAACGTGCATTACGAATATAATCAGTGGGAGCCCTGTGCTTGTTTCCATGCAACAAGACAGTGACACCCTCAGTGTGTTTGAAATGTCCAGTCGATTGCGCAATTTGGTCTTAGTTGCAGTCATTGCAGAAAACCCGGCCTCGCATAGATACGTGGTGGGAAATGGTAGCAACGTTTTCAGCGCTTTTACGGCTCTCGGGATATTCTGCTTTGGTTTTGATCCAAAAACCCGCCAGAGAGGTTTCCTCATACACACTCTTAAGACCACAGTCATTTGCAATTTCGATCAACTGCTCTTCCTCCTGCGCTGACATGTTAGGACTATTCGGGATATTGACAAATGGGTTGCGGACCCACTCATTGGTTTGCCGTGGATCTTTGGAGGATGGGAAGTAGCCTAACGCTCAAACTCATTTGAAAGCGCAACAAGGTGATCGCGCACCAGCTGCTAGAGAAATGGCCCTGCCTCAGTCTCTCCCAAAACCCCCACTACTGTTTGGAACATATCAAATACACTCCGTCCCCATTCGTCCCCACAAATCAAGCTTGGCTTTAAATGCAGCGACTTTATCTGCCAGTTTAAAGACAGTCGTCATTCTCCCCTGGAGTAACAGGTTGAGGTCATTAAGCAACCCGAATATGCCACATAGGTAAGCGAGTTTTGACACCCAGTCCTCATCACTAAAATGTGCAGCTAACGGTGACTTTTTTTCTGTAAGAAATCTCTGCAGCGGCTCTCGCAACTTAAACACCCTGGCCAGTGTCTGCTAAAGATGCTTGTTTTTTGTTGCTCATTCTAGCAGTTTAGCTAACTTCGTGTGACACTACCGTTCGCCAAGAACTGATCAAGTGAAGTGAGCTGACCTGAGGCTGCGCAGCGCTGAAGTGTTGAAGGCGGGACAGACGTAAGAAAGTAGACCTTGCAAAATGCAAACATGCGTGCAATCAAACAACTGCATATAGGCCTATGCCATGTAAAAACGTGACATTATTGCGAATTAAATTGAGTTTAGTTTGCATGCATTTTTTTTAAACTCATGTCGTAGGCTACGGCCCGGTTAGGAATGTACGGGCCGCGGCCCGGTGGTTGGGGACCGCTGCCTTAGATGGCAGGAAAAATCTTCAGCCTATTAACTGACCACCCGATTCACGTTGGCTGGGGGGGAAGGGGGGCCATCAGACATTTGTGACCAGTTAATCCGGCCCTGCCCCCAACAAATCACACCTTCCCACCTCTGACAGCTTAAAAGAACTCACAGACCTATTCACAAACCTGCGTATTTTGCCGTGTTTTGAAATCCTATGCAGCTACAGGAGCTTTCAATCGTGAGGAAGCAATTTTGCATTGTAGGCATAACTAACATGCAATAACGCCACCAACAACAACCAAAACTAGGCTAATCATTGTGAAAATGTAAATTAAATGTAACATTATTGTGAATCAAATTAAAATGTTCTCTTTTGCAAACGTAGGCATAGTAACAGAATAATTTAATAATGTTACAAAGATACTACATCAATCCGTATGTTTCATTAGGCTACTAGGCTATTTGTTTTGCCTTATTCTTGATTCATTTAGGCTAGGCCTTTTTATTCAGGGGCCGTAGGGGCCTATTCACAAATAATTTTAAGGCTAAAAGTAGCTCCTAACTGGCGAATTTAGGAGCAACTCCTAAAAATAATGGGCGTGTCACTCCTAACTTTAGGACTCCTAATTTTTTTCACAAAAAGTAATTCACGAAGCATTTTAGACCTAAAAGTAGCACCTAAAAGTCTGGGACAGCTTAAAAGAAGTCGAGAGGACTCCTAACTCACTAAGACCTATTCATAAACAGCTTTTTGTGGCATTTTACGTTGCAATGTTTTGAAATGCGCTATGCGGCAACAGGAGCATCCAATTGCGAGGGAACAATTTTGCATTCATAAAAGGAATGCAATAACGCCACCAACAACAACCAAAACTACTCATTGTTAACATGTAAATTAAATGTAACATTTCATTGTGAATCAAATTAAAATGTTCTCTTTGCAAACGTAGCCTAGGCATATGGTGACAGATTAATTTAATAATGTTGCAAAGGTACTGCATCAATCCATAGGCCTATGTTTCATTAGGCTACTAGGCTATTTGTTTTGCCTTACTCTTTATTAATTTAGGCTAGGCCTTTTTATTCAGTTATTAATCATCTTCCGTCTTTCTCACTATGTAGCGCACGCATTCTCCGACCTGTCACCTGTCACTCATCATCGGAAGGGAGGTGTTTGGAATCATTCCCGCGTTACAATCGTCAGCCAATCAAGGTGGTCACTTCAGGGCACCAAAAACATCTTGCTCATAAAAAAGCATCATACCGCACATTGTGGCGGGTCTGTTATTTACTGTAGGCTGCGCAAACCACAGGGCAAGCCTGCATTCGAGGCCTTCGGTTGAAGAATTTTATATAAAGCCTGCGCTAACAGTAATCCTCCTGCCCCTGATAGGCATACCACAGCTGTGAATATGTGTGGAATGTTCAAGTAATAACACAATCCAATGTGTGTCTCAATTGTCCCCCGCTGACCACCAACCCCTGCTTAAAAAGCCCAACCTGGATGCAAATTCTTTGAATAACTACCGCCCCATCTCTAAACTCCCTTTCCTTTCCAAGGTACTGGAGAAAGTAGTGCTGGCCCAGTTGCTTCCCTTCCTGACTGAGCATAACATCCTTGAGCCCTTCCAGTCAGGTTTTAGAACACTCCACAGTACTGAATCGGCTCTGCTAAAAGTCACCAACGATCTGCTTCTCACTCTAGATTCAGGTCAAAATGCAATCCTGGTTCTATTGGACCTCAGCGCAGCGTTTGATACTGTGGACCACAACACCCTCCTTACCCGTCTTGAGGACTGGGTAGGCATAAAGCACTACTTTGGTTCAGCTCCTACCTCAGACACAGAACCTTCTCAGTATCCCTTGGTTGCTCCTCTTCCTCCTCAGCTCCTGTTTCCTATGGGGTCCCACAAGGCTCCACTTTGGGCCCTTTGCTGTTCTGTTTATACATGCTCCCCCTTGGTGACATCATCCGGCAATATGACATCTCTTTTCACTTCTATGCTGATGACACCCAGCTATACCTGCCCTTAAGATCTGATAACTCCATTCAGCCTCTTCTGGATTGTCTCCAGGATATTAAGTGCTGGATGAATAATAACTTCCTTCAGCTAAATGATAATAAGACAGAGGTCATAATTTTTGGTCCTTCTAAAGCTAGACCCCTGATTGAAGGAAAATTAGCCCACCTCTCCTCTTTTGTCAAGCCACATGCCAAAAATCTAGGTGTCATCCTTGATTCAGAGCTCTGTTTTAAAAGGCAGATTAGTTCTGTTATCAAGAGTAGCTTCCATCAGCTGAGAATTATTTCCCATCTCAAACCCTCTCTGTCTCCCATGGACTTAGAAACAGTAATTCATGCATTTGTTACATCCCGGTCAGATTATTGCAACTCCCTCTATCTTGGTCTCCCCCAGTCCCAACTTTCTCGTCTGCAATTGGTACAAAATGCAGCTGCTAGGATGCTTACTGGCACCAAGAAATACCAACACATCACCCCTGTTCTGGCCTCCTTACACTGGCTCCCCGTTAGCTTTAGGGTCTACTTCAAAGTCCTTCTGATTGTTTATAAGGCATTACATAGGTTGGCTCCCTCATATATTTCAGACCTCCTCCATCCCCTCTCAGCATCCAGGTCCCTTAGATCTGCCGACAAGGGTCTTTTCTCTGTGGCCCGCCCCCGCCTCAAGCAAAGAGGCGATAGAGCTTTTGCGGTAGCAGCCCCACGTCTGTGGAATTGTCTGCCCCCAGATGTTAGACTTTCTCCCTCCATCACCACTTTTAAATCAAGTCTAAAGACCCACCTTTACTCCTTGGCCTTCCCTGCTTCCTAGCTGTCCATCTCTCTCCTCTCTTCTTCATATTCAAGTGTCTTCTGTACTGTTGCTATTTATTTGTTTAGGGCTGTCTATTTGTCTATTGTATTTCTGTATTTGTCTTGCTTCTCTCTGTGCTTGCCTTTTATATTTTGCTTGTTCTGATTTGCTTTTATTTTTATTTTTAGCCATATCCTCTGTGCAGCACTTTGGTCAGTGGAAACTGTTTTAAATGTGCTCTATAAATTAAATTTACTTACTTACTTACTTACTCACACATTTCTCTAGATTTTGCAACGAATTTACATGACACAATGCCATAAAATATGCCAGTTTTAGGACACAGAATAATGTTTGTAATGATACCAGTTAGGCCTACGTTTAACAGTAACAAGTGTAATGGCCTATTCATTGTCGAAGGTGCATGGTCAAGTGAAATTCTTACTTTGGAAAACAAACATTTGCCGATATCATCGACGATCATCAGAATATTGCTCTGGACTGCAGGTAACTTGTTAAGCCAGTGGTTCTCAAACTTTTATTTAATTCCCCACTTTGATCAAGGGGCATGACTGATGATAGTGGAGATAACGTGTTATCCCATGGCCTTTGCCAGTCAGCATCTCCGACGGTAGTCTACCCTATTAAAAATATACGTTTTCGATGTCCCAAACGGAGAGACATAGGCTACTTTATTGTTTTTAACGATCTCTATGCTACTCACAAAAATGTAGGCATGGGGACATGATGAAGTAGGCTATCCAACTGTCGTGTGTTAAATTATTGTGATTACGAGCCAGTGGTTTTCAAACATGCGTGACTCGGACATCTAACTAAATGCAACAGGCTCATATCGTCCTCGCATTCGCAAAATGAGGACCAGTGTTTTGTCAAATTGCAAATAGCTATTCGTTTTAACGAATTTTTATGATAGTATGCTTTTTGTATAGGCCACTATCTTAATCTTGGAATATCGGGAGGGAAGTGGCGCGTCTGCAGTCAGACAAATATGAATGTAATTCTGCGGCATAAATTAGATGTATTTGTTTATTGTACAGAAAAATAAAAATGACATGTCAAGCAGTCAATTGACTACATTGCAGTCAAGAAGTAGGGCAAATTAAGACACTGTTTTGATTTGCGTAGTTGCATTGCCCCCAACACTGACAATAACATAGCAGATTTCGATTTTCGCTACCACCGTGTAGTCAAGCCTTAAGCCATACCCAAGTAGCCTTAATCGAGGTAATGTTTAATTATGCATGATTTATTTTGTTATTGAATTCGTAGGCTGGGATTCCTCTCGGTAACAATTATGTTTGGTAGCCTCCTGCTTTTTCAGAAGGGGCGGCAGTCAGGCTACTGACAGAGCGATGTACAGTGGCAGAGCGACGCACAGTGGCTGAAAGTGGTACTAAAGCTTCACGCAGCTTCACGCCTCGTAATGCGCGACTGAAGTGGCCATTTGAAAGCGATGCCCACTAGGGGTGTAACGGTTCATGTATTCGTATTGAACCGAAACGGTACGGGCGTCACGGTTCGGTGCATGAATTTACACGGAGAATACACGGTATAAAAATACATAAAACTCGTGTGCGGATTAATTAATGTCATGCGCAATTACTGTTACGTAGCGAGAGTTACGGGAGTTCTTTAGCGACACCTAACGCTAATCTGTAGCCTCGCCTTAGCTCTGAAGCTCTGATTGGCGCCTATGTTTTTTTTTGTCAGGTCGTCGGTCGAGTCCGTCAGTCATTAGCAGCACTAAGGTTAGACCTACAAGAGTTAGAGGATCCGCTGGTCTCTTTAAGATCGCAAGTTTGAGAACTTCAGTTACAGTAACGTTAGTACAGGCGAAAGAGTGGTGGATAAGATGAAATTGTGTGTCGGCGTTGTTCAGCATTGGGTATGTGAGTGGAAAAAATGCTACACATATTCGAAGCCATCACCCAGATGATGTAGGCTACCAATCACTGAAACGAGGGGAAAGAAACTTCCCGTGCGCTTCAGCAGCCTTTGGATACACATACAAATAGGGCCAAAACCTATGGCTTAAATTAAATGATTTCGTAATGACAGAAAGCTATGTAAATCGCGTGGTAATTACCTTTATGTTGGGGTAACTTGTAACTTCTCACACGAGGAGCTGGTAGTGTAAGTGCAGACAGTAAAATAAAGTGACAACGCTAAGCAGGCTAATAAACAAACCATGCTAGTACGGTGAGTTAACGTCAAAGGGCAAAGTCACGTGACTTCTAGTTGTAGTCTGTTTATGAAATGAAAGGAGCAATTTCGTTTTTTAAAAAAAGGCAAAATAGTGTGATATTTTCACAGTTAGTAGGCTAGATTATTACTTTACACACAATGAAAAATATTGAGGCAAATTGTAGACCCTTCCATATACAACTAAACACAGATGTTGAAGGTCTTGCTTAAGTGGATTTTTAAAAATCATTTTCTATGTAATTTGCACTTTCAGAAATAAGAGATGCTGTAGGCCTATTTTCAGTTTTATAGCTGATTGTCTTATTTTGTTTACAAGTTACAGATTGAGTCTGGGCACTTATTGTACTGTTTAGCCTACATCTTACACACTTCAGGCTGTTGCAGATAGCTCAGGGAAGAGACTGTATGACTAGGTGGTACAGCCTGAGACATGTACAAAAAAAAAATGCTTTCTGCATTTTTGTTTTGCTTTTCCCTCCATTGTACCGAACTCGTACCGAACCGTGATGTCCGAACCGAGGTATGAACCGAACCGTGACTTCTGTGTACCGTTACACCCCTAATGCCCACTGTATGTGATGATGTGGGGCCAAGGGAACTTTATCAGGATGCATAGTATCCTTCTCCAGTTGCGATACACACTTTATCAGGATGCATAGTATCCTTCTCCAGTTGCGATACACACTTTATCAGGATGCATAGTATGCATGGCTTCTCCAGCTGCGATACACACTTTATCAGGATGCATAGTATGCATGGCTTCTCCAGTTGCGATACACTCACATGAGATGGGTGGCGTCCGGAGTCCAGTCGGGACGGTACTTGGCGCCCATGGCCAGAGCTTTGTCCCTCAGATCGCCCCGGAACGGGTTCTGGAAGCCGCTGAGGACGAACACCACGCCCTCCAGGAGGCGGTTGAAGGGCGCAGGTGTAGAGGGCTGGACCTTGGGGCTGGGCTTGGGCTTGGCCTGGGTTTTGGGCTCAGCTTTGGGCTGGGCCTGGGCTTTGGGCTCAGCTTTGGGCTTGTGTTCGGCTTTGCTTGAGCTCTCCCTCTTGTCTGAGGGCTTCTGTGCTGACGAGGCTGAGGAAGAAGCAAGCAGACACTTTCAAGTTTGTTTCATTTGACAATACAGACAACAGACAGGATATTGCAGTCTGACACACCTCAACACCATGATCAGTTCAGTTCAGATATCCAAAAGGGCTACACACTCACAGGTCAGAAAACACAGCTTGAAATGACAGTGAGCAGCATAATGAAAATAAATAATATAATAAAAATAAGAATAAAACAATACACATGTGTGTGTGTGTGTGTGTGAGGGTGAGTGTGTGTGTGTGTGCATGTGAGGGTGAGTTTGTGTGAGGGTGAGAGTGTGAGTGTGTGAGGGTGAGTGTGTGTGTGCGAGTGTGTGTGTGTGTGTGAGTGTGAGTGTGAGGGTGTGTGTGTGTGTGTGAGGGTGAGTGTGTGTGTGTGTGTGTGTGTGTGCATGTGAGGGTGAGTTTGTGTGAGGGTGAGAGTGTGAGTGTGTGAGGGTGAGAGTGTGAGTGTGTGAGGGTGAGTGTGTGTGTGCGAGTGTTTGTGTGTGTGTGAGTGTGAGTGTGAGGGTGAGTGTATGTGTGTGCCACCCCATGCCTAACCCTTGGGGCTGGGTGTTGTTGTGCTGGGTCTGGCTTTGGGTTTCGGGGTGCTGCTCTTGGCCTCTGGGGAGCCCACTGGACTGGGCTTCTTAGGAGGAGGGGCCTCCTGTCTCTCTTTGCTGAACTCAAACTTCCTCTTCACTGGAACCTAGGAGACAGAAACAGCAGAGAGCAAGACAGAGAAACAGAGAGAGAGATAGAGAGACAAAGAGAGACAGACAGACAGAGAGGGCAAGACAAGACAAGGCGAGAGAGAGAGAGAAAGAAAGAGAGAGAGAGAGAAAGAAAGAAAGAAAGAGAGAGAGAGAGAGAGAGAAAGAAAGAGAGAAAGAGAGAGAGAGAGAGAGAGAGAGAGAGAGAGAGAGAGAGAGAGAGAGAGAGAGTGTGTTACAAAAGAGCCAAGTCACAAAACATGACATCAGTCCACATCGCACGCAGCAAAACTGAACTGGTGCTGGAATACATGCAATGGTTCATTTAGCTCATTTAGTCACTGAGTAGACAGTGATTGGACTTATTAGGTCACTGATGACCAGATGAGGAATGTGTTCATGATGGATGCTGTGATGCATGTCGTCTGTCTAATCATTTGTGAGACAACAAAGACACACATTGCTTTCCCTGTTGTTGTTCTTAGTCATGGTGATGCAGCCTCTGCAATTAACCAGAGCATAACTGACCACATAATTAACCAGAGCAAAATGGACCACGCAAGATTAAATGTTTACACATCATCACCAAGGCATAAAAAAACAACTTAGTTATACAGGGCTTCTTTTCTTTCCTGTATCTAACGTATTCTCTTAATTTGGGCATTGGAGAAATAGCTCATCATTGAGTTGTAGAACAACAGAAGAACAAAGATCTTGCGGTTGACGAGATTTAGACAGATAGATAGATAGATACTTTATTGATCCCCAGGGGAAATTCAAGACAATAGTGATCGCTCGGTGATCGTCAGTTTAGGCTGTGTAGGCTAAAAATCCATATACTGTAAGGTCCATCAAATACCTTCTTGAAAGATAAAGTTCTGACTCTTTTTGCTAACTGAAGTTCAAATGCTTAATCCAAGCCGGAGGCCTGTGCCAATGACATGGATCAATCACTTTTGTGGATCCTTCACTTCATTCATTTTTTACATTTTTTATAACAAAGGCGGAGTTGATCAAGAAAAGTATTGAGTGCATATTGGAGGATTCAATTTGAACCAGTACAAGTGCACCATTTATGGCCACGCCACTCTGCAAGGTCTCTGGCCCAGAGTGATTGGGGCAGGAGAGGTGAAATCACCTCCATCAGAGTGACTGGGGCAGGAGAGGTGAAATCACCTCCATCAGAGTGACTGGGGCAGGAGAGGTGAAATCACCTCCATCAGTTGCCTGATGAGCCAGTGCAGACCCACAGGGCCGTTTCTGGCGAACACAATGCCGTCCTGGTGACCACCACGACACAGAAACACTGGACACTGCGGCGTACAGATGCCGTCCTGGTGACCACCACGACACAAAAACACTGGACACTGCGGCGTGCAGCGTACAGATGCCGTCCTGGTGAACACCACGACACAGAAACACTGGACACTGCGGCGTGCAGCGTACAGATGCCGTCCTGGTGACCACCACGACACAGAAACACTGGACACTGCGGGGTGCGGCGTACAGGGAACAGGAGCGTCTCCATCGCTATGTGTGAAGTGTGAGAAATCACCATGGAAACAGGAAGATGCGTGCATTTCACCTCTTCTCATGGATGTGACGCTCGTTGAATGCCATTACTATGGTGACCTCAGATGGGGCTACAGAAAATTATACAACTATTTAATATCAGATTAGACGAGAGGCATTATATGAGGGGCAAATAGTTAATATCTGATTGGACTAGAGGTATTATATGAGGGGCAAATATTTAATATCAGATTGGACTGGAGGTATTATATGAGGGGCAAATATTTAATATCTGATTGGATAAGAGGCATTATATGAGGGGTAAATATTTAATATCTGATTGGATGAGAGGCATTATATGAGGGGCAAATATTTAATATCTGATTGGACGAGAGGTATTATATGAGGGGCAAATATAGAGGGACATTCACGCAGTAGTACATGACTTCCTGTTTCATTACGGTAAACAAAATAAAGTCACACAGAGGTCACACACCCAAGTCATTCTTCAACATGAGAAAGGGCAAGAGGATGCACAATGCTTCAACATGGGAAAAGGCAAGAGGATGCATAATTCAATACACTAAAGGGATTTACACTAAAGGGAAAGTGAAGTGACCTCTGACCTCTGGAATACTCATAGCATTCTAAGAATCGTTGACTGTTTTTCAGGGATGCAAACAGAGGTATGGTCAAAAAGGAGTGAGATTATCGAAGCCCACGCCCCCGCAGGAAATATCATATAATTACATTTTGCCACCACCTCTGCCATCCAGGGCTCACCCTATTCACACAAAAATGTTCTTTATATGAAAATACACTGTCCCAGTTCCTTGGAAATTCTTAAAAGTAAAGAATACTTAGACAACGCTGGAAAATTTGGCATGTCCCTTTTTTTCAATTTTTTTTTTAAAAGTCTGACATTTTGAATTTGTGTTTGGCTGTCTTGACCTAAATCTCCGTTTCAACCTGTAACTCATGGGCGGATTATGAACTTGCGGGCCCCTGGGCCCAGATGTATTAAGGGCCCCCCACTTATTGCCATATATGTGGGAGGGGGGGTTTGGGGGTCCTCCCCCAGAACATTTTTAATTTTTCTGATGTGATTTCCTGTATTCTGGTGCATTTTGGGGATGGCCAATACTAAATTCAATCAGATTCATAGCCTACAGTACATCCTGATTTGTTGATATTGAGGCAATGATTCCAAGCAAAGGCTTGGGCTTCAGGGCCCCCTGGCCCCAGTAGGCCCGTGCAGTAATCCATCCCTGCTGTAACCAAGACCAGTTCCACTTTGTTTTACAACCCTCATCCACTTTCTTAACTGTTAGTGCCTCACTCTCATCAAATTCTCTCATTCTGCAAATGAAAAGTTGCATATATTAGCCATAGTGTTACCCTAGACCTGACAGTATCATAACAGAGTGCAAAATAGTTCACTTCACTCTGCCCCCTTTCTCAATGCGCCCCAAAATAACGTTCTTCTGCACGAAAATGTACAGTTAAAATGTATCAACAGTAGTGCGGTCTGTCTGTTAGGATAAGCCCACACATCAGTTTCTCGCCCTTATGTGGTAGGCAGGGCTCTACACAAACATTTTTTTCCAGGAGCACTTGTGCGCCCAAGTTAAAAATGTAGGAGCACAGACAAAAATTTGGGCGCACAGTCAGTTCTGTACTTAACTTACACATAATCTAACATTACACTCCAGCTAACAGTTAATCATGCCAGTGCACCAATTGCAAATATTAAGAATGACTGACAACATTTAGGCTACAGGAAACAGGATTTTTAAAGATCAGTGCCTACTTTATTTTCAGTCTGTTCTATTTTCCTACATTTTGTTAATGTAAAATAATATAATACATTGCCATATTTGCATTTAGCCTGTATATCAAGTATCCTGCCAAATGTAGGCTAATTTATTTATTTGTGAATCCATCTGTAGCTAATCCAAATATGCCCATGGTGACCTATCTGACTGCATACTGCCTAATACTACTACTAAAACAGTCCATTTTCTCTTCCACAAAACCCAACAAAGGCTATCAAGGATGTATATTTTTTTTATCCTTTTATTTTTTATTTGAAATATCTGCATTGATGGGGGCAGTAGGCAAACGTTACGCCTACTTTCGTTTTGCACTTCAGCTTGTATTCGGTGTAAACAAACAAGCATGCGTGGAAGCCTGGAGTTGTCAGTAGCGTTCTACCTTTGCATAAAATGGGAGAGTAATACGGGAGGCTACTTTTGTGCCTGTTCGCTACAGCTATATTTTGCATATTGCAGCCAATACGTCAACTGGGCTTAAGGCATGTTAGGTTACCTTTCCATCTCTCACTGCATTCTCAGAATCTTATCCTGTTCCTTCTATATCCGATGAATTCGGTGGATAGAAGCACTAATTTCTTCAATCTTTGCATCTTGGCTGGCTAGTCTAACTTTCCGCTTTTTCTGCGCGCTCTTGGATTTGATAGAAGCGACTACTAGCGAGTCACAACGCGAAACTGCTAACGTTGATGGGAGGTGTAGTTTTTATGCTGCATTCGCGACGTGATTCTATGGTTTGCTAGCCCGCCAGGCTAATGGTTTGCACCAGAAGACATCAAATATGGTTAACCTTACTTTTCTTCCAAAAAAGACCAGGCGCGACACAAAATTACTGGATCCCGGACTGATGGATGTAACGTTAAATCCTTGCAGTGAAGTGCAGCCCCTTAGCAGTCAGATAATGGTGCGCAGCCAATGGGATGTTTACGTGCGCAGCTTTTTGATTTAGTGTTGTCTTACACTTCCTATGTTACCGTGGTAAAGTTGGTTTTATATTGGACGTTGGATATTCGACACATTCGAAAAATCTATTTAGCACTGACTACGAGGGTCGAGTTTGTGTCAAACCAACTTTAATGTGTTTAAACAAGGCCTGCCTATATTACACAAAGCTTCTTTTGTCCAAAAACCCATGTTTTGATTTTATGAATTTTTTAGGCTGATAAAAGATTTCAATCTATTATGCGGCTTCACCTTTTGACTTACCCATACTAAAACACATCTCCTGAACTCGGCTTACTGCCCTTTCTAGTACACAAAGCTTCTTTTTCCCTAAAACCTACTCTTTGATTTTATACAATTTTTAATGTTAAATGTTTCAAATCTATTATGCGGCTTGCCCTTTTGACCTACCCATGTCAAAACACATCTGGTGAACTCGGATTACTGCTCTATATAGTACACAAAGCTTCTTTTTCCCAAAAATCCATTCTTTGATTTTATAAATATTTTTTAATGTAAAAAAAATGTTTTAAATGCTTTAAATCTATTATGCGGCTTGACCTTTTGACCTAACCATGTCAAAACACATCTGTTGCACTCAGCTAACTGCCCTACATAATACACAAAGCTTCTTTTTTCCAAAAATGCACTCTTTGATTTTATATAAATTTTTTATTATTCAAAAATGCTATAAATCTATTATGCGGCTTGACCTTTTGACCTAACCATGTCAAAACACATCTGTTGCACTCAGCTAACTGCCCTACATAATACACAAAGCTTCTTTTTTCCAAAAACTCACTCTTTGATTTTATATTATTTTTTTACTATTCAAAAATGCTATAAATCTATTATGTGCCTTCACCTTTTGACCTACCCATGTCAAAACACATCTGGTGAACTCGGATTACTGCTCTATATAGTACACAAAGCTTCTTTTTCCCAAAAATCCATTCTTTGATTTTATAAATATTTTTTAATGTAAAAAAAATGCTTTAAATGCTTTAAATCTATTATGCGGCTTGACCTTTTGACCTAACCATGTCAAAACACATCTGTTGCACTCAGCTAACTGCCCTTCATAGTGCACAATGCTTCTTTTTTTCCAGAAACTCACTCTTTGATTTTATATTATTTTTTTACTATTAAAAAATGCTATAAATCTATTATGCGGCTTGACCTTTTGACCTAACCATGTCAAAACACATCTGTTGCACTCAGCTAACTGCCCTACATAATACACAAAGCTTCTTTTTTCCAAAAAACTCACTCTTTGATTTTATATTAATTTTTTACTATTCAAAAATGCTATAAATCTATTATGCGAATTGACCTTTTGACCAACCCATGTCAAAACACATCTGTTGCACTCAGCTAACTGCCCTACATAATACACAAAGCTTATTTTTTCCAAAAACTCACTCTTTGATTTTATATTAATTTTTTACTATTCAAAAATGCTATAAATCTATTATGCGAATTGACCTTTTGACCAACCCATGTCAAAACACATCTGCTGCACTCCGTTAACTGCCCTACATAGTACACAAAGCTTATTTTTTTCAAAAACGCACTCTTTGATTTTATATTATTTTTTACTATTCAAAAATGCTATAAATCTATTATGCGGCTTGACCTTTTGACCTACCCATGTCAAAACACATCTGCTGCACTCGGCTAACTGCCCTACATAGTACACAAAGCTTCTTTTTTCCAAAAATGCACTCTTTGATTTTATATTAATTTTTTATTATTCAAAAATGCTATAAATCTATTATGCGGCTTGACCTTTTGACCTAACCATGTCAAAACACATCTGTTGCACTCAGCTAACTGCCCTACATAATACACAAAGCTTCTTTTTTCCAAAAACTCACTCTTTGATTTTATATTAATTTTTTACTATTCAAAAATGCTATAAATCTATTATGCGAATTGACCTTTTGACCAACCCATGTCAAAACACATCTGCTGCACTCAGTTAACTGCCCTACATAGTACACAAAGCTTATTTTGTCCAAAAACTTACTCTTTGATTTTATATAAATTTTTTATTATTCAAAAATGCTATAAATCGATTATGCGGCTTGACCTTTTGACCTACCCATGTCAAAACACATCTGCTGCACTCGGCTAACTGCCCTACATAGTACACAAAGCTTATTTTTTTCAAAAACGCACTCTTTGATTTTATATTATTTTTTTACTATTCAAAAATGCTATAAATCTATTATGTGCCTTCACCTTTTGACCTACCCATGTCAAAACACATCTGTTGCACTCGGCTAACTGCCCTACATAGTATACAAAGCTTCTTTTTTTCAAAAACGCACTCTTTGATTTTATATTATTTTTTTACTATTCAAAAATGCTATAAATCTATTATGTGCCTTCATCTTTTGACCTACCCATGTCAAAACACATCTGCTGCACTCAGCTAACTGTCCTACATACAGTAGTACACAAAGCTTTTTTTTTCCAAAAACGCACTCTTTGATTTTATATTAATTTTTTACTATTCAAAAATGCTATAAATCTATTATGTGCCTTCACCTTTTGACCTACCCATGTCAAAACACATCTGTTGCACTCGGCTAACTGCCCTACATAGTATACAAAGCTTCTTTTTTTCAAAAACGCACTCTTTGATTTTATATTATTTTTTTACTATTCAAAAATGCTATAAATCTATTATGTGCCTTCACCTTTTGACCTACCCATGTCAAAACACATCTGTTGCACTCGGCTAACTGCCCTACATAGTATACAAAGCTTCTTTTTTTCAAAAACGCACTCTTTGATTTTATATTAATTTTTTACTATTCAAAAATGCTATAAATTTATTAAGCGCCTTCATCTTTTGACCTACCCATGTCAAAACACATCTGCTGCACTCAGCTAACTGTCCTACATACAGTAGTACACAAAGCTTTTTTTTTCCAAAAACTCACTCTTTGATTTTATATTAATTTATTACTATTCAAAAATGCAAAAAAATAAGCTACCTCTTTGTAGGTAGACATACATCATTTATATTTATTAAGTTAACTATATTTTGTTTTCCATCCAAAGTTCCATTTGGCTGTGTAAATCAACTGGATTTTTTGAAATTTTCAATAAATGTATAATATAGATTTATAGCATTTTTTGATAATAAAACATCTATAAAATCAAAGAGTGGGCTTTGGAAAAAAATAAGCTTTGTGTACTATGTAGGGCAGCAGATGTGTTTTGATATGGGTAAGTCGAAAGGGGAAGGCACATAAAAGATGTATAGCATTTTTTAATAGTAAAAAATTTATATAAAATCAAAGACTGCGTTTTTGAAAAAAAGAAGCTTTGTGTACTATGTAGGGCAGTTAACCGAGTGCAGCAGATGTGTTTTTATATGGGTAAGGCGAAAGGGGAAGGCACATAATAGATTTATAGCATTTTTGAATAGTAAAAAATTAATATAAAATCAAAGAGTGCATTTTTGGAAAAAAGAAGCTTTGTGTACTATGTAGGGTAGTTAACTGAGTGCAGCAGATGTGTTTTGACATGGGTTGGTCAAAAGGTCAATTCGCATAATAGATGTATAGCATTTTTGAATAGTAAAAAATTAATATAAAATAAAAGAGTGAGTTTTTGGAAAAAAATAAGCTTTGTGTATTATGTAGGGCAGTTAGCTGAGTGCAACAGATGTGTTTTGACATGGTTAGGTCAAAAGGTCAAGCCGCATAATAGATTTATAGCATTTTTTTACATTAAAAAATTAATATAAAATCAAAGAGTGCATTTTTGGAAAAAAGAAGCTTTGTGTATTATGTAGGGCAGTTAGCTGAGTGCAACAGATGTGTTTTGACATGGTTAGGTCAAAAGGTCAAGCCGCATAATAGATTTAAAGCATTTAAAGCATTTTTTTTACATTAAAAAATATTTATAAAATCAAAGAATGGATTTTTGGGAAAAAGAAGCTTTGTGTACTATATAGAGCAGTAATCCGAGTTCACCAGATGTGTTTTGACATGGGTAGGTCAAAAGGTGAAGGCACATAATAGATTTATAGCATTTTTGAATAGTAAAAAAATAATATAAAATCAAAGAGTACGTTTTTGGACAAAATAAGCTTTGTGTATTATGTAGGGCAGTTAGCTGAGTGCAGCAGATGTGTTTTGACATGGGTAGGTCAAAAGGTCGATTCGCATAATAGATTTATAGCATTTTTATAAAGTAAAAAATTAATATAAAATCAAAGAGTACGTTTTTGGACAAAATAAGCTTTGTGTATTATGTAGGGCAGTTAGCTGAGTGCAGCAGATGTGTTTTGACATGGGTAGGTCAAAAGGTCGATTCGCATAATAGATTTATAGCATTTTTATAAAGTAAAAAATTAATATAAAATCAAAGAGTGAGTTTTTGGAAAAAATAAGCTTTGTGTACTATGAAGGCCAGTTAGCTGAGTGCAACAGATGTGTTTTGACATGGTTAGGTCAAAAGGTCAAGCCGCATAATAGATTTATAGCATTTTTGAATAGTAAAAAAATAATATAAAATCAAAGAGTGAGTTTCTGGAAAAAAAGAAGCATTGTGCACTATGAAGGGCAGTTAGCTGAGTGCAACAGATGTGTTTTGACATGGTTAGGTCAAAAGGTCAAGCCGCATAATAGATTTAAAGCATTTAAAGCATTTTTTTTACATTAAAAAATATTTATAAAATCAAAGAATGGATTTTTGGGAAAAAGAAGCTTTGTGTACTATATAGAGCAGTAATCCGAGTTCACCAGATGTGTTTTGACATGGGTAGGTCAAAAGGTGAAGGCACATAATAGATTTATAGCATTTTTGAATAGTAAAAAAATAATATAAAATCAAAGAGTACGTTTTTGGACAAAATAAGCTTTGTGTATTATGTAGGGCAGTTAGCTGAGTGCAGCAGATGTGTTTTGACATGGGTAGGTCAAAAGGTCGATTCGCATAATAGATTTATAGCATTTTTATAAAGTAAAAAATTAATATAAAATCAAAGAGTGAGTTTTTGGAAAAAATAAGCTTTTTGTACTATGAAGGCCAGTTAGCTGAGTGCAACAGATGTGTTTTGACATGGGTAGGTCAAAAGATCAAGCCGCCTAATAGATTTATAGCATTTTTGAATAGTAAAAAATTAATATTAAATCAAAGAGTGAGTTTTTGGAAAAAATAAGCTTTGTGTACTATGAAGGCCAGTTAGCTGAGTGCAACAGATGTGTTTTGACATGGTTAGGTCAAAAGGTCAAGCCGCATAATAGATTTATAGCATTTTTGAATAGTAAAAAAATAATATAAAATCAAAGAGTGAGTTTCTGGAAAAAAAGAAGCATTGTGCACTATGAAGGGCAGTTAGCTGAGTGCAACAGATGTGTTTTGACATGGTTAGGTCAAAAGGTCAAGCCGCATAATAGATTTAAAGCATTTAAAGCATTTTTTTTACATTAAAAAATATTTATAAAATCAAAGAATGGATTTTTGGGAAAAAGAAGCTTTGTGTACTATATAGAGCAGTAATCCGAGTTCACCAGATGTGTTTTGACATGGGTAGGTCAAAAGGTGAAGGCACATAATAGATTTATAGCATTTTTGAATAGTAAAAAAATAATATAAAATCAAAGAGTACGTTTTTGGACAAAATAAGCTTTGTGTATTATGTAGGGCAGTTAGCTGAGTGCAGCAGATGTGTTTTGACATGGGTAGGTCAAAAGGTTGATTCGCATAATAGATTTATAGCATTTTTATAAAGTAAAAAATTAATATAAAATCAAAGAGTGAGTTTTTGGAAAAAATAAGCTTTTTGTACTATGAAGGCCAGTTAGCTGAGTGCAACAGATGTGTTTTGACATGGGTAGGTCAAAAGATCAAGCCGCCTAATAGATTTATAGCATTTTTGAATAGTAAAAAATTAATATAAAATCAAAGAGTGAGTTTTTGGAAAAAATAAGCTTTGTGTACTATGAAGGCCAGTTAGCTGAGTGCAACAGATGTGTTTTGACATGGGTAGGTCAAAAGGTCAAGCCGCATAATAGATTTATAGCATTTTTGAATAGTAAAAAATGTATATAAAATCAAAGAGTAAGTTTTTGAAAAAAAGAAGCTTTGTGTACTATGTAGGGCAGTTAACTGAGTGCAGCAGATGTGTTTTGACATGGGTTGGTCAAAAGGTCAATTCGCATAATAGATTTATAGCATTTTTGAATAGTAAAAAATTAATATAAAATCAAAGAGTGAGTTTTTTGGAAAAAAGAAGCTTTGTGTATTATGTAGGGCAGTTAACTGAGTGCAACAGATGTGTTTTGACATGGTTAGGTCAAAAGGTCAAGCCGCATAATAGATTTAAAGCATTTAAAGCATTTTTTTTACATTAAAAAATATTTATAAAATCAAAGAATGGATTTTTGGGAAAAAGAAGCTTTGTGTACTATATAGAGCAGTAATCCGAGTTCACTAGATGTATTTTGACATGGGTAGGTCAAAAGGGCAAGCCGCATAATAGATTTGAAACATTTAACATTAAAAATTGTATAAAATCAAAGAGTAGGTTTTAGGGAAAAAGAAGCTTTGTGTACTAGAAAGGGCAGTAAGCCGAGTTCAGGAGATGTGTTTTAGTATGGGTAAGTCAAAAGGTGAAGCCGCATAATAGATTGAAATCTTTTATCAGCCTAAAAAATTCATAAAATCAAAACATGGGTTTTTGGACAAAAGAAGCTTTGTGTAATATAGGCAGGCCTTGTTTAAACACATTAAAATTGGTTTGACACAAACTCGACCCTCGTAGTCAGTGCTAAATAGATTTTTCGAATGTGTCGAATATCCAACGTCCAATATAAAACCAACTTTACCACGGTTCCTATGTTTCATGGACTGTAACGATAGGCTATGTGTTTATTTAGTCATTTTAAAACAGAATTAACTTTGATGAAATTCTAATCAGACACTTCAACCCCCCCCCCCTCCCCCAAAAGAAAAACTCATCGGATCTGCACGATTCACACAAGTCCCCCAGACAGCCGTGAAAAAGGCGGCATCCGTCAAAAGGCGCGCCGTTTGCATCCCTGGTTTTTTTAGAGCTAGAAATTAGTATTAGGCATTAAAAAAACAAAGTAGGGCTAAGCACAACCACTCATGCAGACAGTAATGATACAAGCTAACAATTATGCTGATAAACACCAATGTTGCCTGGAAATATATTTATTAATGGCAAGTAGATTTTAAACTGCTACAACAAAACCCCCTGATATTTCCTGACTTTGCCCCAAAAATCTAATTCAGATCAAATTCCCTGACTTTCCATGTCTGGAATAAACTTTATTAAAATTCCATGATATTTCAGAAACCTAGGAACGATCCAGAGATAATTTGTAGAATGCTCTCAAACCCCCAGCTTTGTATTTTTCAACTTGTTGTGAATATGAGATGATATGTTATAGGAGTTTTATTGGAAAAGAGAAGCTTTGCAAAATAGAAAATACCAGAGTGCCCATGTTTCCTTGTTAAAAATACTTAACTCATTGAGTGCCAAAAACGTAATATTACGTTTTTAGCTTTTTTTTTTTAAATTACGAAACTAGACACTCTAACACACCTTATATGTGAATTTTGGAAATGAAATATATGACGATCGAAAACTCATTAAAACACAAGATCTGGACATTTTATCTGGACGTTTGATCTTAACTCGGCTTTTGATGGTTGCCGCTTCTTGACGGTCACTGATTAGCCTATCAGTGACATGCACGCCAGGTCAAAATCAGGTCATTTATTTTCGTGGGTTTATCACTAGGTGGCAGGTCTCGTTAGATCGCTTCCCAGAAACTTTGCAGGCAACGCTTCTTAGGTGCTGAAGGGAGAAATGAAAAAGTCGAAGAAAAAGATATTGCAGCAGGTGCGTTTTCGCCAGACAACGCTGGATGAGTCCACCTTTCTACTAAGACAAGATGACTGACCACGACTGGTCAAAAACAGTCGCGCTTGCAAGAGGGCACGCCCTTGCCAGAGTGCCAAATATGTCGGTGATAGTGACTCATAAAAGACGCAATATCTCCATTTCTAGAAAAAAAACAGGGATTTTGATGAAAACTAGCCACTGTTTAGCTTGGGATTTCTCAGGAACAGAGGCGTGTAGAAATACACGGTTTGCACCCACTGAGAGCTTAAAGTCTCACCTTTCAAACGAGCCATTGTATGTGTTCATAGCTATAACACAGAATATGCTGTGGCTGTACAAAAATCATCAACAATCTAGATTGCTGGCACTCTAGGACAAAGCTTCCGAAAACAGGTTGGCATTCAATGAGTTAAAGGGACACCAGGCAACGTTTTCGTGTTAATTACTCATCTTCGTAAGTCGGTATATGGTTAAATGACTCATTACAGGGCGAATGAAGACTCTCTCGCCCGCCCCTACTGCCTGTAGGAAGAATATCCCGCTTGCAAGTTCAGTGTATCGTACCCGGCGACCGAAGCAGTTTCAGTTTCCATCCTGCATCCACAGCACAGAGGGAGGCTAATGAAACGCTAGCGATTGTTGCAAATGTGTGTATAATGGCAGAGCCGGCAAAGAAGCAGTGAAAACCCTTGACGGAAGATGCAAAGAAAAGGAAAAGAGCTTCAGACCGAGCGAGGGGGAGTTTCGTAGAGAAAAAGCATCAGGCTTGCCTGGTGTCCCTTTAAGTGAATAAATGCTTCGCTTCGAGGTTGGATTTTTCCCTCATTGTGAAACTAAAATAAATACCTGCAAGAGGGTTCATCGAGAACGGGAACGAGAGAAGCGGAACCACTTATCCTGAGCCTTCTCGGTAAGGAAGGAAATTATTTGAAATCTTTATTATACGAATAATAACATTCTAATCAAGTTTTGAAAAGTCACCTGGAATCTAGCGAGAGAGAGAGAGGAGAGAGACAGAGAGAGAGAGAGATTTGTAGACGTACCTGGGACGAGGTAGAGCTGGAAGACGTAGGAGTAGCAGACTCCGACTTCAGAGTCGCTGCAGCATAACTCAACTTGTCATTCTGAGTGGAGACTATACACACACACACACACACACACACACACACACACACACACACACACACACACACACACACACACACACACACACACACACACACACACACACACACACACACACACACACACACACACAGGAAACCAGAGAAAATCACCAACACAGTATATAGATGCAAAGAGGAGGGACAGACAGTATACATTATAGCAAGCTCCACATTTAATCTTTTGTTTACAACAGTGTACGAGAATTGTCCAGGAAACAATCTTGAGATACACTGCAAACTGATCTATGCTGTGGTAGTTGTGCGGACCTATGCTGTGGTCATAGTTGTGCTCACCTTGATTTTGGCTGTGAACACTACATTGTCTGTTAAGCTTGTCCCACAAAGCAAAAGGTTTTTCATCTCAATATTATATATATAATTATATATATAATTATATATATAATTAGTGTAAAGCAACCTTGGGTGCTTTAAAAGGCGCTATGTAACAAATAAAATGTATTATTATTATTATTATTAATATTCCCAATGTGTTTTTAGAGAGCTTACAACCCAAAACACAACCTGGATATAAAAATGGTATTTTCATTCAGCTCATTTCTGATGCTTTGCCAATATGGAAGAACAAAAGACAAATCCAAGGTATTAACATTACAAAAAGATAAAACAATAGCATGTGTCAGAGTTACTAAAGGTTACTCCAAGGACTTTACTAATAGCACTGGAATTGAGCAGTGCTATGGAATGTGCATCAACCAAGTAATAGTGATCCCATCAAATCGGGGGAAAAGACTTTATTAAGTGACCGTGCTTTTAACTGTATTTCGATTCAATTACAATGGCTATATAGATTATTAATGCTTTTTTCAGTAGCCAACATACTTCCTGCGTTAGTCAGTTAGTTTTGTTTACTCATAACAAAGTTTTGCGAAGGAAACAAAACGTCTGCGGTCAACTGACCATGCCATGAATGTTGTTCAGATCATTGAAGATGATGATACAAATGTAGATCTTATATTTGAATCGCTTAAGGAAGTCATTCTATGTGTGTTCAGAAGTGCATCATGACCAGGCTTAGCAATGAAAGCAGTGAGTCAAGATTGGAGATGTAAATTAAAATCACAAGAGTTGAGACATTCTTTTTTATGCTCAGCCAGTGCACTACTCCAGATCAGCTAGTGCACTACTCCAGATCTCTATGCTAAGCTAGTGCACTACTCTAGTGCACTACTCCAGATCTCTATGCTCAGCTAGTGCACTACTCCAGATCTCTATGCTCAGCTAGTGCACTACTCCAGATCAGCTAGTACACTACTCCAGTGCACTACTCCAGATCTCTATGCTCAGCTAGTGCACTACTCCAGATCTCTATGCTCAGCTAGTGCACTACTCCAGATCAGCTAGTGCACTACTCCAGTGCACTACTCCAGATCTCTAAGCTCAGCTAGTGCACTACTCTAGTGCACTACTCCATATCTCTATGCTCAGCTAGTGCACTACTCCAGATCTCTATGCTCAGCTCATGCACTACTCCAGATCAGCTAGTGCACTACTCCAGATCTCTATGCTCAGCTAGTGCACTACTCCAGATCTCTATGCACAGCTAGTGCACTACTCCAGATCTGTGTACACTACTCTAGTGCACTACTCCAGATCTGTATGCTCAGATAGTGCACTACTCTAGTGCACTACTCCAGGTCTGTGTGCTGGTGCAAGTGTCTTTCCACATGAAGTTGTCCGGCCACAGTGTCACGCCCACTTTTGTGACGTCATCTCAGACACACACTATTAGAAATGCAGTTCATTGGGATTACACATCTATTCTTATAGAAAATTATGGAGAAATGGCAGTAAAAAAAAGATGAATATGATTTGCAAGCTATGAGAAGATAAGTTCATATTCCTCTTAACAATAAACAAATAACTATTTGACTAAGGCCATCTGCTGCAGCCAGGAGCTTTCATGCACTATTGTACTTTAGCGATCCCCACCTACGGTTAGATGAGTTTCTAGGTAGGCTAACCTTGCCTTGAGCTCACAGCTTGCTATCTTTATTTACAATAAAGCATGTTGTGTGTGATGTCTGTATGCTACTGAGACCTTGAATTTCCCCTTGGGGATCAATAAAGTATCTATCTATCTATCTATCTAAAGCACCTGGCTGCCCATCTGTTCATGTAAATTGGCCTACGGATAACTCTGGTACAATGCATTGAATGGCAACGTTCATGTTTAAAATTGTACATGGTCCCAAAAAAAGAAAATGCCCGTCCTACCCTTGGGAGTGGTGCTGTTGGCTTTGGAGCTGTCGCGGCTAAAAAACAGACTGCCAGGTTGGAGACTCTGGCCTTTAGAGGGAGACTCTTCCTTCACTCGGAACTGCCCCAGTTTGGTGAGTTTCTGTTGATGTGTATGGAGGTAAATATAGTCTTACACGCAGAGTAGAGCAGTTCTTTTCAGGACAACATTCTCCAGGATTTGAACAGACATATTTTACAGGCCTGGGTTTTACAACATATTCATGAACTAGACAGAGTTTTCAAAAAATCTGAGATGGTGCTACGACAACATTATCTGATTTGACACAGAATGACCCTGTGGCCGGTAATGAAGCCTGAGATCAATGCTTGTTAGCTAGTCCCACTTTCCCAATCGGAATCCAATGGAATATTAAGTGCAGATAATGTGAAAGCTTTCATTGTTTCCAAACAGGACCGGGACGGTACCGTGGCTGAAAAGCAACAAATTCCTGTGATTTCGCAGTATATACCACTTTAGAATGATTACATTACACAGGTACTCTCGCATATAGGCCCAATAGTAAATACAAATGGAATGTTGTTATGGGTCATGGAACATTGTGCTCCCCAAAACGAAAAAGGTCGTGTTTGCTCCATCTTTTGATGATTAAGTTTTGAAGTTCTGTTTAGAAAACCTTGAACCCATGTCATAAGATGATACCTCACATTAACCTAGAAATCTAGACGCACCCTAGGGGCTAGTCTAGCAACTCTCCTTTGGCTTGTGAGCTCGAAAAATTAAACTTCTATCAGGCCAATCAAATCGTGTACAGAGTCGTTAGGCGGGCTTAACATAATGATTGATGGCAGAGTTGCAATGGTTTGGCTTGGATTCCCTGCTACTGGAAAACAAAGAAGATGGATGTTGCTGTTGGCGAACAGTGTGACACGAGTTAAGCTTTTATTAAGTTGGCAAAAGTTTGAACTAGCCAACTAGCTCCGCTGGTAGGAAACGCATGGGACTCATAGCTGTCCTATTGCGTGCAGAGGGAATTTGAAAGACAACCGATTATCCCGCCCCTCGGACTGAGCACTGGGAACGGTGAGTGCCCAGACCCTACATTTTAATGTGGGTCTGGCTCGTCAGGCTAACCTCACATAACACATCCCAGCATTACCCAATATGATCCCATTACCCAATATGATCCCTCACATAACACATCCCGGCATTACCCAATATGTTTTTTTTTTTTTTTGCAGTGATGACTGTGACGAGGTCAGACCCGCGGCAAGCGTCACATGACCGCGGTGTTGCGATTACGGTCCCAGGCCTATTTCCAAATGCTTTCTACTTCCAAATAACAAAACAGCATGGAGCATTAACACAATATATGTAAACAGGTGTTACATAAAACAACATGGAGCATTAACAAAATCCATGTAAACAGGTGTTGTATAAAACAGCATGGAGCATTAACACAATCTATGTAAACAGCATGGATAAGGAGCTTACAGGGGAAGAGGCAGGTGGATCACTGTTGTCAGGTGGTGAATGGAACTTCACAAAGGCCAATCCATAAGCAATTGTCTGTAAAAAAAAAATGACAGATGAACAATAGTTCCCAAATAATATTTGATTTAAGATTTTAACCATTGTCCCTTCTCTTTTTTTGTGCGTTTTTCTATGTTATGTGGAAAACAGTAGTTCATAATTCCATACTTTCCCTTTCAGACCGGTTTGACAATTGAATACGCTCACGTTGCACTTTGAAAGTTGAACCAAGTTCAACGCTCAGCTTGTTCGACGCTCAGCTCGTTCAATGCTCAGCTCGTTCGACGCTCAGCTTGTTTAACGCTCAGCTTGTTCAACGCTAGTGTTGCGCCAGCGTTACCACTGTTCCGCTGCCCTTGCTAGGGTGTTCTGTGTCATGTGAACAGGCTCATACAGCATGCAGACAGGGTGTGACCCTAACCCTAACCCATACAGCATGCAGACAGGGTGTGACCCTAACCCATACAGCATGCAGACAGGGTGTGACCATAACCCATACAGCATGCAGACAGGGTGTGACCCTAACCCATACAGCATGCAGACAGGGTGTGACCCTAACCCATACAGCATGCAGACAGGGTGTGACCCTAACCCTAACAGCATGCAGACAGGGTGTGACCCTAACCCATACAGCATGCAGACAGGGTGTGACCCTAACCCATACAGCATGCAGACAGGGTGTGACCCTAACCCTAACAGCATGCAGACAGGGTGTGACCCTAACCCTAACAGCATGCAGACAGGGTATGTCACCTACTTTACTGTAGGGCTGAGAGCAGACGATCTTCACACGGTCCCACTTCTCTTGTGCTGTGGCCTTGACGAGCTGGTTGGGCCCAAAGAAGCGAACTCTGCTGGTGTTGGTGCTGCCGCGGCTCTCCGTCGGAGACATGAAGGAGGACGTGACCAACAGAACCTCAAAAGAGAGACAAGGGTCACCATCTCAAGTCCTACTGCTCATCCACTAAATTATTATTACTACACCGTGAGGCCCCAACCATATAATTGCCCAAAACATTGCAAATGGTTCATCCATTCTTTAAAATGTATACATTACACAGAAAGATGAACTTGGTTCTTTTTAATAATCAGATCAAACCAACTAGGCAGTTTTACCACAGTTGGCTGGTATTTTGACAGGAATTTCATATTAATGTGCGATAATAGTTGCAGAAACAGTATTTTTCAAAGATGTAGAATATTACAGAGAGGTTTTATCTATCAACCTCATAATCCTGATCCTTGACAGAGGTGGAGTGACCCACAAGCACCTCAATGAAGGCGGATCCCTCATTGCCAATGTCGATGCTGTGGATCTGCTCCTCTTTCTCAAACTGTAAAAAACAAGAGTCAGTGAGCACTGGGAGCTGATATGAGGTGTACCGTAACAGTACATTCAGTCTATGATCATGTGGTTCATCACAAACTGATTTCCAGATATTCCAGAGCTTACACTCATGTTCTGTTAGAGTTTGCATAACCACACTGATTGATTTTATGGTCATAGTCATCTGGTAGTACATGACAGACTTTAAAGAAGACACTTGTCTTACAAAGTGAATAATTTAAAAATCTTGTCACAATACGCACTTGATAGTAATTACTGTATTGAGTGATGTACATTACATTAAAGACCATTCATTATTAATTGAAGCGGGATTTTCCATTAAGTGTAACATTTAAATACATCTCAAAGTGTATGCTTCAAAGTATGGATACCACAAGAAAACCCGGTCTCTTGGCAGCCTAGCTGTTACCTGTAAGATAACAGAGGTTTGCTTCTCGCCTGGCCGCGCTGCTTTCCACTTTCTGTAAGTGTCTGAACTCAGCAAATTATCTGCCTTGTGCGTCTGTGGGCAAAAAGAAATGGATAGCTAGTTAAATGTAAATCCAAAACCCGTGCATTTGCCAGCGTGCCAATTCAATCATTCGTTTGCTAGTTGACGCTAGAATACAATATTGGCGGACAATAGCAACTTACATTGTCTTCTGTGCTGCAGGACACGACGTGTTTCAATTTGATCTCTGGCATGTTGTCGTATAGACGTGCTGTGTCTACAGGCGATATTCAGCAAAACATTGAATACAACAAACAAGTCTTCAAGTACTGTAGACGTGTTAGGTTGTCTTAAGCTAGTTTCTCCAGCACTCTGATGTAAACTCGTCTAATGAAACGGTACTATTTAGCCTACGTTAGCGGACTGGCTTGCCCAAGTCAAACAGCTAATCAACCTCAGCTAGCAACTAACGTTATACTTGACTACTTTCGGAAATAAACAAACATATTCCCATTCAAATATCCATTCACTTCAGACCCTAGCGGTATTGCAAACCATGCAACTATCGCTTTTCATCTCCTGTTGTTGCCTATCAAACTGTCACTTCAATTGCTTTGTGTGCTAATACCAGCTAACAATGAACCTTAGCCATGCAAGTAAGCTCTGACTAACATTAGCTAGCACGTAGTTTGTGGGGAAATTGATCGCTCAAGTTTTCAATTAAAGAATGCTTAGCCAACGGGTTTCTGTCACAAATATCTTCTAGTTATACAGGCTCTTTACATGACCACTCCAAGGAAATAATTACTAGTAGAAGTAGCAGATAGTCTACAATGCTGATTCTTCAAACACACAACACAGTGCAAACTAAACTCCCTCCCATTTCACAAAATGACGCAACTTCCTATTGTCGTAATCTGCGAGCCAATGAAAAGTTGTATGTAAACTCTTATCAAAATTCATTTGTGTGGTTGATTTTGACAGGATATTCAACGTTGCATTCGTGATTACGAGTGACATGTGACAGCTCCGTGTGTAGAAGAATGTGTTAATGAGGTTGACGTAGCTTTATTTGGAAACGCTTGCACAATAAAGTTTCACCCGTTTTAGGCACCGCTGGGATTCGAACCCAGGATCTCCTGTTTACTAGACAGGCGCTTTAACCAACTAAGCCACGGCGCCAGACATATTATTAGTGGAAACCTGACATCCTCCAACCAGAGTATTGGGGAGGGAGCTGCATATCTGCGCTCCCTCCCCCACCCCACCCCATGCAGGTTAGTATTAACTACATACTACATATCAATGATGCAAATAACTCAAACAACTGTCAGAACAGAATTTGATTTCATGCTATCAGTAGTTTGTGACTTAACCATATATGTTAATCAGGGGATGTAGCTCAGTGGTAGAGCGCATGCTTTGCATGTATGAGGCCCCGGGTTCAATCCCCGGCATCTCCAGAAATGGTTTTAAGGTGTTGTTGGCTAACTGTCTGTATTATCTGTGAAGATCATTTGTTACTTCCTGGTTGAATCGTGTACTAATTGGTTGTTGCAGGTTAACATGACTCTCAAGAGCTTGCAAAGTAGTTGGGTGTAACTCTGGAATGGAATACAGTAAGCATGTGTTGATGGTTTAATAGAATTGGAAATGTCATGTATAATCAGAAATGCTGCTGAATGATTTATTTGCCACTGGGATTAAGGGCTTCATAACAATGCATCATAATTAGGAATATTATTAACCTATAGCTCCATTGTTGGGGGAAAGAGTATTCTCTACATAATTGTATGCATCATGTAAATTTCAACAGATGCTATTTATTGTTAAACTTGTGCTGTGGTCAATTCAGATCTGTAATCAAACCCTCCTATGTATATTGAATTATGTTATATATCTTGAATTTTGTAGCCTTACTGTTTTATGTTTTCCCCTCTTAAATGTTATGTATGTTATGTCCTCTTAAATGTTATGTATGTTTATTTATAGTCTACTATAATATAACTATCGTACATTTTTAGTTTGTTTCATTGTGATTGTAATCTCGGCATGATTGAAAATGAGGGCTACCTTCAATTGATTTCTGAAAATTCAACAAAGGTTGAATGGATGAATATCAAACAAGAAATGCTCTTTTAAAGTATTTAAGGAATTTCATCAGTCATCCTCAAAAGTAAAGACTGGCATTCCATATATTTACAAAAAAGGAATGAAAAACAAAACAAAACAAATATATAACACCAATGGTAACGTGGATAATTCTGCCATTTACTGTATGTCATGAATGAGCATGCTTTACATTTTTTTTTAGTCTCTTTATACAATGTATGTTTCCTCTGTGCGTATCTCTCTTTGCATAACGGTCTACACCACCACCCATGTGTGTGTCCCTCTCAGAGGACCTCCAGGTAAATGCATAATGGCCTACACCACCACCCATGTGTGTGTCCCTCTCAGAGGACCTCCAGGTAAATGGCCGTGTCTGTCTCAGCCGTGGGGACTCTCGGCCTCTCGGCCTCTCTTTGCGCCCCGTCTCGCCGTTCTCCTCGTCGCCTTCTCTTGTGTGTCTAGGCAAGAAGCCAACAACATGCACATCTATTACTCTTGTGTGTCTAGGCAAGAAGCAGACAACATGCACATCTAGTACTCTTGTGTGTCTAGGCAAGAAGCAGACAATAAGCACATCTATTACTATTTCAATCAAGAACATCTTCAAGGTGAACTGGTGTAAATGATACATAATTGGAAATGTTAATGATGACATATGCTATGTTATTCTCTAGAATATCGACAAAATTAATGTATTATGTGATATGCATTATATTAATAATGATGTGCTTTGGTAACTAGATGAATCTAATCTGTCTTCATTCATCAATGCATATTTTTAATTTATCTATCATTCAGTTTTCATTAGCACACAGTGTGTTTGCTTTATCTACCTGTTTTGTGCGTACAAAGCATGGCGTGCAGTTTTGATAGACGAGCTGGTAGCTGCCATTTGTGTAGATATGAGTGACTTCAGTGCAGTTGATATACAGGGGCGCATGTTCCTGGTAGATACCCACATCCCCCGGGTACACAGCCTGGGAGCGATGGTTTATCATGGCGCTCCTTCTGTAGAGACATCAAAAAGGTTTCAGCAATAGATCATGGGGATAAACTGTACTATGCATGAAGTCGCTGGTATTATTCCTGCATTTTCTGTTGAAGTTAAACGCAGAGTCATTAGAATGTAATGAACGAGCTCCCTACCGGCCGGCCGGCCTGCGAGCGCAACACAGAAACACAGCGACGACAATGAGGAGGACGGAGACGGCCATCCCAAGAGCTGCCATCAGCAGCCACAGCAGCGACACTGCCAACACAACAAGGGGTAGGTCAATTCCTCACGCACAGAGCAAACACACACACAAACACACACACACACATGCACATATACAGAAAAAACACACACACACACACACACACACACACACACACACACACACACACACACACACACATATACAGCAAACACACACACACACACACACACACACATGCACATATACAGCAAACACACACACACACACACACACACACACACATATACAGCAAACACACACACAAACACACACACACACATGCACATATACAGCAAACACACACACACACACACACACACACATGCACATACACATATACACACCCACACACATATACAGCAAACACACACACACGCACACACACACTCACACACACATACTCACACACACACACACACTCACACACACACACACACCCACACACATATACAGCAAACACACACACGCACGCGCACACGCACACACACACACACACACATCAGAAACGTCCAAACAAACAACTGCTTTACACACCCCTCATGGAAGCTGTTGTCATTCAAATATACTATGTTAACAACATACGCAACACATCACAATTGTCCATAGTAGGTATTTTGCATCATCTATTAACATTAACACACAAAGGTACACTGCCATCAACGTGTGTGCCATACTAAACGAGCGAGTAAAATCCCCCCCCCCCCCCCCAATTCCATGCAGAACTCACCCTCCACTTCCTGCAACAGAGGGCGTGAGTCGTTCCCATGAGCGTTGTTGGCATAGCACACCACCGCTGGAGGCATGTCCACCACACCACCCAACCTGGCAGCCACAGTGCCATTACTGTGGACGAAGACAGAGGTGTTGTAGCCGTGTGACGGAGGGCTGCCATTCACACTCCAGGTGATGGCGGCACGTGGGTTTGAGTCCGCAATACACCTGCAGTAGACTGCAGTGCCATCCCACCTGCATGAAGATTTGCTCAAGATGTGGGGTTTGTCTGGGGAAACAGATAGAAAAGAGATATGATGTGAGAGATTAAAATTCCAGAAAGAGTTGATTAGGCAGAGCAGAGGCAGACAGAATGGAATAACAGAGAGTGTTGCCTTCGGCCTTCAGTATGCCCCAGGAACACACTGTTGTGGATAAAGCTTCTATTTTCTATAAAGTTTCTATTTACAAATGCTTACATGTAAAAACAGACCTGGCATTGAGTATTTCTTTGTAATTCAAATCAACAGAAGAAATGAAACATATCTGCCCTCCTCGCCCATTCTAAATCTGATCAACTGGTAGTCTGGTACACATCATGCTCACATTCTACGTTGATGGCCGTGGACGGTGACGCTGTCCACCCGAGGCGGCTCTTGGCTGTGCACATGACACGCGTGTGCCGGGTCACGTTTTCGATGCGGACGGTGAAGGTGTGCAGTGGTGAGAAGCGTGTGCGGCCGTGTTGCGTGTACGACCAGTCGTATTCCTCCACAGGGGGGTCAGCTTTACAGGAGCATTCCAGGAGAGCACTGCCCCCCTCCCGCACCGCTGAGGTGTGAAGCCGGATATGCACATCCTTGGGAGGGACTGCAGGAGAGTTGCATTCGGGAGTCAAAGGCTTCACAGGTTTAATATTTGATAATGCAGAGCAATGTTCAATCTAAAGTTAAGGGTTTGTGTTAACTCATGCTTTGCTGTTGATTTTCAGGATTCCCTGAACATTATTAAATCTACAGAAAAATTTCATGACACATATCATATCAAAGGTTCATATTACACCTATCATGTCAAAGGTTTGTATGCGGTATATCAATTATGTCTTACATTTCACATGAATATCCTTTGCCATGACCACAGATGCGCCAAGCTTCTGGTAGTGGACCTCACAGCTGATCCGGAGCATGAGGTGATAGGAGGCGGTGAAGGAGAGGGATGCCCAGAGAAGAGGCCTCTTGTCTGGGCTCAGGGCCACGCGGGGCTCCCCAAACACACTGCTATTGTCCGGTCGCCCTCGGACCCATCTCCAGCGGAGCGTAGGGGGCTGGGAGGGGCAGGGGAAGCCCACGGTGCAGTTCAGCACCACCTGCTGACCGTCGGTCACGGACTCAGGGCCAGTCAGCCTGGGCAGCTCCGGGAAACCTGCATCCATGATAATGAGAGAGAGAGAGAGAGAGAGGGAGAGGGAGAGAGAGCGAGAGAGAGAGAGAGAGAGAGAGAGAGAGAGAGAGAGAGGGAGGGAGAGAGAGAGAGAGAATAAGGTAGAACAGGGAAATAGAACAGCCATGTTAAGGAACTCCACATCCTCCAAATGGTTTCCTTTCTGGGCAGTTACCTACAGTATGTTTATTATCAAATTCTTTCTGAGAGTAGAATAAAATGTCTCAGCTTAGCATGCAACCTGTTTCAAAAACATTACCAAGTTTTGTTTGAACATAAAATACATGTTTTCCATATTAGAATACTGAAAATAGCATAAGAAACACTCTTCAGTGAACTGAGTTGATGGCTAAAAGAGGTGAGCTAACATTATTTATATTTCTCCTCTAACAAAGAACTTCTGAAGAACCACACAGAACACTTTTCACTAAACCCTTTCATTCAAAGCTTACTGGAGACGTCCATCTGAAACCCTTTCATTCAAATCTTACTGGAGACGTCCATCTGAAACCCTTTCATTCAAAGCTTACTGGAGACGTCCATCTGAAACCCTTTCATTCAAAGCTTACTGGAGACGTCCATCTGAAAGGCTATCTTGCTCCAGTTCTTGTCTCCACGCCTCCTCATCTCCAGCACGTAGTTGCTGGCATCCTTCTGTCTGACCTCCGACACAGTCACCGAACAGTCTCCCTTGGACACGTCCCCCGTCAAAGCCACGCGACCACGAAAGTCCTTGTGGACCCTCAAGGAGGAGGCGTCATCGTCCTCCCCACTGCTGCTGCTGAGGGCCAGCCGAGGCACGGTGGGGAACAGCGCCCCCATGGGGGTGGTCCAGTGGTACTGCAAGCGCACCTCCACCTCCACGGGCCGCCCCTGGCGCTGGGGGGGGCTGAGGGAACATGGGATGAGCACGCAGGAGCCCGCCAGTGCCGAGACCCTCGCCGGGACCACCGGCGTCAAGGCGTGGACGCCACGCAGGCCACAGACTGGTCAAGAGAGAACAGGTGGGTTGGGAGCATGTAGTAACAGTATAGAGAACAGGTGGGTCAGTATAAGAGAGAACAGGTGGGTTGGGAGCATGTAGTAACAGTATATAGAACAGGTGGGTTGGGAGCATGTAGTAACAGTATATAGAACAGGTGGGTTGGGAGCATGTAGTAACAGTATATAGAACAGGTGGGGTGGGAGCATGTAGTAACAGTATATAGAACAGGTGGGTTGGGAGCATGTAGTAACAGTATATAGAACAGGTGGGTTGGGAGCATGTAGTAACAGTATAGTGTTGTGGGGTAGTAAGTAAAGTTGCTAAATGACAAAAAAAAACATGGAAGGAGTGGTCTTTGAACAAACTTTTAAAACTCTGGAAGGCAATGTTCCTGTCAAGAAGTTGAGTTGAGAGAAAAAACTAAAGGCCCTTTCACAACTCCAGATAAATTAAGAAAAGTGGAAGTGGATGGCAGCTGTCCATAGCTCAGATGGAGCAGTAATAACTCTAAACACCTTTCACATTTTTATGATTTAAGTGCACTTACGCAATTCAAGGCTAATGTTTTTTTGTTTACTTTCAAAAACACAATAGCTTGCATTGTGCATAGTGCTTGTAACCACATTGACATTTCTTTCATTGCAAGCCCATCAAAAACCCTTCATATGATCTAACTGGATTTATGCCATCTACACTCCACATCTACAACAGTTACGCTTATTTTCAAACAAAGAATCCTGTGCACATTCAATTAGCCTAAAACATGATGCACAAAAACAATTTATAAGATGACAATCAGGGAATATATTCTCTAAGTTTTTCACACCTAACTTCCTCTGGAGTTACAGTCCATGCATGGGCAAAGCTATGCCCGGCATTACATGGTCCATGCATTACATGGTCCAGGCATTACATGGTCCATGCATTACATGGCGTTACACAACATCACACAATAACGCATTACATTTAAAGGCACTTATTGTAGCTATACATAATAATAGTACTTACCAACTACGAGAGAGAAAAAGAAACAAATCAACTCCTTCAGAGCCATGACCATGTGAGAGACAGACAGACATAGGACAAAATGATGTCACAACAAAAGACAGAAGTGATAGAATTCTGCTTTTTGGTCACAAGGGAAGTGTGTGTGTGTGTGTGTGTGTGTGTGTGTGTGTATGTGTGTGTGTGTGGTCTTTTCTGTGTCATGGAAATTGCTCCCTGCATACGGATTCCCATGCATCCGCCCGTAAGAGTGTTCTGTAAGTGCAAGACTTCATCTGGATTCATTTAGTATTAGTTTTAATGGGCTCTTTACTGTATTGATTTTAACCAAACTGAAAAAATATATATATTACAGACATCCATAACTTTGAATGCAGTTAAAACTAGATTATAGTGTGTGATAAAATAAACAATCATGCCTAATTTCAGTTCCATGCTATTCCCTACATTACTGAGCACTGCTGATATTGGTGAAGAATTATATCCTAATTAATAAGGTCCCCAAATGGACTCCGCTGCAGGCGTATTTATGATATTGGTGAAGAATTATATCCTAATTAATAAGGTCACCAAATGCACTCTGGGTATTCGCTGCAGCCGTATTTATGATGTTTGGTTTATTCACAGTGTGGTCGCATTCCAGCAGACCACACAAGAGACATCAGCAGAAATGGTGGAGGTTATGGGTGATTCATTGTCATGCTTTAGTCAGTTTCCTCCACCCCAACCCCCCTCTCTCTTTCTCTACTCTCTCTCTATCTCTCTCTCTCTCTCTCTCTGTGTGTTCTTTCAGATCTCGGTCTTCCTTTAACTCACTGTGCTTTAGCTCCAGCAAGCTTTTCAAGACCCTTTCCATTTCAGTATCTCTTTGTAACCTTATTAGCGACTGATTTTTCACATTATGACTGTAATTACTCCATTCATGAAATTAAATTATGGGATATCAAATATCTCCTTCAAATGGTTGCTGCTATGTCAGTAGTGGGTGGCAGTGTATTTTTTTCTGCGTATTCTGTGAATAAGAGCCCTTCATTTCCTGATAGACTAAATGGGTGTCCTTAGGGGTCCCTCCGAAATTACATCTCAGACTGAGTGCACGACAATGGATAATCAAAGAGACAAAACTAATGCAAATCTTCCAACTGACAAATTACGTCACGCATAATAACAGAAAACACACAAAAACCATTCTATTAGCATTCTACTTAAAGTGTCTTTCCAACAAATCTATAGTCATGTTTATCAGTAATGACAAAATAAGAAAAGCAAAAAGCTTTCAACACTTTCTCATTGCTTTTTATAAAACCACATGAGAAATAAATGAAAAGCCTTCAAACAGCAAAATAGAAAATATCACTGCATTTTCATCATCATTTCTGTCTCAAAGGAAGGCTAAAGTGTTCATCAGAGTGTTACAATATAATGACGATTAAAGCAAGAGATTGTAATAAATTGTCATTTTGAATGACATATGAGTGCATCCAGTGGTTAAAGTGGGATTTGGCAGGTGGGGGAACCCTAAAATGACCACCCCGCCACACACACACACACACACACTTTAACCCCTGAGAATCTCCTAGTCATTTGCCATTTTCTTTGATCCGTCAGTTATGGTCTCTAAGGGACCGTTCGTTATTTATAAGCGGGATCACCGGAGGGATTTTGAGTGCTTCGATCAAAAGTTACATGACCTTCCCCTGCCTGCAATATAATTTTCAACGACCCTCCAGCATTTTCAAAAATGACATGACCCTCCCCGGCCTACTGTCGATGTATTCCGCCCACGCTCTTACGTGCTATGAAAACACATCAACATATGCTACCGTCCTAAAATCAACCTCTGCTTTCTGATCTTACACATCACGCCTGCATGGAAACTAAATGTACACTTCCTGCAACTGCATTAGCCTACTTGAAATGTTACTCCTCTAGTAAGTATTTACATGAAATAAAACAATAAAGCATTGAGACCATTCAACAAAGCACACTGGGTAATAACAAATTCAACACATGAACTTGTTGCAATGGACTCGTCTCTAGGCTTCCTCAGTCATTGTAAAGCTGCCGAAGCTGAACATTATCCAAAACTCAATTTCTCAGACGAGCGTCAATTTGGGAGCTTGCTACACTCCTTCCTTCTCAAATGACTTGAAAAGCCCGTTTGCACAATTTCACAAATAATCACAGGGACCGAAAAATACCTAACATGCCAACTTTTTCCGGGTTTATAATTTTAACGTTTCCCTGCTGTCTTGCCATTTTAATATTTTCCCGTAGGCTAGAATATCCCATATTACTGTAATACTCTCATAACATTAGTCCTGCATTCTGGCCTGTCACTGTGTAGTCCTGTTGTTACCCCTTGCCCTTCCAGTGAAACAGATGTATTCAAATCATCTTTTTGCTTGCTTGAATGCGAACTCAGAGTGATGTTAACCTACAGTAGGCCTATTTAAGTTAACGACGTGGTTGTCGTGAGAGCGCTTGCAGCTTGCAGTGTTCGGCTGTAGGCTATGCCTACGTGCGCACTTGCCAGGCTACTCAGCTAGACAAAGAATTCCCCCTGTATATTCACTCCAAGTTGGCCTACCATAACTTACCAACTACACTGTAGGCCATAAACTGGCTATTTATATGACCAAATGTATTTGTTCAACTTTATGAAGCAGAATTACGCACTGATACTTGGAACGTAACACATTTTTGTTGGCAGGAGAGAGAATGACAGCGATTAACAAATTGCACTTGTTGCTGGTTACTAATAAATGCTATATATTTTTTTGCAAACAACAAAAACAGAAAGGATGGAGACAGCAAAGCTAGAGATGGGCAGGAACAAGGTAAATTGGTAGAAATGCTTGTCAAAACGTTAGGAGCTGGATGTGTGGATGAATGAAGCACAAGTATGCTTTATGTTAAGCATGCACACTGTTTAAAGTTAGGCTACACGGTAAACTACAAGTAAACCAAAGTTACATTTAGCTTTTTTAGGGCTGGATAAAGTTGACCAAATGGATAGGCTGTTAGGCGATAAAGTAGGCTACTTTGTTGCTCCAACCCTTCCAACATTAATGGGAACGAATGTTGACATTTTCCGTATTTTGAAATATTTTCCGTATTTCGAAAAAAAGTTAGGTGACCCTCCCCTCAACAAAGAATAAAAATACATGACCCTCCCCTATTTTCCTCCGGTGACCCCGTTTATAAATAACGAACGGTCCCTAAGCATCTTTGTTTAATGATCGTCTTACTCTATAGTGCTATAAAACTCATTCAAGTGTTGAGCGACTGCTTGCCTTGAACTCTGGACTATGTTCTCTTTTTTCAAAGTGATAAACAAGCACTGAAACACTCCCTCTCTCCATTAGCAACTGGGGCAGCTCAGCAGTGGGGAGCAGAGAGCAGAGTTTGGACCGTCGGTAGGACAAAACCCTACAGAGAGTCAAACGTGCCGAGGTAAGAGGTTTGAGGGCACAGTTTGATTCGAAGTGATTATAGCCATTAGAGAAAGGGTTTGACTGTATATGTGTCGTGTGTGTCTGAAGTAAGCAAATAAAAGAAAGAGATTGAAAGAAAGATGAAAGCACCAAACAAATTCCAATACTCTCCAGTGAGTGATATCATAATACCATAAATGGTTTGCTATGCGTTTCACTTCCAATGCCAATTTTGACGACTATGCTTTTGAACCTGTCTCAAACAGCCGGCCTTTTGAGGTGGTCAGAGTGGGTCAGCATGGCCTCAGCCCAGCAGCTGCTGCAGGCTCAGAGGGACCAGCTCCTGCAGTGGCTCAGCCCCAACCCCACCCCTCTGCTGCGCTGGCTGTGGGACGACGGGGTGTTGACCCGTGGCCAGTACCTGGGCCTGTTGGAGCGCCTGCCAGCTAACGCGGCGGCCGCCACCCTGGAGATGGTTTGCACGAGCGAGGAGGGCAGCCAGGGCTTCCTGAAGGTGCTGGGAGAGGTGCAGGGCTACTACTGCCCCCAGCTGCAGGCTTGGGTGCAACGGAGCTGCCAGTCGGACCGCATCAATGAGGTGGTGCAGGAGAGAACTCCAGTCAAAGTTGAGGGTAGGGGCATGTAATGCGCACTGTCATGGTTTGCATGGCTTGATCAGGTATGGTGTCTTGTGGAAGTCTGGTAGATTGCGTTCAAATTAAGGAGAAAGTTGTAAGCTAATTTCTGCAGTCTGTCAAACTGAAGATAACTGAAATCATCTAAAGAAAGTCCAATGAAGTTCCACATGTTTGCCATATAGTTTTATGGTGGGTTAATAAAATGTCTGTCTTTCAAGTCTAGTCAAAGTCTAAGCTCTATGAGATAGTTTTTTTATTTGCTGATATTAATGCAATAAAAATACAGATTCATTGAAAATTTTCAAATTAGCGTTGAATAGGCCTATTGTTTTTCCCTCCCTTTTGACAGAGAAAAAGAAGTTGAAGAATCCACTTGCAAAACTCTTCAAGGGCAAATCGAAAGAGTTCTCTGTAACTCAGGACGCAAAAGGTATTGCTGTGTTGTTTCTCACTTTACCTTCCACAAAGTCATGCCACTCTCATAGAGTACTCTATAATGCACTCACACCATATAGCTATTTTGTTCAACAGAGTTGACATAGAAGGTGACCTATATCAAATCTTTCTAATTGACCAGAACATCAGATCCATCCACTTCGAAATGTGAAGTCTCCAAACTTAAGAGGTGAGATATCAGAAGGTTTTTAAATGACATATTGGACTAAATATATTGTAATAAGCAGCTGTGACTAATGCAACTCTTTACTCCTGCAGTTCCCATCAGTACACATAAAAACACCCTGCTGAGCCAGACTGAGCGAATGATTTGCTACTCCGAAGGGGGAGGCGAGGCCTCTAACTCACGCTCTCACATCGAGGTCCGCTACACCGACTTGTTTGTGACAGAGGATGACGAGTCCATGGAAAGCAGCCAGCATGAATACTTCAACGCCATGACCCGCCGGGCACGCATCTACGCCCATCAGTCCTGCCACCAGATCCGCCCTCGGCAGCTGCTGGACCCCCCAGAGGCCTCCAGGCCTCCCAAACGCGTCAAGGTCAAGGGGATCGCAGGGATCGGGAAGAGCGTGGTTGTGCAGAGGCTCATGTATGAATGGGCGCTGGGGAAGAACCTGAGGGAGTTCACGTGCGTTTTTGGCCTCAGCTTCCGTGAGCTGAACCTGATCGATGCTCCAATCAGCCTCCTGGAGCTTCTTGGGACTAGGTTCCAGTACCTGCGAGATGTTCTTCCAGTTCTTCTCGACACGCCCAGCAGTCTACTTTTCATCCTGGATGGACTTGATGAGTTAAAACATCATCTTAACTGGAATGGCACTGACAAGGACATTGGCTTCGACACCAAGGTACCTATATCAGAGCTGATGGTCTCACTGATCAAAGGCAGCCTTTTACCAGAGTCCTCGGTCATTCTGACAACCAGGCCCTCTACAGATGCTCCCAAGAAGTTCTTCCAACGTTGCTGTGTGGTTCTGGGCTTTGAGGAGGACCAAGTGAAGGAGTACGCCCACAAATACTACAGTGACCCACAGGTGGCTGAGAATGTGTACAACTACATCGCAATGAACGACAGTCTGTTTGTCCTCTCCTTCATCCCTCTCTACTGCCACATCATCTGCACCTCCTTATCTGAGTTCTTCTCTGCCAATAGAGAGGAGGACAGCAGACGGTCTCTGGAGGTCAACCCGCCCAGGACGGTTAGCGAGGTCTACTATTGCTATCTCGTCACTGCTATAAAGCACCATGCACTGAAAGGCAAAGCCGACCGCAGCACCCCCAAATCGAAAGTCCTTTCTCTGGCTAAGAGACAGCTGACAGCTCTGGGGAGGTTAGCCTATGAGAACCTCCTGAAGGGAAACATCTTGTTTGAGCGGAAAGACTTGGAGGAGTTTGGGCTTGAGCCCCAAGAGATAAACAGCACCTTCCTCTGTCAAGTCTTAGTGGTCATCGAGGAGGCGAAAACAGAGATGTTTTCCTTTTTCCATCTGACCGTGCAAGAATATCTCGCAGCTCTTTATTGTGCAGTAAACCTCTCAAAAGAAGGGGACATCCTTCAGGCTCTGAACTTCTGGTGCTTTGGGGAACTTCCCAGTCCTTCGAGCTACCCACCTCTCATAGGCCACGATCAACAACTCAACCACAAGAACACAGACAATGACAGCAAACCCGAGAAGTCTCTGCAGATGTTTACCCGCTTTTTTATGGGAGCGCTCCGCGCCCGGCTGGAAGGTCAACTCCAGGGTCTCGCCCAGGACCCCTTTCTAGAGGAAGGTCAGGAGTTTCCTGTCCAGCTGGGTCAGTGGTTCCAGGACCAGCTCAGAGGCAGGCAGATGTCCAACGAGGTGGCCCTGAACCTGTTCCACTGCCTGATGGAGCTACACATTCAGGAGGCCACCAGCAGGGCGGCGCCAGAGATCAAGAAGCTGCACCTGTTTAAGATGAAGCTCAGCGTGGTGGACTGTGCTGCCCTGCACTACGTGCTGCAGTTCTCCCCTCACACGCTGGACGAGCTCAACTTGGGCTACTCAAACATCGGGAACAGGGGGCTGAGCCGCCTGAGGCCGATCCTACACCGATGTGAAACACTTTAGTCAGTATCTAATATGTCACCGTTTATTTCAATTCATGAGTGCTATATAGAAACAGAGGGCGTCATCTTAAAGCAACACCAAAGATTATTTTTACCTTAAAATGATGTTTCCAAAATCGTTTCAGTGGTTCATCAACTCATAACAGGGTGAACGGCACTTCTGCACTATATACCATTATAATATTATCTTTAATATATCTTACTCTTACTGGTTTGAAATTATGGCATTTCAAAGCGCCACAGGATGTTTTAAAGGAGCTATAAATAGTTACAATTACTATTACAGTTTAACAAAATACTTTGATGATGCTACAATTTAACCATAAACGTCTCACATTGATGACATTTTGATTCCAAGGATGTGAAACTAGATCTGTCCAGTTTAGTTCTAACGCAGATTTCTGCTCCCTGTCCCTTTTAGCTTACGCTACAACTGTTTGGACAAGAATGCAGCTATTCTGGAGTCTGACATTTTGAAATCCAGAGATTGCCAGGTGAAGAAACTCTAGTAAGTGGCACTGGCTTTCAAAGGTTGTTTTCAGACCTAAATCCTGTTTACATATAATTACATTTCTGCGCTTGGGATTAGTATTGAAAACAAAACCATCAGCAACAAATTAATCCTAATATTTATAGAAGTGCTGTACTTAGTTGTAATTACAGTGAGAGGATTGGCAGTGTTTAAGTAAAAACCTAAAGGCATAATTCATTTTCATCCCCCTCCTCCCCCCAAAGTATGTGTGGGAACAATCTGGGCCCAGACGGGGTGTTGGAGCTGTGGTCAGCGCTGGAGCAGAACTCCACTGTAGAGGAGCTCTACCTGGACATCACGGGCATCACGGAGAGAGGCACAGAGAACATGGTCAACTGCCTCAGCAAGAACACCTCCCTGAAGACCCTTACGTATGAGAAAAGACCAAGAGGCTCATCAAAACAATACATTAGCTCTGAGGAAATCTCCCTGATGATTTGGCTCATGCTCACGAGTAGCATAACATAGTATTACATCCTGCCCACTAGTGAGAAGTGAGATGTTACACACAGACAAAAATATCAGGCTTTGCATATAAGATAACAAATCTAATGCCATAGTGTTTTCCTTCAACATGCAGAAAAAAGATGTTTATGTGTATACATGCTTTTGTTCACAGCGACTTACACTGACATCAATGGACATCATATTAACATTAAAATGAATAGTTAAAGAAAGGTCATATATTAAAATGAACAGTTTAAAGTCAAGTCATATATTAAAATGAACAGTTTAAAGTCATATATTAAAAATGCAAATAGTCAAATAATAGCAGTGACCATAAACATATAAACTGCAACTCTTAAATAATGCTAATAATCATAGATAAATAATAGATGTTCAGTGTTGTTAAACACAGCAACCCCTCTTTGTCTTTGTTTCAGGATTGCTGGTAATGACATTGGAGCGGCTGGGAGGTCAAGGGTCAAGGAGCTGAGACGCCACTGCCCCAGCCTGCGCATCATCGGCAACTTTGTGGACGACCTGGGGCTGCTGCAGGCCTATCTGGACTGGGTGCAGGAGATCCGGGAGGACCCCGACCAGATGAATGCGGTGAAGAACGCTGACGCCCTGCAGTCGGTCCTGAAGGGACTCAGGGTGGCCGACACCCATGGAGAGGGAGAGAACGCCATCAAAGCCAAGGAGCTGGAGGCCCAGATCCTTCAGCTCCTGCAAGCCAACTGATGGTTCAAAGTTCAAAGTTCAAAGTCTGCTTTATTGTCAATTTCTTCACATGCCAAGACATACAAAGAGATTGAAATTATGTTTCTCACTATCCCACGGTGGAGACAAGACATATTTTACCAATTAAGTCCACAGACAAACATGACATTCAAGTAAACAATAAAAAGTAAATAAGAAGGCACATACAATGAAGAAATAAGAGCAGCAAAATTGGGTTGAAATTGTGCAATTGTGCATACAGTAGACAGTCAATATAATAGTGCAAAAGTCAGGCCAATAAATGGCTGAGGTAGTTCTGTTTGACCTAAGTAAGCAAGTGGCATAGTGGTGCAAGTTATGTAAGAGCAGCAGAAGTGTGTTGTGTTTTTAGGACAACAGGACAACAACAACAAGTTGCAAAGTGTGCAAGTGTACAAGTGGAGTAGTGCAAGTGGAGTAGTGCAAGGCAGCCGTTGTGGGTCCAAAGTCCAGGATGTTATGTAGCTGAGGGTGGAGGGGGGAGAGGGGGGAGAGAGTTCAGCATCCTAACAGCCTGGTGTATGAAGCTGTTGGTGGTGCGGGAGCGCAGGCTTCTGTACCTCTTCCCAGAGGGCAGTAGATCAAACAAATTGTGAGCGGGGTGACTTGCATCACTCACAATTGTGGTCGCCTTGCATCCCCCCCAACATTGTCATCTAAAATATGAACAATTGCCAGGGTGAGAGACAAATCATTTCTAACTACTGACCAATGATTCTAGCGGCGGGCTATGTGCCGACATAGCATAAACAAAAACAAGGTAGCAAAAGGTCGCAAGGTCGCAAGGTCGCAAAAGTGACACAAGCCTTAAAAGAAGCCAGGGCGACCGCTCAGTCATCAGTACTCATTCTGCTTGACTTATCGGCTGCCTTTGACACGGTTAATCACCGCATCCTTCTCTCTATACTCGCTAACATGGGAATCTCCGGTTCTGCTCTCTCCTGGTTTGAATTCTACCTCACAGGACGCTCGTTTAACGTATCATGGCTTGGTCAACTATCTGCATCTCACCATCTCACCACAGGGGTCCCCCAGGGCTCAGTGCTGGGCCCCCTTCTCTTTGCTATCTACACTACCTCCTTGGGACAGATTATCCGTTCACATGGCTTCTCATACCACTGCTATGCAGACGACACACAGCTTTATCTGTCCTTTCCACCTGATGACCCCTTTGTTTCAGCACGGATCTCGGACTCCCTCTCAGACATAGCTACATGGATGAAGGCACACCACCTCCAGCTGAACCTCTCAAAGACTGAACTGCTGGTCCTCCCAGCTAAACCTACCATACACCACGACATCAACATCAAATTTGACTCCCTGTCTGTTTCACCTACCAGGACTGCAAGAAATCTAGGAGTGGTTCTCGACAACCAACTAAACTTCTCAGATCATGTTGCCTCAGTCGCCCGGTCATGCCGTTTCGCACTCTACAACATACGGAAAATCAGGACTTGACTCAAGATGCTACCCAACTTCTGGTTCAGGCAATAGTCATCTCACGACTCGACTACTGCAACGCCCTCCTGACAGGTCTCCCAGCCTGCGCAGTGAAACCACTTCAGATGATCCAGAACATGGCGGCGCGCCTGGTCTACAACCAACCCAAAAGGGCACATGTTACCCCGCTGCTCATCCAGCTACACTGGCTACCTATGGCGGCCCGCATCAAATTCAAGGCTCTAATGCTTGCCCACAAAGTAGTCTCCGGTTCTGCTCTCACCTACTTGAATGCCCTCATACAGACATACGCTACCTCCAGACCGCTGCGCTCCTCAGACGAACGACGTCTAGCTCTACCACCGGTACGCTCAGGCCAATCCAAACTTTTCTCATCTGTTGTCCCTCGTTGGTGGAATACACTGCCAGTTCCTACAAGGGCAGGGACATCCCTCTCCATTTTCAAAAAACTCCTGAAGACCCAGCTCTTTAGAGAACATCTCCTCTCATAGCAACACTTACAACAAGTCTTTCTGATCCTAGCACTCACCAGCCGTCTTAAACTGACAAGTAACTGTTAAAAACAGCACTCACTGATGCACTTATTCTTACTGTACTCTTAATGTTTTTTAAATTGTCCTAAAATTGTTGAGAATTGCTCTAAAACTTAAACTGTTTACCATGTTGTTAGTCGCTTTGGCTAAAAATGCGTCAGCCAAATGTAATGTAATGTACTCACCAGGGTATAATTAAGGTGAAATGGATTTTTAAATTCCAAAAGTGCAAAAAAAATGAAGGTGATGGTTGTCTCCAGAGGTCAACCACTGCCTAATGTATGTCAACACTTTTAATGACATGTTGAGCCTAAACAGTGGCTTTTACTTTGATGTGACAGCTTGCCCGATAAGCTGGCCGATTCAATAATTCACCGATTCTCATTGTTTTTGTCCCTGCTGAAAGTTTAGACCAAAACATGTGACCCATGTCACCTTGTGGGACAGAGGAAGCCACCCCTACTGCTAACACTGCTTTCACTGACTAATGTAATACTCATCATTGTAATCAGAATCCATAGCATAAAGACATATAAAGATATAGTCCACCTGGTCTAACCCACGTCCACTGAATTATGCTAAGCTAGGCTAACGGTGCCAGACTGGGTTATTATATGTACAGAGAAGAGAAGTCAGCTACTAGAACAGGGGTTCTCAAACCTTATGGTTCCCCTTGTTGGGGAGAACATTTTCAGAAGACCCCCTCATTATCATAACAAGCATATAGGCTACCATCTGTAGCCATATTCTCTGAAGTTGTGGCCAGGTTGTCTTTTTTGATAGGTAACTTTTGTCCACTTTGACAAGAGACTTTGTCCACTTTGACTCTCTTAATCAAACATTTCTCCAGGTTCATCAGCTACAGTAGCTCGCTGGCAAATAACTATGTGACCTGTGAAGTGGTTCAAGTTAAATGTTACAGTTTTTTACAACTGTTTACACCAAAGTCCTTTTATGCAAGTCCCTCCACTCAATATTGCAACGCATTTTGGGCACTTATCGGGCATCTATATTGGGCAGAACTGCGTGTGTGCAAGGCTTCACAACACCAACCTCGCTCCAGCGGCGAGATCACAACACACGATTGGCACAATCTATTCACAACACATCACATGATTGGTAAGGGGCGGGATATGTGTAGACAACTGCCATATTGGCATCACAAACAAATTCTATGGAGGATTTTTGAGTGCTGTGTCTCCAAAATATAAAATCTCTGTTTAGACACATTTTCCAAACACTGTGTCTATTTTTGAAAACTCACACAAATGCAAAATGAACGGAGTGTCTTATGTATGAAATAGTGTGCAGGAGTGTGTTGCAGAAAGGAGCAAGTGTGTAGCAGAATTGCAACTAAAGTGCAAAGCAGTGCTTTTGTTTAAAGGAACACGCCACCCAATGTCAGTAGTAATATATGTTCTTACCTTAACTTTCACGAGTTGAGTCATACCTCTCCCGTGTCGGTACATGCACTCAAACGCTCTGGTGCGCGGCTGGACTATGTTAGCATGTTGCTATGCTAGCGGGCTTTGACGGTAACTAAGCGTAGAAGTAATCAAAAACATCCACGTTTTCCCGACTTAAATACAGTTGCACGAGTAGTTGATAGAAATGCTACAGCCACGCAACATGAAACGTGGCGATTTTCCAAGCGAATAAACAGGAGAACTACAATGTGTGGAGCAATAGCACTTGGGAGTACTTCGACCTAGCGTAGTAGTATTGTTAACACCTAATTGTAGATCCTATCCACCACAGAGTTTAGAATCCATGCTGGATCGACCCTCAGCCTCTCCCTCCCCTCTGAGCGAGAGAGAGGCACACAGATGCGCTGATGGGCTATTATTTCAACCATAACTGCATAGCAAAACTTATCATCCATCAGCACCAAAGTTTTTTGACCAATTTTCAAAACCACACCCGCCCACCATCCGCTGGTTGTTTTAATGTAGGCTATATGGGTGATGCAGCGCTGCTGACGTGAGGCTAGAAAGCCCTTGCCTGTTCTAGAAAGACTGATCTAATGCAGCAAAACAGTCTCCAAATAAAACGCACATCGGCCTGTTGCCTATTCTGCCAGCTTGTGACAATATATCGTCCAAAATGCTTGATTGCATTGCATTCTCCAAATTTTTAGCTACATTTTCATGTACCACATCAGCATTTTTGTTCAGAGGGGAGCGAGAGGCTGAGGGTCGATCCAGCATGGATTCTAAACTCTGTGGTGGATAGGATCTACAATTAGGTGTTAATAATATTACCACGCTAGGTCGAAGTACTCCCAAGTGCTATTGCTCCACACATTGTAGTTCTCCGGTTTATTCGCTTGGAAAATCGCCACGTTTCATGTTGCGTGGCCGTAGCATTTCTATCAACTACTCGTGCAACTGTATTTAAGTCGGGAAAACGTGGATGTTTTTGATTACTTCTACGCTTAGTTACCGTCAAAGCCCGCTAGCATAGCAACATGCTAACACAGTCCAGCCGCGCACCAGAGCGTTTGAGTGCACGTACCGACACGGGAGAGGTATGACTCAACTCGTGAAAGTTAAGGTAAGAACATATATTACTACTGACATTGGGTGGCGTGTTCCTTTAAGGTATGGTTACACTGTGTTTAAGGTATAGTAACAAAAGTTTCCAAGTTTTGTTACTTTGGTCTAAGCATGTGTCTATCTATAGTGTTCAAGCAATGGGCAAAAACTGTAATGAGTACATTGCCATCTACTGGTATGTCTTTGACATTGCAGTCTTTACAAACTTGTCTTTTTATAAGGCTCATGGGAATATTTACAAATGTTGGTGAAATATCAAGGTTGTCAAGTTTTCAGTAAATTGATTCTCAATATTTAAAGTGGTGGGCAGTTTTTACTTTGGTAAATGACTGAACAGATTGTTCCTCATTCATGTAAGGTTATGCTCCACATTGCTAACCCTCAGACTGACATAGGCAGGAAGTAGGCTAACTATTTCAAGCCATGTTTTGTTTGTTACCATGCGAATATGTAGGTGTTTGACATGAGACAAATATAACTGATTGCGCATGTCTGAACCATTCAGAGCATCTATAGAGTCCTGGGGGAGGACTCGGACGACAGACAGCTTTGGTTTTGGTGAGGATGTGAGCGAGTGTGTTTCCTGTCACAAAAGAACTGAGAAGAGAGCAGTTAGAGATTACCAGGTGGGACGTTTTGTAAGGTGGGGTCATTTTTTTGCATCATTATTTACATATTCATTTTGTGCTCCGGAACATCACTAGATGGACATTGAATATTGACATTGAGTAATGATTGTTGTTGTATTTATTTTTAAGCAAGTGACCTGTTGTAATGAAGAAGATGATGAGTTCTCAAAATCACTAACGAATGACAAACAATACTGAAAATAGATCATATTTATTATTATATTATATATATTACACTTATCTATCATACTGATTTGATGACATTTGATGATCCTGATAAGACAGGATGAACAATTGCAGTTTTTCTCAGTTGCTTTGGCACATTTCTCAGGTCAGAATTTAAATTCTCAAAACTGTTTGTTCAAACTCCATATCATCTTATCACATATAATTAAAGGTTCCATGGTTCAATGCTGAATAGTCCTGTCCCATAAAACAAATTGGCCTTATTTCATCGCTTGAATCATTACATGCAAAAGTATTGAACTAGCTGCCATAACTGGTTGTCACTGTCTGTCCAGCATATAAATACGTATGTGACCTGACAGACAGGAACGCCATGATGTAACCTTAGCAAGATGTAGGCTACAGTGGTGCACAGTTCTGACCAAGGGGTGTTATATTGGTCATTTTTAAATGCTGTGAGGGCCTTTGTTTTCTTTATACTGTCACAATATCTGTCAACAGTAAAAACTTTGAAACATTTCCACTCTCTTGCCATCAACACCCTCCACACACAGTAATGTGTAACTCTGTAGTTTGGAAATAGCTATGCCACATAGAAAATAGTGATGCCTTGCACATTGTTCATTAGAAAATACTTACAGAGTAAACTGTCATATTGACAACAAGACAAAGCAGTTGGACTATCTTGACATAAATAATGTTGTAAGGACTAATAGTTTCATTGGTATAAAAACTTGCTTTTGAGACATAGACTAAGCATTTTGAGCAAGATACACACTTTTGCAGGCAATCCACTATGTGATGCAGTTTTCTCTAACTGTTTTGGACTATTGTGCAAACGTTAATGATGATTAGAGAAATGCACCAAAGCAACTGAGTAAAACTTATAAGAGACCATTCAGTGGTTCACTGTATTGAACTGTCCTCTATTATAATGCAAATAACATGAGCATATACTGTAAGACTGCATTAAGACTGCCAAGTATGTTGTCCTCATTAGTTTTCACAAATGAAACAAAAACTTGCAGAAAAAGTTAAAATGGTTCTCAGGGCTTGCAGCACTCAGCTTGCTATTTCAGTTCTGTCATTTTCTAAAGGTCAAGTTAACATATTTAAAATGTGCACACTGTCAGTGTCCACCACTTTAAAGAAACCAAAGTGTTTGCATGTTGCCTAAACGTGTGGTTGAAACTACTTTTATCAGATGACTCTGTTTTCTTGCTTTTCTTGTGATAGTGCTGCACTAGGCTTGTGATGGAAACCCGGAGACTTCTCAGACTCTTTGGCATCTGCTTCACTGGTAGCTATACTGGCACCATTGCTTACTGAACTCTGCTACTGTATATCTACACATGTGGTGAGGCCAGGGAGCGAGAGAGGCAACACTTCTCAGAATTAGATGCCCCCTGGTCTTTCCACCACCACCACGGAACCGCAGTATAAAGTTCACCAACACAGCATTAGCAGGAACTGAAACGCAGCAATTAAAACTGTGACATGTTGACATGAAGACAGACAGACCGTTGGACACGGACACACACAAACACACACACACACACACACACACACATGGTAAAACATACTTGTTGTTGAGTCATATTAATGATATGATAATGAGTGTGCTGATGCTGTTTTGCAATATACACACAATAACCTGTTCAGGGGGTCATTTCTAGAAAAGTTAGCAACGACGTTGCTCAACCACCATGGTACGACGCAACTTGCAACCAAACAACGACACTGTTACACCTGTTTCCAGAAAGCATCGTACCTGTGTCGCAATTCGCTACCTCCGACGTTCGAACACCATAGTTCCAACAACGTTGTTGATGATGCAGCTATACATATCATTGGTGGAAACAGTGGCAACATGTAATACCCCACCCCCTAGAAATGTTCTGTCACGGCCTATGTCGACATGTTTCTAATCTAAACCGAGTGATTAATGCTGGTATTGTCATTGCCATCAGCCAAAACCTAAACCTATTCAAAGCATATAAAACAGTTAACTTAAGCAGACCAATATGAGTCATTATTTGTGTTAAATATCTATGTGTTGGAAAAAATATATAGCCTGGACAAATACCTGGGTATCCCATAGGTTATCAACTGTCTCGTGGCTTAACGGCAGCGCGTTGGTGCACTGCGCGCTCGGCCGGAGTTCGCATCCTATCTCTTTTTTTCATCTCTGAGTAAGAGTAGGCCTACGAGACACAACAATAGGTTTTGACCATACATATTTATGTATATAGTTACTCTACATCGAGAGACCATAGGTACAAACATCAGTCAAAAACAATTGAATCTACGTGTCACACTAGTTCACCTGCAGGTAGCGAGAAGCAAGAGGACAATCTCACATCATAAGAAAATCGAACCTACAACGTTGGGATAATAAGTCATCTGCTTTAGCCACTACACCATTTAACACTGCTGTTGTTAGGGTCTGTGAAAATTATAATACTAAAAGCAAGGCAATACTTGAATTAACATAAATAGCAAGAATGAGCCAAGTAGGGGAGCAGTGTCTTAATCAAAATTAAGCTACAGGATAGATCAATCATTGAGCCACGAGATAAACATCCACTTCGCAAATTTTGGTTAGGCGGTTGTGATTTTTGGTTAGGCGCTCCGGACACCAACAGGAACTACCAAGGAACGACACAAGTGCGACTGCCTAGGGGCAGTAGTTCAAACGACCATACTTTGCGTCCTTGTTTGCGATTGAGAGTTCGAACTACCCTTTCTAGAAACACCAAATCCAAGAACGATGGAGCGTACTACCAAGGTTGCGACGCAAGTTAGCAAACGATGCTTTCTGGAAACGACCCCCTGATTGATCAATACTTATAAACACGCTACAAATGTGTGTGCTTCATCAATGTGACGCATGCTTATAAATACTACAAATGTGTGTGCTTCATCAATGTGACGCATGCTTATAAACACTACAAATGTGTGTGCTTCATCAATGTGACGCATGCTTATAAACACTCTACAAATGTGTGTGCTTCATCAATGTGACGCATGCTTATAAACACTCTACAAATGTGTGTGCTTCATCAATGTGACGCATGCTTATAAACACTACAAATGTGTGTGCTTCATCAATGTGACGCATTCTTATAAACACTACAAATGTGTGTGCCTCTCTCCAGCAGCCTGTCTACTGTCCACAGCACAGGGCTTTAGTGTTGAGATGCCAGCCTCTGTGAGGGCAGTGGAGGGCAGCTGCGTTCTGGTCCCGTGCCAAACCCGACCCCATACCAGGGTCATCTGGTACAAACACCAGACAACAGGTTGGCCTGCCGTTTATGATGGGATCTACCCTCGTAATGTTATTGGTGAATTTAAAAGACGGACTGCAGTACTGGGGAGTCCTTCAGAAGGGAACTGCACCCTCAGAATCAACAACGTCAAGATGTCTGATGGCATCACTCTGTTTCCCTACATCAACCCAGAGTCTGACAAATACTACAAACCAACTGTCCAGATAAAGACTGAGCGTGAGTTTTCCAATGACTAACCAAAAACAAAAACAGAACAGCACATTAGGCCATGCATATTCAGCAATATTTTCTTATTTTTCTGTGATAATACTAGGCAGGATTTTATGAAGTTTTATATAAGATTATATACGTTTCTGGTAAGCACAAGAGGAGCGCACTAGAAACTCACCATTTTTTGCCCATGTCTTCTTAGGGGTTTTGAGTTTCTGGTGAGCATGCAAACGTATCTGGTGCCCACGAGAAAAGCATCAGGTTTCTGGTGCACACGAGAAAAGCATCAGGTCTCTGGTGCACACGAGAAAAGCATCAGGTTTCTGGTGCACACGAGAAAAGCATCAGCTTTCTGGTGCCCACGAGAAAAGCATCAGGTTTCTGGTGCACACGTATCTGGTGCCCACGAGAAAAGCATCAGGTTTCTGGTGCTCACGAGAAAAGCATCAGGTTTCTGATGCACATGTATCTGGTGCCCACGAGAAAAGCATCAGGTTTCTGGTGCACACGTATCTGGTGCCCACGAGAAAAGCATCAGGTTTCTGGTGCACACGAGAAAAGCATCAGTTTTTTGGTGCCCACGAGAAAAGCATCAGGTTTCTGGTGCACACGTATCTGGTGCCCACGAGAAAAGCATCAGGTTTCTGGTGCTCACGAGAAAAGCATCAGGTTTCTGATGCACATGTATCTGGTGCCCACGAGAAAAGCATCAGGTTTCTGGTGCACACGTATCTGGTGCCCACGAGAAAAGCATCATGTTTCTGGTGCACAGGAGAAAAGCATCAGGTTCCTGGTGCCCACGAGAAAAGCATCAGCTTTCTGGTGCACACGTATCTGGTGCCCACGAGAAAAGCATCAGGTTTCTGGTGCACAGGAGAAAAGCATCAGGTTTCTGGTGCACACGAGAAAAGCATCAGGTTTCTGGTGCCCAGGAGAAAAGCATTAGGTTTCTGGTACACACGAGAAAAGCATCAGGTTTCTGGTGCACACGAGAAAAGCATCAGGTTTCTGGTGCACACGTATCTGGTGCCCACGAGAAAAGCATCAGGTTTCTGATGCACACGAGAAAAGCATCAGGTTTCTGGTGCACACGTATCTGGTGCCCACGAGAAAAGCATCAGGTTTCTGGTGCACACGAGAAAAGCATCAGGTTTCTGGTGCACATGAGAAAAGCATCAGGTTTCTGGTGCCCAGGAGAAAAGCATCAGGTTTCTGGTGCACACGAAAAAAGCATCAGGTTTCTGGTGCTCACGAGAAAAGCATCAGGTTTCTGGTGCCCATGAGAAAAGCATCAGCTTTCTGGTGCACACGTATCTGGTGCCCACGAAAGAAAGCATCAGGTTTCTGGTGCACACGAGAAAAGCATCATGTTTCTGGTGCACACATATCTGGTGCCCACGAGAAAAGCATCAGGTTTCTGGTGCCCACGAGAAAAGCATCAGGTTTCTGGTGCCCTGGAGAAAAGCATCAGGTTTCTGGTGCCCACGAGAGAAGCATCAGGTTTCTTGAAACAAATCAAGCATCAGGAACTTGAAACAAATTATTTTGCACAAGGGCTCCGTAGGATTGGACAACTTTTGTTCTAGTTACTTTCTGCTGTTGTGGGCAAACAAAATGCTTTATTTGGCAGTGTGACCAGAGGAGACTGAGTACAGCTATAACACGTTTTGTAGTTTTGTGCATAAAGAATTGTCAGAATGAACACACTCATTTTAATGTGCTGTAGTCAACAAGGAAAAGTGGAGACAAGTCCCCCCATTCATCCTCAAATTCATAGCCTGGTTAAAACCACTCATTCACTTAATGAAAAGAGTCTGGGGACTCATGATTGAGATACATTTCCAACACTAGCATGGGGACGGGTGTAAACTTTGCGTTGACTTTGAAATCATTGGTCGAGCCTAATCAATCACATTGATGAGGGATACCTAACGTTACTTCTTACTTCACCTAACCTTTACAAACTGACAATAAACAGCATCAGCAGTCAGGAAACAATTTAGGCCTACCTTTGCTGTAAATAAAGGTACACAACCCTACAACCGTTTACCACAGCCACGTTCGATTTGAAAGCTATAGCATCATCATATCCTCTCTCGTCGCTGATTGGCCAGTCAAAGGAGATCTAGGAGTGTGTGACCAGGCTTTCCAATCCAGGTCTATAGGGTAACAAACCTTTACCTTTTCCGCCTGCTGAAGAGTTGGGTTAGTTTTCTGCCTGCTAAAGACTTAGGTTCGTTTTTGTGGCTGTCACAGTGCATATCTGATGGTAGTGATGACAGTATCCTAGAGGGAGGTTAGGAAGTGAATTAACTCAAATCACGTCAAACTAAAAATCATATATTTTATAAATATACTTTTCATTTGTTATTGTATACATGTATTATATAAATTGACCTCACTTCATAATTGCTTAAATTTGCACCCTGAAGCTGAAGTATGGCTATGGCCGCTCTTCTCTCAAACAACAGCTAAGCCGCCCTGTGATATCTGGGCCTGAGTAAGATAGAGATCATACTGGTTAAAAAAGCTGAAATACCCTGTTCATCTCAAACAACAGCTAGAAGCCGCCCTGTGATATCTGGGCCTGAGTAAGATAGAGATCGATCATACTGGTTAAAAAAGCTGAAATACCCTGTTCATCTCAAACAACAGCTAGAAGCCGCCCTGTGATATCTGGGCCTGAGTAAGATAGAGATCATACTGGTTAAAAAAGCTGAAATACCCTGTTCATCTCAAACAACAGCTAGAAGCCGCCCTGTGATATCTGGGCCTGAGTAAGATAGAGATCATACTGGTTAAAAAAGCTGATATACCCTGTTCATCTCAAACAACAGCTAGAAGCCGCCCTGTGATATCTGGGCCTGAGTAAGATAGAGATCATACTGGTTAAAAAAGCTGAAATACCCTGTTCATCTCAAACAACAGCTAGAAGCCGCCCTGTGATATCTGGGCCTGAGTGCCCAGTGCAGGAGGGTGACGTGTTCCGCCTCAGCTGCAGTGTCCAGCACTCCTGCCCCCCCGCTCCCCCGGCCATCGAGTGGAGAGGCCTGACGGAGGGCAGCACGGGGGTGTCCACTCAGAGGGCAGCAGAGCTGTGGGTGGAGGTGTCCACCGTGACGGTGACTGCAGCACGTTCTCAACATGGCAAACAGGTCCACTGCCGCACCGGTGATATGTCAACAGAGAGCGAATCTCTCACTCTGGACATCGCATGTGAGTAGGTCAAGAAAGCACCCAACCTTGCAGTGTGAAAACGTAATTAGCGTAAGGAAATCCAACCAGTCATCTCGCCTTGTTGCTCTGATTGGCTAGTTGCACGAAAGGCTCTCGGTGAGCCTGTCTGTTTCCTGTGGAGCCAGGTGTGTTTCGAGTCGAAATGAAGTGGACCTTCTAATCTTATAATATTTTTTCATTTCTCCTTCTGCCACAGTTCTCTCCATCATGGTACCAAACACCTCGTGCTCAGAGAGGGGAAGGATGTTGAGATGTGTATGTCAGGTGGAGGCGAACCCTGTTGCCACGGTGACATGGATGCTCAATGGCAGAACTGAACTTCCAGCGTCCGTCTTTCCCAACATCACCACAGAAGGCACCTTGATGTCAGCGGAGGTTGAACTGGAACAGCTAGCGGAGCAGGGCCTGGCGTGTGTAGCGAATAACTCCTACATCACGGCGACGCATCAGATGACTTCACAGAGTGCAAACAAGAGTACCGGTATGTAGAATTTGTCACAAGAAAAGAAAACACATGATAAATTGTCTGTTAACAATGAATAACTTCATGTCTATCTATCTATATATCTGACAGCACTCCTGCAGTGAATAACTTCATTTCTATCTATCTATATATCTGACAGCACTCCTGCCATGGATTATGTTGGCTGTTGTATGTGGAATTCTTGGCCTCTGTGGATTTATCTGCTGCTTCCGGCGCATAAAGCAGAGGTATTGTTTACAATGACAATAACTGCCATAGTGATTCACTTACAATATAGTAAATCTTATTTGCAAAGTGTTATACACTTTGGTTATTACAGTTTTTCTCTGTCACTTTGGTGCATTTCTCAAATCATTAACGTTTGCACAACAGTTTGTCCATTACTCTTTTTCCCCCCTAATGAATAATGCGCTATAGGCAGCACTATGTGGCAGCTATTTCAAAGCTACAATTTCACATTAGTGTGTGTGGAGGGGGTTGATTGCAAGAAGTGAATATTTCATACTATTGACAGATATTGTGACAGAAAAAAGAAAAAAGGCTTTTACAGCATTGTGCAAAGGAAACATGACAGATAGTGCCTAAAGTCTTCAGCCCCATGCTCAAGTTTACTAAAAAGAGCAATAAAAAAAAACATCTTTTGGAAATGGATCTTAATGCCTTGATTAAAAAAATTATGAAAAATCCAACCACCAATGTTCTTTGTGAATGAATAATGTATCGTAATATAATGTTCTTCATTAAAATCCTTTCATTAAAATCTTAAAAAAAATTCAAATTAGAAGTTTTGCTGACACTGATAGTTTGTGTGTCTTTAGGAATTCGGATAATACTGATGTGGCAGTGGATGAAATCCCCTCCAGGTGGCGATGTTTTTCGATTTTTTTTTTTTTTGCTGAAATAAGTAATGGATATTCTTCAGATTGCTGTAAATGTTATATCTAATATGAACTAAAATAAAAAGGTGTGTGTTGCATTAAGATTCTGGATGTGTTAGACTAGATCATCTAATCTGACACAACTGATCTGACAGAACAAAACAACTGTTACAAAAGATAAGTTAAGGGAAAGGGAGGAGAACTGTCATAATCTCTCTGTGAAATGAATAATGATTTCTTCTCTAGACCACAGTCAGAGTTGGGTGTAAACGGCACTATGGTCCAGGAGCCTGAACAGAATGAAATGCTCCACAGATACAAAACAGATCAGAGTGTGTGTGCAACGGAAACAGAAGACATCTATGATAATGACCATTTTCTACAAACTCAATTCCACAGGTACTGATACACAAACACATTTAATAAATATCCTTGCATTCCAACATACAGTACACACTTGCATACAAACACACACACACACACACATTTAATAGTTATCTGTGCACATGGCACAGACATACACATGCACACACACACACTTAGTAAATATCATTGTATTCAGACATACAGTACACATGCACGCACACACACACACACACACATTTAATAGTAATCTGTGCATGCACACATGGCACAGACATACACATGCACACACACACACACATTTAATAAATATCCTTGTATTCAGACATACTGTACATGCACAGACATGCACTCTCACACACACACACACGTAATAAATATCTGTGTATGCATACATGCACAGACATGCAGTACACATGCACTCTCTCTCTCTCTCACACACACACACACACAATAAATATCCTTGCATACACACATGAACAAACATACAGGACACATGCACACACACACACACACATACTGTACAATTACACATAAACAGGAATATACACACTATGTGCTCTAAGTGGATACACATTGACAATCTAAGTGAATTTAACTTTGCACAAGGCTGATTTCAGATCGCCGACTGGTGTGTGTTTTGCGTGTTGCCTGTTTCGTGGCTGCTGTGTGGCTTTTTATATGTGCATTCATACCAGAAACGTCTCTGATGTGCCACTGCTCCGGTCAGTCTGCCTATTAAAATATCTCGACACTTTCACTTTCGAATGGAAAAGCTTCCAACACGCTTGCGTGTCCCATGACAAATAGGCGCTGGTCCTATTTCTTTTTTTTATTTTTTATTTTTTTATTTTTTATTGAGCATCAATAATAATACAAAAAAAAAACAATGGGACAGCAAAATGACATAAAAACAATGCTCATAATTCCAATGTTTACCTTACCCCCACCCCTCCCACCCTTCTCCCATTTCTGTGGGCCCATCCCACAACCCCACCTGTCTCTGGGTATAACAAACATTTAAATAAAAAAATAAAAATAAAAAAATAAATAAATGGAGCAATTAAAGTTATGACAATAAAAGTTAGGAAAAACTCAGATATCTGACTCCTCAGGAACGATGTCTAAAGACTCTATGATGGATAGTAAGGGGTTCCAAATTCGACTAAAGCTCTTCAGGGAGCCCCTGAGAGAAAACCTCAGCCTTTCCAACTTCAGATTATATAAAACTTCCTTGATCCAACGATCATGAGATGGGGGCAGAGCTTGCTTCCAATTTAGAAGAATCAATCGCCTGGCCAGCAGGGTGCAGAAGGCCATGGAATGTCGTGCTTTAGCTGATAGGGTATTATTAGGTGAGATACCAACAAGGGCAGAGAGGGGGTGTGGATCTGCCACAAAATTATAGGCCATTTGAAGAGTATCAAATAATTTAGCCCAAAAAACTGTCAGCCTTGGGCATGACCAAAACATGTGTATGAGGTCGGCAGGGGACTGGTGGCATCTGTTGCAAGCGTCAACAACATTGGGGTAAATTTTAGACAATCTATGATTGGTGTAATAAATCCTGTGTATGAGTTTACATTGAATCAGCCCGTGTCGGGCACAAATGGAGGAGTTATGGACTAACTCAAGGATATTGCCCCACTAGCCATCATTTATATTAAGCCCAAGATGCTGTTCCCATGACTCCCTCGTCTGCTGGGGGAATATTGAATTGGTGCAATCCATAGCACTGCTAATATGTGAAATATTCCCTTTCTGATTGGGGTTTGTCATAAGAAGAGTGTCCAGTAATGTCTGTGGGGGGAGATTAGGGAAATCAGGATAATGTTTCTGAACAAAATGCCTAACTTGAAAAAAACGGAAAAGGTGCGATGGTGGTAGCTTAAATTTAGCAGACAGATCAGTGAAAGACATGTAGGTCCCCTTATCATAGAGATCCTTAACAGATAATATGCCACTATCAGACCAAAGTTGAAAGGCTGAATCCATAGTGGATGGTTTAAAATTGTGATTGTGGAACACTGGAGCTAAGGTAGAAGAACCTTGTAGGCCAAAGTGCTTTCTGAATTGCAACCAAATTTTAAGCGACTGAGTGACCACTAGGCTAGTGCTGACATTAGTAACAGACACAGGAAGCGGGGAACACAAAAATGACCGCAATGACATCTGAGTGGAAGAAAATTCCATTTGGACCCAGGCAGGTTGCAAAATAGTCGATTCAACGGTCCAGAATAACATTTTTTGAATATTAGCAGCCCAATAATAATGTAAAAAATTGGGGAGGGCAAGCCCCCCAGCCCGCTTTGGAAGCTGCAGTATCTTTTTCCGCATACGCACAGGTTTACCGGCCCATAGGAAGGTTGATATTGATTTGTCTAATTTGGCAAAATACTTTTTTGAAATAAGTACAGGGATATGTTGAAAAAGGTAGAGGAACCTTGGCAGGACAGTCATTTTAATGAGGTTCACCCTGCCAGCCAGGGACAATGGTAAACTAGACCATCTGCCAAAATCTTCCTCGACTCTCTTGAGCAAAGGAACAAAATTTTTGTTAAAAGTATCTGATAGAGACCTAGAAATGAAAACTCCCAAGTATTTAAATCCCTCAGGTACGCCTTAAATGTTTCCCACAAAGTTCGTCTTGACACCTCTGGTGAATCATTCATTTCAAAAAATAGTTCAATATTTGATCTTAAGGAGTCCACAAAAGCGTCATTTGATAGTAAATTTGAGCTAAATCTCCATTGTTTAAAAGTGCGGTTGATATTTGGAAAACATATATCTAATGATGTGGGAGCATGGTCTGAAATAACTATACTATGATAATCACATGAGTTTACATTAGAAAGCAGCCTATTATCCAAGAGAAAAAAGTCTATTCGTGAGTATGAGTGGTGAACATGTGAAAAGAAAGAAAATGTTTTTTTATCTGGGAATTTACTCCTCCATGGGTCAGTCAGGCCCAGCTCCCCTGCCATAGAAGCTAAGAGCTTAGCAGAGTTGGTAAGAGAGTGTGGTCTAGCAGAGGATCTGTCTAAATCAGCATGTTGTACAAAATTGAAATCCCCCCCAATTAAAAGGTGGTATGTTTCAACATTAGGAATAGAGGTAAAAAGCCTGGAGATGAATTGTTCGTCATCCCAGTTTGGTGCGTAGATACTAGCCAGGACAACCTGGGTATTGCACAACCTCCCTGAAACAATAACAAACCGACCACTTGAGTCAGCTATAGTGTTTTCTGGTTCAAATGGAATATTATTACGGATTAAAATAGCAGCACCCCTGGCTCTCACACTAAACTTTGAGTGATATAACTGACTGAATCTGCCCCTTTTAATGCGCTGAAACTCCCCACTGCGTAAATGTGTCTCCTGCAGAAACACTATGTCTCCCTTCAGATCCTGACGATGTGACATAATCTTATTTACTTTAGTATTGTTATTTGCCCCCTTAACATTCCAAGATATGAAACGAATATTGTTCACTGATATGTTCTTATTTTCCATACACAAAGAAAAGAATCATCTTGCGATTGCAGAATGCAATATCTGAGTATTGACCCCAAAGAAAGAAAACAAGAAAGGAGAAGGAGAAAAAAAAAAAAAAAAAAAACACAAAATATAGACAAACCCCCAGCCCCCATACACACACACACGCGAGCACGCATGTCCCCCTCCCCATCACCCACCCTCGAAAAACCCACGTGCAACACAGCATCTGATGCACCCTTTGCACAACAGTGCCACGTTGCTGCCATACGCTCATCAAAATTCTCCCGGGTCAGTCTTTCCTCCCGCTATATTCCCCGCCCCGCCACACAATAACGTTATAAAAATAGACTCAACTTTACACAGGTGCACCACTGAACGGTGGTGTCTGCTGTACTGCGCCAACAGGTCGCACATTGGTAATGTAAATACAGTAAGGGCCAGCTAAAAAGGCCTATCTCACAGGAACACAAACCAGAACATTATGTTGTAGGCCTATCCCTAATTGTATACACTTTGAACCTGCCAAAAGCTCCCTTCATAGCCTGGGCTGACAGTTAACAACATTGTACCCCAAATGAGCACGTTAGCGTACTACTTAAAATAAAAGGGTTAAGTGAAAAGCAAACATTAACATTCACTAACAATAACAGTTATAGTGACAAACGCCAAACAAATGCCTTACGTAAATACACCCGTTAGAATAACTATTGCAATTCAGTCAAATCAACAGGAAAGTTGCATGTTCAGTTATCTGCTACCGTTAACCTACAGACAATTTAGTCCATGTCAGGTGGAAAAACATTATATCAGCCTAGATAACGCTAAATACCGTAACCTGGACAAATAGTTGGAGCTTGACTTGGATCAATCATCTTCCATCGGAGGGCTTGGCTTCTGATATGTAGCCAAAAACTGCTGGGCTTCTTGCACCGATGAAAAACGCCGTCTATGTCCATCATCTGCCACGATAAACAGCTGCGCTGGATAGAGCAGTGAAGGCTTAAGATTGCGAATGTACAACTGGTGCATGACCTCCTTGTACTCCGCACGTTGCTCCATTACTTCAGGACAGTAGTCATCGTATATGTATATCGGCTTATCTCTATATTTTAGTTCCCCTCGCTTCTTGCGGGCAGCCCGTATGACCAAGTCCTTAGTCTGGAATTTATGGAAACAGATAACCACGGCTCTAGGTTTTTGCCCCTCAGCTGGTTTGGGTTTGAGTGCTCGGTGAGCTCTGTCAAGCTCTGGAGGGGAAGAAAGCACGTCCTCTCCCAGCACATCCATCAGAAAAGTAGAGAAGAACGATGTGGGTCGTGTGCCCTCGACTGCTTCAGTTACTCCAATAAGACGCACATTGCACCGTCTACTTCTTCCCTCTATATCGGTGATCTTAGCTTTCAGCTTGGCGTTATCTTCAGTCATGGTGGTTATCGTTGCCTCCAAGGACTGGAGCTGGTTCAACCCAGACTCCAGATCAGAGATGCGTTGCTCATGGTTGGTCACCGTCGTCTGCAATCCGTCTAACTTGGAGTCAATGACAGCAAGTTTATGTTCAAATCTGACGGCTAGTGAGTCAGGTTTGGTCAATAGGTCCGCCCGCAACTCAGCTAGCATGTTAGCTAGAGTAGCATTATCAATGTCGGAACTGCTAGCTAAAGTTGTCTGCTGTTCAGACTTTTTCGAAGATTTGCCAGGTTTAGATGACATACTGGTCGGCAGAACTTGTTCAAGCAAAGTGAGGTGCCTTATTTTCGCAAAGTTGAGTTAAATTACATGAATAAATGGTCAAAATCTAAAATGTGTGGCGGGAGCCCGGAAAACACCACTACTCCATTCCGCACACCAACCGGAAGTCCGCTGGTCCTATTTCTAGCATGCACGCGGTTTCAGAGCGGCTCGAGCTACACCTGAGACGTGCGTGTCTCTCAGGCAGTGTGCACGATCTAACCTGTTTGCATGAAAGCCGAAATAAAAACGGAGCCGCCACACAACTGACACGCTCACGCAGGCAACCCTCAAGGCTGCCTCAGACACGGCGTTTCTGCTGCGTGGCGTTTTCTACGTCTTTGCACACCAGAAACGTGTCTGCTGCTGCGTGGCGTTTTCTACGTCTTTGCACACCAGAAACGTGTCTGATGCTGCGCTGCGGCTGCCGATTGCCTATTAAAACATCTCTTCACTTTCTGTTTTGAATGGAAACAATTCCAACACACTTGTCGCGTAATAATTAGGCATCAATCCTTTTTCTAGCATGCACACATTTCGGCACGGCTCGAGCGAGTTACGCAACCAGTCTGAATCAGTCCTAAGGCAGCGTTCACACAGACATGATTTTTTCACTTCCAAAGCATGTATTCCAAATTAGTGATAAAAAACAAATGTGAGGTGGAAGTTGAAAATGTCATAATCTCTCTTTAAAATGAATTATGATTTCTTCTCTAGACCACAGTCAGAGTTGGGTGTGAAAGGCACTATGGTCCAGAATGAAATGCTCTACAGAAACAAAACAGATCAGAGTGTGTGTGCAACGGAAACAGAAGATATCTATGATAATGATGACTTTCTACAAACTCAATCCACAGGTACTGATATACAGACACATTTAATATTTCAGATATAATATTTCAAAATTCAGACATACAGTACACACACACAAGCACACACAGACACACATTTAATAAATATCCTTGCATGCGCACACACACACACACACACACACACACATTTTATAAATGTCCTTGCATGCATATGCACAGAGATATAGTACACCTGTTTTTATAAACATGAGGTGTGTTGCAACTGTCAGTGGCACCGCTCCATTAGGAAACAATTGAATTTGAGCACCTGGAAAACTCATCAGCCTGAACAGCCCCTAAATTCCACAATGACTTTATCAGTTTCCCTCTCCATTTCCCTTTCTTGTTTCATGTCATATCATTTATTGCTGCTGCTATGTCTCATGACAGTGTATGCTGCAACGTAACACTGTGTTTTTTTGCCCACCAATAGAAGAGTGCTGACGTCCTGCAGTCTGTTCTGCGTTTGAGTGACTGCGACTGCTCTAGCGGGATGGGCCACTATCAATCTCAGGAAGCTGGAGAGTCACTCTAATGACTCCGGATCAAACACAGGGCATGCGTCATCAAGCAGTAAGCAACTGCATATGTTGCAAAATGCAGCAAAACATTGAGGACTTCACAAACAACTTGGCCAATGTCTTCTTTTCATTCTTTGTATCACATTCAGAAATGACTACCGGTACTATAAAATACTACAGTTGGTCTGTTTAACCCTTTCATGCATGCATTATGAAATACATTTTTAAAGACTGTTTTTTAGTATATTTTTGGGACTCTTTTGCCTTTATTTGGACAGGACAGTGAAGAGTGAAAGGAAGTAAGTGGGAGAGAGAGATGGGGTGGGAATCGGGAAGATTGTTGGAGAAAATAACCATGATTAACCAACCCAAAAATGGAGTTAAATAACTGTCCACAAATGTGGCCACCATGGATGAACAGCAACATTCCAATAGTAACCCAATTACTGCAATACTCTGAATAAGACATTTATATAGCATTTTTCCTTAAATCACATAAGGTAATACTTGGATTGAGTAATAATCAATCAATAAAATTATGGAATTTGGTGTTTTGATAATCACATTATTGAAGTGCAGTGCGCATGTAGGCCTTGTAGTATTACAATATGTCTATTGTAATGTGCCCTTTCAAGGTTTTCAATGAGTATGTGTTAGATCACATGCTACAGTATGTATGTGCTGTATATGGTAGTTAAATAAATGAACAGCAAGTTGTTACTGTTTATATTGCTTTATATTGTTTTTTTATATTATTTCTTACTGTCAGGATGTGGTTTTGAACACAGATGCATAAGCAGAGACTAGTCAGATAATACAGTCTTTTAATTAAATAAGGAGGCTGGTAAGGCCTCAACGAAGAAGAGGGAGACCAGGCGTGTGCAGTGTATATTTGAACATTTATTCAAAAGGTAAAGCGCCAAAAACGGGACAAACAGGAGAGAGTCAGCAATCAGTGGTGTCGGAGTATTGTAGCGGTTTTAATGTGCTGTGTGCGTGTTGTATGTTAAAAAAAGAGCAAAATGTCTCTTGATACATGAAGAAGGCACCTTAAAAACCCACGCCCACCTGTGCGCAGGTGTGCTGCATTATCTGAAGGAGCTGTGGGCCACGCCTACAAGCGCACCTGTGCGCAGGTGTGCTGCATTATCTGAAGGAGCTGTGGGCCATGTCTACAAGCGCACCTGTGCGCAGGTGTGCTGCATTATCTTAAGGAGCTGTGGGCCATGTCTACAAGCGCACCTGAATGGAGACAAACCAGGGGGTCAGGATTTGAAGGGTTAGCCTCAGCCATTTAGCATGGCATTTGGCCGCCGACATTTGTGAAAACATGGCGTTACATGGTTGCATCTTCCGGCACCAGTTTTTATGTGCTGATTGGTAGATGACAAGCTCATGTACAAGTTTAGTGTTGGGAACGAGCGTCCTTGTGCGTCCACGTTGGTTTGCATTTCTGGAAGACGACAAATAAAACAACTAACTACTTGGATTAAGCTACCGATACTTGACTTAATGCCTACATGGTTAGGCTTATTATACTGGACTTTGTGGTAAATAAAAGAAAAAAGTAAATGTTGTCATATCAGGCTATTTGCCTTATGTGTGGGTTGGCAAGGTAACTGACTATGACCACCCTGCTGAAAAAAAACAGCTAGAAACCAGCTTCTGCTGGTAGCTGGTTTTCTTTCAGCTCTTGCTGTTCTTTGCTGGTGTAGCTGGTTGGGCCACCAGCTGATTATGCTGGCGTGACCATCTGAGGAAGCTGGTCATGCTGGTGTGACCAGCCTGTCAAGCTGGTCATGCTGGTTTGCTAGAATGACCAACATAAGCTGGCATGGCCAGTTAAACTAGCACTATAGACCAGCAACACCAGCTAAAATTACCTGCTTGAGGTGGTACGACAAGCAAAACCAGCTGAAGGTATGTTTTCACAAGAGATTTGCTGGTCTAGCAGGTCAACCATCATAGGGTGGTCAAACAAGCTGGTTAACAAGTCAGGCTGTTTTTTTCAGCATGCCACACCAACAATGTCAAGCTTGGCAGGCTGGTCACCAGCATGACCATCTTGCACCAGCTGTATCCCAAATGACAGGCTGGTCAAACCAGCTTCCTCAGATGGTCATGCCAGCATATCCAGCTGGTGGTCCAACCAGCTACACCAGCAAAGACCAGCAAGGGCTGGAAGAAAACCAGCAAAGACCAGCTAAAACTAGCTACTAGCATAAGCTGGTTTCTAGCTGTTTTTTTCAGCAGGGATATGTTTTTGCAAGAGATTTGCTGGTCTAGCTGGTCAACCATCATAGGGTGGTCAAACAAGCTGGTCAACCAGCAAACCACCTTTAGCTGGTCAGGCTGGTTTTTTCAGCAGGGCATACATTTAGCAGATGCATAGCAATGACCTATATCCAATTATTAGCAACTCATTGTGTTGTCTATGAAAACTATTTTAAAACGCACAGGTTGTAGTTCCTACCTGTAGTCCATGACAACGCAACGTCTGGATCATGTAGTCTCCCCAAGTGATTTTAAAACAAAACAAATGTCAATGACTTATTTAGTTTTGCTTTCTTGTAACATTGACATGATTAGGCTATGCATTTGATTTAGATGACCAGGCTGCCAGTCGAGGAAAAAGCCAAATATCCAAAAACAGTTGCAGACCCTTGAAATGCCTGCTCGAACCATAATACCCAAGGGATGCGTGCTTCTATCGATAAGTTTAACTTGCGTTGGCTTTATTTCATCTGCCTGCAAATGTTGGTTTAAAAAAAACCCCTGCAAATTCACACTGGGTGCAGCAAAGATCCCAGCTATCCACAAGTTTCTTACATCCCATGTCTACTTAATTATAGTCATTTTCGTTTGATAGCCTAGGCTATATTGCGTAAAAGGCCTACAACCTGTCCAAATATAGCATTTAGGAATCATTATTTGTGTAGCCTAAAGTGACTCAATATTGATTTGCATTGTTTATTATCACATATGAACATCACATTAAATAACCTAGGACTTCAGAGACAGGGCAAACTTCTACCACCATTCCTAAAATGTTATCCCAACCAATTAAATAAATTTGCGCTTATAACGAGGTGAAATGGAGGGCGTTCCCGAACAACTTCTTTTCCTCTGAGGGAATGTCCAATCTTTATCAACGACATACCGTTGTACCTTATGTTGTCTCCGTCTGTAACGTGGAATCTAATATAGTGCAGCAGATTAGTAAAAAATTGTTCACTTTGGTATAGAAGCATGAAATTTGGCACAGATACTCTCTAAGGGCCACTATTTTGTAAAAAGGCGCTGGCCACTCAAAAATTCAACATGGCGGCCATTTTTCAAGATGGCCGCCATTGCTATTCAATGCTTATTATATAAATTATTCAAACATTGATCTAAGCATACAATTTGATACAAATACTCTCTAAAGGAAATGTTAATGGAAAAAAATGATTGTCCCTCAAAAATTAAAGATGGCCGCCATTTTTAAAGATGGTCACCGTTCCTGTTGAATATTAATCATTTAAATTGTTCAAATGGTGATGCAAGCATAAAATTAGGCAGAAATACTCTTCAAGGAACACGTAAAGGTATGTGCCAGTCAAAAATTCAGGATGGAAACCATTTTTCAAGATGGCTGCCATTCCTATCCTATGTTCATTGCCACTGTTTCCAAAAAGTGATACAGAAAATATGGCACAAATATTCTGTTAAGGCCGCTTTTTGGAAAAACTGGATGGCCAATAAAAAATTCAAGATGGAGACCTTTTCCAAGATGGCCGTCATGCATGTTAGCAAAAATATTCTAACGGCCACACTTTTAGAAAAAGGTGGGTGTTGCTTTAATAGTGTACTCTTTGGGATTGAGTGAAAAGGAAGGATTGAAAAAATAACATAAGTTCTATTCACATTTTTACCAGCTCAAAGGCCTTGTGGTTAGAGTGTCCAGCCTGAGATTGAGAGGATGTGCCCTGCCGAGTCATAATAAAGACTGTTAAAATGGTAGCCAATGCCTCCCTGCTTGGCAGTCAGCAAGTGTTGTATTGGGGGCAACATATTCAGGAAGGTGTACATATACCATCACGGTCCAGAATCAGGAAATCGGCTCTCACCCCCTGCAAACTTACTTTTTTATTCACATTTGCAATTGCACAGTTCTGTGCCAGTGAAACCGAATCTAAAACATTTGCATCTTCCACGGCACTCTCATTTGCAGCCACACTTGGCTAGCTGTTCACAACTTTGTGCAACTGGTGCATTTGCTGTCCAGAAGACCCCCCATTGTTCACCAAGATTTTTCCATCCCCAGTCAGCAGGACTCTCTGCTTCTGGCTGACACTGGGTTGCTTGACCCCATATGCAGCCTGACTGATATGCAGCACGTTTAGTGTGTTGAAGCAGAGCTGCCCTTGTTGGAGGAATGGCTTCATATGGCCTCTGCTTTCGGGCAAACATGTCAAGTCTAGCCTCATCTACACTAACAGCTGTGCTTGATCGATCATACAGCAGGACCACAAACTTCTCAAGGATCTCCAGGTCACTAATAATCAGAACAGGAGGACATTGACTTAGTTTGCTGAAGATGAGCGAGGCCTCAGGGAAAATGTCTCAGGTTTGATGGCTGGTTATATAAGTATAAGTATATATACTCTTTTGATCCTGTGAGGGAAATCTCTGCATTTATCCCAATCCATGAATTAGTTTCAGTTTCAGTTTCAATTTATTTGTAAGGGACAGTGCCAAAAATAATTCAGTGGAAATGCATGGATTCCAGTTGCTGCTACTGGAAGAAACTTGAATCCATGCATTTCCACTGAATTATTTTTTGAATCTGATCCCTTATCATACCTGTTCATTCTTACTCGTCGCTCGACTTATCGTGACTAAATTCAAGATGGCTGCAAACGCTAAACTTCGTGAAGATACTGTCTGTATAAATCGTCTTGTAAGTAAACTACCAGTGCTTTTTCAAAGTTCTCAATGTCTCGTTGTAAATGTCAGGGCCCTCAGAAGTCTACCAATGAAGTGTAGAGATACATTGAGCCTCGTAAATGGTGTAAAACAGTGATTTATTTTCATGGCTAGCCCGATGCCGAAGCACCACCATTGAAAAAGCTGTTGGTAGCATCGGCTAACTAGCGCCAGATTTTGGAGTGCAGGGGACAAGCCGAGATGGGCTATGAGACATACGTTCACACTCGGTATCATGTTTCAACACACTTTAGGTCAATATCACACCGGAATTCTCCTTTAACCCTTAGAACCCGATTGACGCAAAGTGCGTCAAAAAACACACCCTTTCTTCTCTGTTTCATTGCTCCGGAACGGTTCATCGCAGCGAGATGAAACCTTTATTGCACGACAGAGCAGAAGTGGGGCTTTCCAACGAGACTAAACACTTGTCTGTACGATCAAGTATGAAAATTAAAAAAAATCATGAAATTAAATCAAATTGCATCATATTTACAGTCTATACTTCTCTGCATTCACCTGCACACACATTACTCTAGTTTGAATTACTCGCGAACCCGTGATCGCATCGATATGGCAAGCATATCAGATGAAAGAGGGGGCACAGGGCTATCCATTGGTACCACGTTTATCGATCCTTCTGGCTTATAAAACCAGATGAAGTGACTGCAAAATAATAACGTCATGTACACAAACCAACGCTGCACACTCATTACTCTCGTTTGAATTACTCGCGGACCCGTGATCGCATAGATATGCCACGCATGTCAGATGAAAGAGGAGACTCAGAGCTATCATTTGATACCAAGTACATCCTTCTGGGTTATAAAACAGACGAAGTGACAGCAAAATAATAACTTCATATAGCTGGACTTACCCCACGTTTTTGTCTGTTCTTGTGGCAAAGCATGTTTATAATCCAATGCTATCATGTGTTTCTCTATGGCAAAGCATGTTCATATTCCGGTTTTGAGATCCTAGCAAATTCCTGCATGGCATCCAATTCAAGGCTCACATTGCATCCCAATTTGTTCAACAAATAAACACCTTTTTTGCCTTTACTTTGTTCATGGCAATGCAGTAAAGAGTTGAGAATTATTATGACTGCATACACACAGGCACGCAGGCTAACACGCAACCTCGGGTCAAGTCAGGTCAGATCAGTTCGTGTCACAGATATGGAGCGCAGAAAGGTCATTTTTCATCACTAAATAAAAAATGGCATTTATTTCCGTAAATCACACAGCAAATATTTCTGTAAATTGCTCAGCCCCAGAGGATCCCTCCAACATGGCAATTATATTGCCCGATTCAGGACAGTCTGCCCTACACACACATGAAATGCATGTAGAGCTGTGAGCTTGCTGTGGTGAGATACATGTCGAAATATAAGAATTTTTATAATACACTTTTTATATTTTAATTCTTTAAAAATCAAAATAAAATCAATGCTAGTATTAATACATGAAATGATGGCAGATCTGAATAGCCTAAACTCTCCTGAAAAAAACAATATATAATATATGTGTGTGGCACTTACAATGACCAGAATAAATCCTTATGAATAAAGGTAGTGAAAATGCCCTAAAAACAGCTTAGGGTTCTAAGGGTTAACAGAGTTGGAGCTAGAGAGCTCAACGACACACAGAGGTGTAGCTGTAGCCAAATAGATGTTCACTCGTGTATCTACCACATTAAAGGAGAATTAAAGGAACCGTATGTAAGATTGTGGCCAAAACGGGTACTACAATCACTTTCAAATTACTGTAGAGCGGTGTATCCCCTTCCCCTCTGACTGGCAGAGTTGGCAACCGGATGACGAAACACTACTGACTTTGTGATTAGTAGATAGGTGGTGGGTGGCGCATTAGGCCAAAACACAACATGACAACATCAACATCAGTTGAGGGCTGCAACTTCACTTTTTAAATGACAATATCCTGGCCAGACTACTGTTGTCAGTGATATAAGTATTTGAAATGAACATGATTTCTTAATGTCTAGTGACATATCAGGGCAATTTTATGATTAATTGAAATACATTTTTTACATACGGTTCCTTTAAAGGAGTGTGATTTTGACCTAAAGTGTGTTGAAACATGATACCGAGTGTGAACGTATGTCTCATAGCTCACCTCGCCTCACCCCTGCACTCAGAAATCTGGCGCTAGTTAGCCAATGCTACCAACAGTTTTTCGTTGCGGTGCCTCGGTCATAAATCACTGTTTTACACCATTTAAGAGGCTTAAAGTAGCTCCATACTTCATTGGTAGACTTCAGAGGGCCTTGACATTTAAAACGAGACATTGAGAACTTTGAAAAAGCACTGGTAATTTAGTTACAAGAAGATTTATAAAGACAGTACCATAAGGAATTTTACCGTTCGACGCCATATTGAATTTAGTCGCGATAAATCGAGCGACGAGTACGAACGAACAGGTATGATAAGGGATTAGATTCAAAAAATAATTCCGTGGAAATGCATGGATTCCAGTTGCTGCTACTGGAAGCCGAGGCGAGCTATGAGACATACGTTCACACTCGGTATCATGTTTCAACACACTTTAGGTCAATATCACACCGGAATTCTCCTTTAAGGGATGGCTGTTTCCTTCTGGACAACGAGGATTTTGCCTTTGTGAAGGAAAAACGTTCAGACGGCTCTTTGGTTTGTGATGTGATACAACATAATGATAGAGAGTTTCTTTGATGACCCCTGTGATTCCAGACTCAACATCGTTCGTGTTAAAGACCTCAGCAGAGCAAAGCGCCAACGAGGCACAAGTTACACCGTAAAGTTGTCTGCCTGTCACCCCGCCGTGAGGCAACCAACTCAGGGTATATTCGATTTCCTATGCTTCATGGAGTAGAACAAAGTTGAACTGTTACTTGTTCTTCAATAGTTTGTTTGATGACAAATAGCTAAAGATGAAAATTGTCATTTCAACAAAGGAGTAGGATTTCTGATCATCTGAAATCATTGAATGGAAAGCTGCCAAGGGAGTTTGCTGGCCAGCACTGCTGCCACTCTGCCTCCACCGCACTGCTGCCACCTGTGGACAAGGAGGAGTGTGAGTTATACAACAAAATTAGTTATTAGTTGTTAGTGGCAGCACTAGTATAAAACCTCTAAAATCTCTAAAAACAATCACAAATAGGGCAGTTCATCACAGTTCAACAATTGTGGTTTGGAACTAGGCCTACTGCAACTGGATTGATAAAAAGTAATGTAGTTGCAAACATCTCACCTGGCTACCAGAAACATTAATGTCTCTGTGTTTCATAGCAGAGTTATTGCTAATCACACCATTTAACATGACGTTGTAAAAAAAAATCAGATTATGGCAATCATTTTTATAATTGTTTACAACTTAACTATGTCCTCACTTGAACCAGAGACTTTCTAATGAGGAGACACAGCACTCAAAAAATCCTCCATAGAAATGCATGGGGTTAGTTTGTAACGTTGTCTACACATATCCCACCCCTTCCTCGCCAAAACGTCGATATGTGTATACATTGAGCCAATCGTGTGGTGTGATGTGACTACATTGAGCCAATTATGTGCTGTGTTGTGCAGACATCGTGCCAATCATGTGTTGTGAACTCGCCGCTGGAGCACGGTTGGTGTCGTGAAGCCTTGCGCACGCGCATTTCTGCCGAATAGGATGCCCGATGAGTACCCAAAAAGCGTTGCATTATGGCCGCTGAGTGGAGGGACTTTCCTAAAAGGACTTTGCTTGAACCCATTTGCAAGGATGGACGACGCTGAATATAGAACATGCTGGCAGCGACAGATAACATGTAATCACGCCATAGCAGTGACGGGACGCACACGCCATACAATCGGCCTGACATTTTTGGTAAACTTAAATAAACTACAACAATTCCAACACCCACAAGTTAAAACAACACCAAAGAACTTTTCCTCTGTCGCACGCACTATTTGTTTATCCAGCACCGGCTTTGCAAATAACAAGGTCCACAGACAAGGTGGAATATGTTGCATGATTTTATGAAAGTACGATGTATTGCGACATCAGATGCGAGTCAAATTTGTAGTTTCTCAGGTCTCATTCCATCGACCTACAGATCCGCTACCCGATCCGGCAAACTTACATAGTGCGGTTATAGCCGAAAGAGGGCCGTGAAGCAAATGCAGAAAGTGGCGTTTACCATAGTTCGAATTACAGGGGGTACTGGGGGGTACTATATAGCCATAATCTGATTACACTCAAAAGACGTCTGGTTTTGGTACTCTACAAAATAATGTTTTACTTTGTTATTACAGTGCATGAAAATGCACTGTACTGTTCTTCCTAGGCAACTTTTTCTTATTACAGTGCATGAAAATGCACTGTACTGTTCTTCCTAGGCAACTTATTACAGTGCATGGAAATGCACTGTACTGTTCTTCCTAGGCAACTTCTTCTTATTATTATTATAGTGCATGAAAATGCACTATACTGTTCTTCCAAAGTTTCTTATTACAGTGCATGAAAATGCACTGTACTGTTCTTCCTAGGCTTCTTATTACAGTGCATGAAAATGCACTGTACTGTTCTTCCTAGGCAACTTCTTCTTATTATTATTATAGTGCATGAAAATGCACTATACTGTTCTTCCAAAGTTTCTTATTACAGTGCATGAAAATGCACTGTACTGTTCTTCCTAGGCTTCTTATTACAGTGCATGAAAATGCACTGTACTGTTCTTCCTAGGCTTCTTCTTATTATTATAGTGCATGAAAATGCACTATACTGTTCTTCCAAAATTTCTTATTATAGTGCATGAAAATGCACTATACTGTTCTTCCAAAATTTCTTATTACAGTGCATGAAAATGCACTGTACTGTTATTCCAAGGCATTTTATTACAGTGCATGAAAATGCACTGTACTGTTCTTCCTAGGCTTCTTCTTATTACAGTGCATGAAAATGCACTGTACTGTTATTCCAAGGCATTTTATTATTATTACAGTGCATGAAAATGCACTGTACTGTTATTCCAAGGCATTTTATTATTACAGTGCATGAAAATGCACTGTACTGTTATTCCAAGGCATTTTATTATTATTACAGTGCATGAAAATGCACTGTACTGTTATTCCAAGGCATTTTATTACAGTGCATGAAAATGCACTGTACTGTTATTCCAAGGCATTTTATTACAGTGCATGAAAATGCACTGTACTGTTATTCCAAGGCATTTTATTATTACAGTGCATGAAAATGCACTGTACTGTTATTCCAAGGCATTTTATTACAGTGCATGAAAATGCACTGTACTGTTATTCCAAGGCATTTTATTATTATTACAGTGCATGAAAATGCACTGTACTGTTATTCCAAGGCATTTTATTATTATTACAGTGCATGAAAATGCACTGTACTGTTATTCCAAGGCATTTTATTATTACAGTGCATGAAAATGCACTGTACTGTTATTCCAAGGCATTTTATTATTACAGTGCATGAAAATGCACTGTACTGTTATTCCAAGGCATTTTATTATTATTATTATTATTATTATTATTATTCTTCTAACGCACTTAATGCAGCTTCAACCGTTTAACGTAGAAACTTCATTCAAACTATGTTACGTAGGTCTTAATTAGGACATGTGAGCTTTGTATTTTTCAACTTTGTAACTTTTATACTTTTTAAACTATTAATTAAAAACGAATCAAAATTTCCCCATTGACTTAACATTATGATTATGACATCACAATACGGCCGTTAAGCAATTAGAATCCTATGGCAGGTGTTCGGGCCACCTGTTTCAACTGCCAGTCTCAGGCTTTAAGCATACAAACTGGCCCTATTAAGACTACACATCCTGTTCAACTGCTTCCTCTGCCAAAAACTGTTTCAAAATAAAAGTCCTCACTACAATATTTCACTGTTAAACAATTTAACCCTTTAAACTACTGAACTTTTTAACTGTTCAGCCATTGTAACTGTTACTTGTCATCAACTATGACTCCTACCCACTGTAGCTAGTTAGCATGGTTAGCATAGTTAGCATGCTAGCATGTTAGCATGCTAGTTAGCATTTTTTACAAAACTGCTAAAAATGATTAGCTAAGTTAGCTAAGTCACATGGTTAGCATAGTTAGCATGCTAACATGTTAGCATGCTAGTTAGCATTTTTTACAAAACTGCTAAAAATGATTAGCTAAGTTAGCTAAGTCACATGGTTAGCATAGTTAGCATGCTAACATGTTAGCATGCTAGTTAGCATTTTTTACAAAACTGCTAAAAATGATTAGCTAAGTTAGCTAAGTCATATGGTTAGCATAGTTAGCATGCTAGCATGTTAACATGCTAGTTAGCATTTTTTACAAAACTGCTAAAAATGATTAGCTAAGTTAGCTAAGTCACATGGTTAGCATAGTTAGCATGCTAACATGTTAGCATGCTAGTTAGCATTTTTTACAAAACTGCTAAAAATGATTAGCTAAGTTAGCTAAGTCACATGGTTAGCATAGTTAGCATGCTAACATAGTTAGCATGCTAACATGTTAGCATGCTAGTTAGCATAGTTAGCAAAACTGCTAAAAATGATTAGCTAGATTAGCTAAGTCACATGGTTAACATAGTTAGCATGTTAGCATTGCTAACTACTAAAAATGCATTAGCTAAGTTAACTAAGTTAAGTATTGTCCACCTATTTAACCGTTCAATCATTCCAACTTTATTAAACCTTATCTTCCAAGCAAATCATTTAACCATATAAACTATCCACCTATTTAACTGTTCAGTCACTCCAACTATATTAAACCTCATCTACCTAGCAACCAATATAGTTTGTTTTTACTCAGTATGATATTTTACATCATATTTTTTGCATTTTCATGCACTGTATTTCCTTCAGGAAATGCTTTTCTAGTTATTATTATTATTCTTCTTCTAACGCACTTAATGCAGCTTCAACCGTTTAACGTAGAAACTTCATTCAAACTATGTTACGTAGGTCTTACTTAGGACATGTGAGCTTTGTATTTTTCAACTTTGTAACTTTTATACTTTTTAAACTATTAATTAAAAACTAATCAAAATTTCCCCATTGACTTAACATTATGATTATGACATCACAATACGGCCGTTAAGCAATTAGAATCCTATGGCAGGTGTTCGGGCCACCTGTTTCAACTGCCAGTCTCAGGCTTTAAGCATACAAACTGGCCCTATTAAGACTACACATCCTGTTCAACTGCTTCCTCTGCCAAAAACTGTTTCAAAATAAAAGTCCTCACTACAATATTTCACTGTTAAACAATTTAACCCTTTAAACTACTGAACTTTTTAACTGTTCAGCCATTGTAACTGTTACTTGTCATCAACTATGACTCCTACCCACTGTAGCTAGTTAGCATGGTTAGCATAGTTAGCATGTTAGCATGCTAGCATGTTAGCATGCTAGTTAACATTTTTTGCAAAACTGCTAAAAATGATTAGCTAAGTTAGCTAAGTCACATGGTTAGCATAGTTAGCATGCTAGCATGTTAGCATGCTAGTTAGCATTTTTTGCAAAATTGCTAAAAATGATTAGCTAGGTTAGCTAAGTCACATGGTTAGCATAGTTAGCATGCTAACATGTTAGCATGCTAGTTAGCATTTTTTATAAAACTGCTAAAAATGATTAGCTAAGTTAGCTAAGTCACATGGTTAGCATAGTTAGCATGCTAGCATGTTAGCATGCTAGTTAGCATTTTTTGCAAAACTACTAAAAATGATTAGCTAAGTTAGCTAAGTCACATGGTTAGCATAGTTAGCATGTTAGCATGCTAGTTAGCATGCTAGTTAGCATTTTTAGCAAAACTGTTAAAAATGATTAGCTAAGTTAGCTAAGTCACATGGTTAGCATAGTTAGCATGCTAACATGCTAGTTAGCATTTTTATCAAAACTACTAAAAATTATTAGCTAAGTTAGCTAAGTAACATGGTTAACATAGTTAGCATGTTAGCATTGCTAACATGCTAGTTAGCATAACTACTAAAAATGAAAACATTAGCTAAGTTAACTAAGTTAAGTATTATCCACCTATTTAACCGTTCAATCATTCCAACTATATTAAACCTTATCTTCCAAGCAAATCATTTAACCATATAAACTATCCACCTATTTAACTGTTCAGTCACTCCAACTATATTAAACCTCATCTACCTAGCAACCAATATAGTTTGTTTTTACTCAGTATGATATTTTACATCATATTTTTTGCATTTTCATGCACTGTATTTCCTTCAGGAAATGCTTTTCTAGTTATTACAGTGCATGAAAATGCACTGTACTGTTATTCCAAGGCATTTTATTATTATTATTATTATTCTTCTTCTAACGCACTTAATGCAGCTTCAACCGTTTAACGTAGAAACTTCATTCAAACTATGTTACGTAGGTCTTACTTAGGACATGTGAGCTTTGTATTTTTCAACTTTGTAACTTTTATACTTTTTAAACTATTAATTAAAAACTAATCAAAATTTCCCCATTGACTTAACATTATGATTATGACATCACAATACGGCCGTTAAGCAATTAGAATCCTATGGCAGGTGTTCGGGCCACCTGTTTCAACTGCCAGTCTCAGGCTTTAAGCATACAAACTGGCCCTATTAAGACTACACATCCTGTTCAACTGCTTCCTCTGCCAAAAACTGTTTCAAAATAAAAGTCCTCACTACAATATTTCACTGTTAAACAATTTAACCCTTTAAACTACTGAACTTTTTAACTGTTCAGCCATTGTAACTGTTACTTGTCATCAACTATGACTCCTACCCACTGTAGCTAGTTAGCATGGTTAGCATAGTTAGCATGTTAGCATGCTAGCATGTTAGCATGCTAGTTAGCATTTTTTACAAAACTGCTAAAAATGATTAGCTAAATTAGCTAAGTCACATGGTTAGCATAGTTAGCATGCTAGCATGTTAGCATGCTAGTTAGCATTTTTTGCAAAACTGCTAAAAATGATTAGATAAGTTAGCTAAGTCACATGGTTAGCATAGTTAACATGCTAGCATGTTAGCATGCTAGTTAGCATTTTTTGCAAAACTGTTAAAAATGATTAGCTAAGTTAGCTAAGTCACATAGTTAGCATAGTTAGCATGCTAGCATGTTAGCATGCTAGTTAGCATTTTTTGCAAAACTGCTAAAAATGATTAGCTAAGTTAGCTAAGTCACATGGTTAGCATAGTTAGCATGCTAGCATGTTAGCATGCTAGTTAGCATTTTTTGCAAAACTCCTAAAAATGATTAGCTAAGTTAGCTAAGTCACATAGTTAGCATGCTAACATGCTAGTTAGCATTTTTTGCAAAACTACTAAAAATGATTAGCTAGGTAAGCTAAGTCTCATGGTTAACATTGTTAGCATTTTAACATTATTAGCATGCTATTTTTGCATTTTCATGCACTGTATTTCCTTCAGGAAATGCTTTTCTAGTTATTATTACAGTGCATGAAAATGCACTGTACTGTTATTCCAAGGCATTTTATTATTATTATTATTATTATTATTATTCTTCTTCTAACGCACTTAATGCAGCTTCAACCGTTTAACGTAGAAACTTCATTCAAACTATGTTACGTAGGTCTTAATTAGGACATGTGAGCTTTGTATTTTTCAACTTTGTAACTTTTATACTTTTTAAACTATTAATTAAAAACTAATCAAAATTTCCCCATTGACTTAACATTATGATTATGACATCACAATACGGCCGTTAAGCAATTAGAATCCTATGGCAGGTGTTCGGGCCACCTGTTTCAACTGCCAGTCTCAGGCTTTAAGCATACAAACTGGCCCTATTAAGACTACACATCCTGTTCAACTGCTTCCTCTGCCAAAAACTGTTTCAAAATAAAAGTCCTCACTACAATATTTCACTGTTAAACAATTTAACCCTTTAAACTACTGAACTTTTTAACTGTTCAGCCATTGTAACTGTTACTTGTCATCAACTATGACTCCTACCCACTGTAGCTAGTTAGCATGGTTAGCATAGTTAGCATGTTAGCATGCTAGCATGTTAGCATGCTAGTTAGCATTTTTTACAAAACTGCTAAAAATGATTAGCTAAGTTAGCTAAGTCACATGGTTAGCATAGTTAGCATGCTAGCATGTTAGCATGCTAGTTAGCATTTTTTGCAAAATTGCTAAAAATGATTAGCTAAGTTAGCTAAGTCACATGGTTAGCATAGTTAGCATGCTAGCATGTTAGCATGCTAGTTAGCATTTTTTACAAAACTACTAAAAATGATTAGCTAAGTTAGCTAAGTCACATGGTTAGCATAGTTAGCATGTTAACATGTTAGCATGCTAGTTAGCATAGTTAACAAAACTGCTAAAAATGATTAGCTAGATTAGCTAAGTCACATGGTTAACATAGTTAGCATGTTAGCATTGCTAACTACTAAAAATACATTAGCTAAGTTAACTAAGTTAAGTATTGTCCACCTATTTAACCGTTCAATCATTCCAACTATATTAAACCTTATCTTCCAAGCAAATCATTTAACCATATAAACTATCCACCTATTTAACTGTTCAGTCACTCCAACTATATTAAACCTCATCTACCTAGCAACCAATATAGTTTGTTTTAACTCTGTATGATATTTTACATCATATTTTTTGCATTTTCATGCACTGTATTTCCTTCAGGAAATGCTTTTCTAGTTCTTCTTCTAACGCACTTAATGTAGCTTCAACCGTTTAACGTAGAAACTTCATTCAAACTATGTTACATAGGTCTTACTTAGGACATGGGTGCTATGTATTTTTCATCTTTGTAACTTTTATACTTTTTAAACTATTAATTAAAAACTAATCAAAATTTCCCCATAGACTTAACATGGGCTGATGACATCACAATAGAGCCGTTAAGCAATTAGAATCCTATGGCAGGTGTTCGGGCCACCTGCATCAACTGCCAGTCTCAGGCTTAAAGCATACAAACTGGCCCTATTAAGACTACACATCCTGTTCAACTGCTTCCTCTGCCAAAAACTGTTTCAAAATAAAAGTCCTCACTACAATATTTCACTGTTAAACAATTTAACCCTTTAAACTACTGAACTTTTTAACTGTTCAGCCATTGTAACTGTTACTTGTCATCAACTATGACTCCTACCCACTGTAGCTAGTTAGCTAAGATAGCTAAGTAACATGGTTAACATAGTTAGCATGCTAGCATGTTAACATGCTAGTTAGCATGCTAGTTAGCATTTTTAACAAAACTACTAAAAATGATTAGCTAAGTTAGCTAAGTCACATGGCTAGCATAGTTAGCATGCTAGCATGTTAGCATGCTAGTTAGCATTTTAAGCAAAACTGCTAAAAATGATTAGCTAAGTTAGCTAAGTCACATGGTTAGCATAGTTAACATGCTACCATGTTAGCATGCTAGTTAGCATTTTTAGCAAAACTGCTAAAAATGATTAGCTAAGTTAGCTAAGTCACATGGTTAGCATGCTAACATGCTAGTTAGCATTTTTAGCAAAACTGTTAAAAATGATTAGCTAAGTTAGCTAAGTCACATGGTTAGCATAGTTAGCATGCTAACATGTTAGCATGCTAGTTAGCATTTTTTGCAAAACTGCTAAAAATGATTAGCTAAGTTAGCTAAGTCACATGGTTAGCATAGTTAGCATGCTAACATGTTAGTTAGCATTTTTAGCAAAACTGCTAAAAATGATTAGCTAAGTTAGCTAAGTCACATGGTTAGCATAGTTAGCATGTTAACATGCTAGTTAGCATTTTTTGCAAAACTGCTAAAAATGATTAGCTAAGTTAGCTAAGTCACATGGTTAGCATAGTTAGCATGCTAGCATGCTAATTAGCATTTTTAGCAAAACTGCTAAAAATGATTAGCTAAGTTAGATAAGTCACATGGTTAGCATAGTTAGCATGCTAGCATGTTAACATGCTAGTTAGCATTTTTAGCAAAACTATTAAAAATGATTAGCTAAGTTAGCTAAGTAAAATGGTTAGCATGCTAACATGTTAGTATGCTAGTTAGCAAAACTGCTAAAAATGATTAGCTAGGTTAGCTAAGTCACATGGTTAACATAGTTAGCATGTTAGCATTGCTAACATGCTAGTTAGCATAACTACTAAAAATGAAAACATTAGCTAAGTTAACTAAGTTAAGTATTATCCACCTATTTAACCGTTCAATCATTCCAACTATATTAAACCTTATCTACCAAGCAAATCATTTAACCATATAAACTATCCACCTATTTAACTGTTCAGTCACTCCAACTATATTAAACCTCATCTACCTAGCAACCAATATAGTTTGTTTTTACGCTGTATGATATTTTACATCATATTTTTTGCATTTTCATGCACTGTATTTCCTTCAGGAAATGCTTTTCTAGTTCTTATTATTCCTCTTCTTCTAACGCAGTTAATGCAGCTTCAACCGTTTAACGTAGAAACTTCATTCAAACATTGACGCGTAGGTCTTAATTAGGACATGTGGGCTTTGTATTTTTCAACTTTGTAACTTTTATACTTTTTAAACTATTAATTAAAAACTATCAAAATTTTCCCATTGACTTAACATTGCCCTTTATGACATCACAGCAATTAGAATCTTATGGCAGGTGTTCAGGCCAGCTGGCCCAACTGCCATTCTCAGGCTTTAAGCATACAAACTGGCCCTATTAAGACTACACATCCTGTTCAACTGCTTCCTCTGCCAAAAACTGTTTCAAAATAAAAGTCCTCACTACAATATTTCACTGTTAAACAATTTAACCCTTTAAACTACTTAACTTTCTAACTGTTCAGCCATTGTAACTGTTACTTGTCATCAACTATGACTCCTACCCACTGTAGCTAGTTAGCTAAGTTAGCTAAGTCACATGGTTAGCATAGTTAGCATGCTAGCATGTTAGCATGTTAGCATGCTAGTTAGCATTTTTAGCAAAACTGCTAAAAACGATTAGCTAAGTTAGCTAAGTCACATGGTTAGCATAGTTAGCATGCTAACATGTTAGCATGCTAGTTAGCATTTTTTACAAAACTGCTAAAAATGATTAGCTAAGTTAGCTAAGTCACATGGTTAGCATAGTTAGCATGTTAGCATGCTAGTTAGCATTTTTTACAAAACTGCTAAAAATGATTAGCTAAGTTAGCTAAGTCACATGGTTAGCATAGTTAGCATGCTAACATGTTAGCATGCTAGTTAGCATTTTTTATAAAACTGCTAAAAATGATTAGCAAAGTTAACTAAGTCACATGGTTAACATAATTAGCATGTTAGCATGCTAATTAGCATAGTTATCATAACTAATACAAATTATTAGCTAGGTTAGCTAAGTCATATGGTTAGCATAGTTAACATTTTAATATTGTTAGCATGCTAGTTAGCGTAGTTACTTAGTTAGCATTATTATCTTTAACATAGTTAGCATAACTACTAGCAAACATTGGAGCCATTCCAACTGTTAGTTATCATCAACTATCTGCCTAAATAATTTAACCATTTCAATTATCAACCTATTTAACTGTTCAGTCATTCCAACTATAGTAAACCTTATCTACCAAGCAAATAATTTAACCATATGAACTCATCATATTTTTGCATTTTCATGCACTGTATTTCCTTCAGGAAATGCTTTTCTAGTTACAGTGCATGAAAATGCACTGTACTGTTATTCCAAGGCATTTTATTACAGTGCATGAAAATGCACTGTACTGTTATTCCAAGGCATTTTATTATTACAGTGCATGAAAATGCACTGTACTGTTCTTCCTAGGCTTCTTATTACAGTGCATGAAAATGCACTGTACTGTTCTTCCAAGGCATTTTATTATTATTATAGTGCATGAAAATGCACTATACTGTTCTTCCAAAATTTCTTATTACAGTGCATGAAAATGCACTGTACTGTTCTTCCTAGGCTTCTTATTCTTCTTCTTCTAACGCAATTAATGCAGCTTCAACCGCTTAACGTAGAAACTTCATTCAAACTATGTTACGTAGGTCTTACTTAGGACATGGGTGCTTTGTATTTTTCACCTTTGTAACTTTTATACTTTTTAAACTATTAATTAAAAACTGTTCAAAATTTCCCCATAGACTTAACATGGGCTGATGACATCACAATAGAGCCGTTAAGCAATTAGAATCCTATGGCAGGTGTTCGGGCCAGCTGCATCAACTGCCAGTCTCAGGCTTTAAGCATACAAACTGGCCCTATTAAGACTACACATCCTGTTCAACTGCTTCCTCTGCCAAAAACTGTTTCAAAATAAAAGTCCTCACTACAATATTTCACTGTTAAACAATTTAACCCTTTAAACTACTGAACTTTTATCTGTTCAGCCATTGTAACTGTTACTTGTCATCAACTATGACTCCTACCCACTGTAGCTAGTTAGCTAAGATAGCTAAGTAACTTGGTTAGCATAGTTAGCATGCTAGCATGCTAGTTAGCATGCTAGTTAGCATTTTTAGCAAAACTGTTAAAAACGATTAGCTAAGTTAGCTAAGTCACATGGTTAGCATAGTTAGCATGCTAACATGTTAGCATGCTAGTTAGCATTTTTTGCAAAACTGCTAAAAATGATTAGCTAAGTTAGCTAAGTCACATGGTTAGCATAGTTAGCATGCTAACATGTTAGCATGCTAGTTAGCATTTTTTGCAAAACTGCTAAAAATGATTAGCTAAGTTAGCTAAGTCATATGGTTAGCATAGTTAGCATGCTAGCATGTTAGCATGCTAGTTAGCATTTTTTAGCAAAACTGCTAAAAATGATTAGCTAAGTTAGCTAAGTCACATGGTTAGCATGCTAGCATGTTAGCATGCTAGTTAGCATTACTGTTAAAAATGATAAGCGAAGTTAGCTAAGTCACATGGTTAACATAATTAGCATGTTAGCATGTTAATTAGCATAGTTATCATAACTAATAAAAATTATTAGCTAGGTTAGCTAAGTCATATGGTTAGCATAGTTAACATTTTAATATTGTTAGCATGCTAGTTAGCATAGTTACTTGGTTACCATTATTATCTTTAACATAGTTAGCATAACTACTAGCAAACATTGGAGCCATTCCAACTGTTAGTTATCGTCAACTATCTGCCTAAATAATTTAACCATTTCAATTATCAACCTAATTAACTGTTCAGTCATTCCAACTATAGTAAACCTTATCTACCAAGCAAATAATTTAACCATATGAACTCATCATATTTTTGCATTTTCATGCACTGTATTTCCTTCAGGAAATGCTTTTCTAGTTCTTATTTTTCTTCTTCTAACGCGTTTAATGCAGCTTCAACCGTTAAACGTAGAAACTTCATTCAAACTTTGTTACGTAGGTCTTACTAAGGACATTTGGGCTATGTATTTTTCAACTTTGTAACTTTTATACTTTTTAAACTATTAATTATTAACTTTTAAAAAATCCCCATTGACTTAACATTGGGCCTTTATGACATCACAGCAATTAGAATCTTCTGCCAGGTGGCCAGGCCACCTGTTTCAACTGTCAGTTTCTCAGGCTTTAAGCATACAGTCTCATTCTTTTAAGACTACACATCTTGTTCAACTGTTTCCTCTGTCCACAACTGTTTCAAAATAAAAGTCCTTGCTACAATAATTCCCTATTAAATAATTTAACCATTTAAACTATCCACCTATTTAACTGTTCGGTCATTCCAACTATATTAAACCTCATCTACCTAGTTCAGTCATTCCAACTATATTAAACCTCATCTACCTAGCAAATAATCTAACCTTTTAAACTATCCACCTATTTAACTGTTCAGTCATTCCAACTATATTAAACCTCATCTACCTAGCAAATAATTTAACCTTTTAAACTATCCACCTATTTAACTGTTCAGTCATTCCAACTATATTAAACCTCATCTAGGCTACCTAGTTCAGTCATTCCAACTATATTAAACCTCATCTACCTAGTTCAGTCATTCCAACTATATTAAACCTCATCTACCTAGTTCAGTCATTCCAACTATATTAAACCTAATCTACCTAGTTCAGTCATACCAACTATATTAAACCTCATCTACCTAGCAAATCATTTAACCATTTAAACTATCCACCTATTTAACTGTTCAGTCATTCCAACTATATTAAACCTCATCTACCTAGCAAATAATTTAACCTTTTAAACTATCCACCTATTTAACTGTTCAGTCATTCCAACTATATTAAACCTCATCTAGGCTACCTAGTTCAGTCATTCCAACTATATTAAACCTCATCTACCTAGTTCAGTCATTCCAACTATATTAAACCTCATCTACCTAGTTCAGTCATTCCAACTATATTAAACCTAATCTACCTAGTTCAGTCATACCAACTATATTAAACCTCATCTACCTAGCAAATCATTTAACCATTTAAACTATCCACCTATTTAACTGTTCAGTCATTCCAACTATATTAAACCTCATCTACCTAGCAAATAATTTAACCTTCGAAACCATCCACCTATTTAACTGTTCAGTCATTCCAACTATATTAAACTTCATCTACCTAGTTCAGTCATTCCAACTATATTAAACATCATCTACCTAGCAAATAATTTAACCTTTTAAACTATCCACCTATTTAACTGTTCAGTCATTCTATATTAAACCTCATCTACCTAGCAAATAATTTAACCATTTAAGGTATCCACCTATTTAACTGTTCAGTCATTCTAACTATATTAAACCTCATCTACCTCTCAAATAATTTAACCATTTAAACTATCCACCTATTTAACTGTTCAGTCATTCCAACTATTAAACCTCATCTACCTAGCAACCAATATAGCAACCACCTTAAGTACCCTAGCAACAGCCTAGCAACCACTTCCACAGTTACAACCTAGCAACCAATATAGCAACCAATGAGTTTAACCTAGCAACCAGCATAGCAACCACCACAACTAACCTAGCAACAGCCTAGCAACCACCTCAAGTACCATAGCAACAGCCTAGCAACCATGTCAAACACCCTAGCAACAGCCTAGCAACCACTTCCACAGTTTCAACCTAGCAACCAATATAGCAACCAATGAGTTTAACCTAGCAACCAGCTTAGCAACTAATACTAAGCTGGTTGCTAACCCTAACCCTAACCACCACAACTAACCTAGCAACAGCCTAGCAAGCACTTCAAGTACCCTAGCAAAACCATAGCAACCACCATAACTACCCTAGCAACAGTCTAGCAACCACATCAAGTACCCTAGCAACAGCCTAGCAACCATGTCAAATACCCTAGCAACAGCCTAGCAACCACTTCCACAGTTACAACCTAGCAACCAATGAGATTAACCTAGCAACCAGCATAGCAACCACCACAACTAACCTAGCAATAGCCCAGCAACCACCTCATATACCCTAGCAACAACCTATCAACCACTTCCACAATGACAACCTAGCAATCAACATGATTAACCCAGCAACCAGCAAAGCAACCACCATAACTACCCTAGCAACAACCTATCAACCACTTCCACAATGACAACCTAGCAACCAACATGATTAACCCAGCAACCAGCATAGCAACCACCATAACTACCCTAGCAACAGCCTAGCAAGCACCTCAAGTACCCTAACAACAGCCTAGCAACCATGTCAAATACCCTATTCCATTTCAACTTTCAGTTGCCATCAGTTATGTCTCCAGACAGCTATATTAAACCACCACCTCCTAACAACCAACATAGCAACTACCATAAGTACCCTAGCAACAACCTAGCAACCACCTAAAGTACCCTAGCAAAAGCCTAGCAACCATTTTCACAATGACAACCTAGCAACCAACATAACAACCAACATTATTAAGCCTTGTTAGAAGTAGTGTCAACTTTAACATGAGGCTAAAGCTATTCCACTAACTCGAGTTAGCCACATCTGCTTCTTGTTCACTTGAACCAGACTTAAATCAGCTGGAATATCTGCCCATGCACGAGTTTAACGCTATAGCTAAATAGGTGATTTAGGAATACCTGGTTTACTGTCGTAAAATTAAGGTACAATTAAAAGAATTTAAAGAAAGAAACTTCAATTTACACACACCATCTGCAGGATTTTGAGTGAAATATCAAGGGAAAAAAGAAATTGTAGCACTGGTAATGTAGAAATTGAAGAAGATTTGGAGAAGATCGTTTGAAATAACATGCTGAATCATAATTTGATCTTTTACTATTTCACTACTGCTTGTTGGAACATAGTGTCAATAGGCGCATTCAAGATGAACTCTGACTGACTCCATCTGACTGACAAGATCTGCTGGTTCAGGTGGCTGTAGACGGCTTGATAAAGTCAGATAATGCCGTATTCGCCTAATCTACCCCTACAACTCTTAAACAACACTTTCCCCTGGGGATCAATAAAGTATCTATCTATCTATCTATCTATCATAAGTAGGCCTATAACAATATATGTTCACTTCCAAACTGTCTGCTGGAGTGATTAAAGTTGGCATCAAGTGCAATATTTTGCTCTGCTTCAGCCCTCTTTAGTCACATTCATTATATGCATTTATTACATCAAGACTTGTCTATTAGATAGATAGATAGATAAATACTTTATTGATCCCCAAGGGGAAATTCAGGGGGTCTTAGTAGCATACAGACATCACACACAACATGCACTTACAGCAAATGGTAAATATAAGTATAAGTATAAGTATAAACATATAACCAAACTCCACTGTACAATAGAGACAGTAGGAGATTATAAAAACTAACAAAACTAAATATACTATATAAATTAAATGTAAAAAAAAAACAGTGTGCTTGAGGGTGGTCAAGTATTAGACGCTTGTAATGACAGGGCCTGTAGTTCTTTGTGCAAAGTGAGGTGCTCAAGAGAGTGAGTATCATGGTGAAGGTGCAAAAGTAGTCCAACAGTAGTTCTGTGTGTATGGTAAGGTGCTCAAGAGAGTGAATGTCCTGTTGAAGGTGCAAAAAGTAGTCCAACAGTAATCCCTTAGTTATGTGTGCATGGTAAGGTGCTCAAGAGAGTGAGAGTATATTGTACCTCACTTTATTTTGGTTTGCCCAACTCTACTGTAGCGATTACAAATGGTTCAGAATGCTGCTGCTAGATTACTCACTGGAACTAAGAAGTGTGATCACATTCTCTGATAATGTTCAGTGTTTCCCATACATTGACTTATTTGTGGCGGCCCACCACAATATCAACATTGACCACCACACAATGATTTTCCAGGTTGTACTAAATTGTGCTTAAAGGAACCGTATGTAAGAAATCTAATTCAATTAATCATAAAATGGCCCTGATTTGTCACTAGACATTAGGAAATCATGCTCATTTCAAATACTTATATCACTAACAACAGTAGTCAATTGTCATTTAAAAAAGTGAAGTTGCAGCCCTCAACTGATGTTGATGTTTACATATTTGTGTTTTAGCCTGATCTGCCACCCTCCACCTAGTAATCACAAAGTCAGTAGTGTTTCGGCATCTGGGTTGCCAGCTCTGCTTTAGTTACCACATCTGCGGTGTACACCGCTCTACAGTATTTTGAAAGTGATTGTAGTACCAGTTTTGGCCAAAATCCTACATACGGTTCCTTTAAATCTGGTTAGCATCATAACCACACTGGGCTAATTTGTTAAAAACTGTTGCATTCAAATTAATTCTGCAAACCTACCACCACAAATAGAATTAAATTATGTGGGAACACTGATGTTCCTCGTTTATTTTAACTGCCCAGCCTTCAATTTGATTTGATTATCGTATAATACACTAGGCCTATATAATTTTCTTTATTACTAATATTATTACTGGTTTTTTTTACTATTTTGTTTATTTTAAAGCACTTTGGATCAACTCTGTTGTGTATTAAGTGACCTGACTGTCAATGACGCCGCTCAGTCTCGCGCTTGACAGCTTTGATCGGAATCCCTCGTCTACTAGCTTCATTCTTGTTACTGAGCTGACTGATTACAAATGGTTCAGAATGCTGCTGCTAGATTACTCACTGGAACTAAGAAGTGTGATCACACTTTTTTTCCTTAGCCTTTAATATTTTCTGATAATGTTCCTCATTTATTTTAACTGCCCAGCCTTCAATTTGATTTGATTATTGTATAATACACTAGGCCTATATAATTTTCTTTTTGTCTATTTAAACTACCATCATTTTGATTGATGACAATTGTTTTATTTTATTTTACTTTATTTTAATCCCATTATTATTGATATTATTATTGTTGTTTATTTTAAAGCACTTTGGATCAACTCTGTTGTGCATTAAGTGACCTGACTTGACCAAACCTACCCATGCTCTTCAGTCAATGACGTCGCTCAGTCTCGCGCTTGACAGCTTGCCTCGGAATCCCTCGTCTACTCCACCAGCCTCATTCTTGTTGTACTGCTAGAACTACCTGAGCTGACTGAGTGTCTCGTTGCCTCTGTCAAGTTTGGAGCCCCAAAAACTTCGCCCTGAACTTACCGGGACTTTTCACATTACCACACACGTAAGTTTTATTCTCTTAACGTTAACAGAATAGGTATTTTGGTAAGGTTACAGCGTTCTTTGTATCGATAGCTTAAATGAGCCTGGTACGCGACTAGCTAACGTTAACGTTAACTTTCGAGCTAGCACTAACGTTACCGTTAACCTTGACGACCACGTTAATTACTCTAATCTTATCACTTTTATTCGACGTATATGTTGTCCAAAACAATGTTTAGGAATTGTTTCCGACAATTGGTAGGGTAGTACCATAACGTTAGCTGACTCAACGTCTGTCATTTGGAAATTATCGAGACGTAGTTAGGACTTCTATATCGATAAGTTACATTGCTCGCTATCTGAGGTAGCTGCTAAAGTTTGTCTGCTAACGTGGCTAACTAATGTTATGCCTAGCTATCATTTACTTCAAATAGACATGTACTTTGTGTGACATTCATTATCACATAAACAACGTCTATGAATTATGTCCGACAATTGGTCAGGTAACGTTAGTAGTAACGTTATAGTTGACTAGACTAGTGAAGTCTGCCGTTTGGAAATTATGGAAACGTAGTTACATTGCTTGCTAACGTTACGTTGTCTTGGAATGAAGTTTGGCATCTAACGTGGCCAACTAGCAGCTAACAGGTCTAGAATTAGCTATTATCTAGCGCTACTTTAACTAGACATGTACTTTGTGTGACATTCATTATCACTTTTATTCGACGTATGTGTTGTGAAAAACAACGTCTATGAACTATGCCCCACAGTTGGTCAGGTAGTAGTATAGTTGACTCGTGAAGTCTGACATTTGGAAACTATCAATAGTTTATGCTAGAACACTGCGGCAACACAGAAAGGTCAGGGCCACAACGCAAAACCGCAACCGAAATGAAAGGGTTAACGTTAACGACACACGGAAGCGTTTGACGGTATGCATTGAACTAGGACGTTAACGTTAGCTGCTACATAACCTAAGGCCGGCTAGATTTTGCCAACATGCCCGTAATATGAACCTCCATAGGCATATGGGCAATGGACAACAGGATGATAAAACACAAAAATCTACCCTGAATCCAATGCTATCACATATTTTCTAACTTTATGGTGGCGGAAAAATAATAGAATTATCTAGAAATTCTTAGCCTATCAACATACTGGCCCAATTCTTTTCTGATTATAATGTTAGACTTATTTCTAAGTGTGCCCCTAATATTTGTGTCGAGTACATGTTATGCTATTTAACCTAAAGGTACTACTTGGTCACACAGATGAGAGGTAACAACATAATTGTGTTGCATTGTAATGTTATAGCAGTGGTCACGGTTTCACACAATTTTCTTTATTCAAAACAGAAAGCAATTGTCTTTTTAAAGACTCTCTCCATCTCCACCTTCCGTTGTGCTGCGGCAGTCTTTGCCACAGAAATACTACATCTCAAGACTCCCATCTCCCATCCTCTCTTCCCTTGCTGTGCTGCAGACTTTTAAGGTATGTCTTTTTACAGTTACAGACTTATTTCTAAGTGTGCCCCTAATATTTGTGTCGAGTACATGTTATGCTATTTAACCTAAAGGTACTACTTGGTCACACAGATGAGAGGTTGTGCTGCATTTTGTTAATTTAACATACTTGTGTTGCATTGTAATGTTATAGCAGTGGTCACGGTTTCACACAATTTTCTTTATTCAAAACAGAAAGCAATTGTCTTTTTAAAGACTCTCTCCATCTCCACCTTCCCTTGTGCTGCGGCAGTCTTTGCCACAGAAATACTACATCTCAAGACTCCCATCTCCCATCCTCTCTTCCCTTGCTGTGCTGCAGACTTTTAAGGTATGTCTTTTTATTATTTTTTACTGCTAGACCAGCTATGCTGCTTGCTTACACTTTTTTTTGCTTACACAAACATGTAAATTGTGTTTTACTTGATGGGGAAGAAAAATAGCTACTTCACTGATTTGGTGTAGACCTATTGTAACCTATGGAGGCAATTTGAATGACAGAACTAGCAAGCTAGTTAAACTAGCTGATTTGCAGGTTGCTTGTCTTGATGTCAGAATGCTCAGTCCTCCATATTCTTACGTGCCTTCCATATCAGCATTGACAACTACAAATGTGTCCAAACTTTTTCTTTTTATTAAAAGCAACTATCATATAACCATAACAATCAACCATCACATAGATCCTGGGATTTTCTTTAACCCATAAAAGGTGACGACAATCTAATGATCAGCTGCCTACAAAATCGTCTCCTGGTCTGCATAATATACAGCTGTGCTGAATTTTGTATTAGTTTTCTTTGCTCACTTCACTTAATTCATCCTACATCACTAAAACCAACCTATTGCTGAAATTGATAGAACTGAGAAAGCAGCAATGTTGCCGTGTGTGTTGCTGCTTATTTTTGGAAGTGTGTAACATGTGTTTTTTTTTTCTTTTTTGTTTGCCTTTTAGGCTTGTTCCAGACCAGCCCTGTCAGAGTGGTGTCAGAGTGGTGTCTGCCTGTCACGTGTGACACTGCCTGTCATCCTCTGCACACACTACACTGCACTGCACTGCACTACACTCAAATCCCACTTACGCCTACCTGCAAACATATCTACGACAAGAACCTAACACTTCCTGAGAACATATCTGACTGCACATACTATACTCTTGACTCCTTTGAATCCTTTGACTCCTTTGAATCCTTTGACTCCTTTGAACTCTTTTGAGATTGAAACACACTTTGAATCATATCATTATATTGAGACTCTGAATCCCACTCATTCACATACCTGCAAACATATGACCGACAAGAATTGACCACTTTCTGATCATACATACCTGGCTACACACACTGAATACTGCTCTGAATCATATTGAGTCTCTAAACCAACAGAACATAACATACCTGCAAACATATTTCCGACAAGAATTGACCACATTCTGACAGCACATACTCTATAAAGACTCTGAACTATACTGAGAACTACCTGTGAACGATTAACATAGAGAACTATTACTGTGAACTATACATACCTGTCAAACGTTTATATATTTTAATAATACCTGTCAAAGTTGTCTTTGCTGTTGGATACCTACTTTTAGACCTGGGCTGTGCTACAAGACTGAACCTGGGCTGTGTGAGGACTTCGAGATTCCATCCTAGTTCTGTATAAACCTGATCATCTCAAGAGCTTCCTCTCATTCTTCATCAGTGTCATCAAGTGTTACCTCTACCTAGCAGTTCCAGTGCCATATTCAGAATTGCCATTGATAAACAAAATAAGCATGAAGATAAAATTGAGGATAGTTTCATAATTTAATAATTAAACTGAAGTAAATATTGTGTGTGAAGGTGAAAATTGTCATTTTGTACTTTTGACAGCCAGCTTGTTATTTATTGGGTGTCAAGCATATTCTAATCAATTAGTTTTAATTCTTTGCTTAGCAACATTTCATTTTTGGGCCTACTAATTATTGTAATAAACCACTGAAATAAATACTAGTGTTTGTAGATTGAGTTTATTAACATTTAATCTCATCTAACTGTTTTTATAATCTCAGATTAAGTTCATTAAGTAACCTGTGAGTAGAACAGTAAGTGCTATTGTATAATCTGATAAGCAATAATTTGTACAACCAATATTAGACTTAACTTGACCAGTAGACTATATTAAGCAAAGATTGTAGCATTTTGAAACATGCCAAGGAAAGGCCGTCGTTCAGAGGCTCAAAAGAGACGTTGGCGTAAGTTGGACCTCTGAAGTTGAACCACATCAGTCTTCATTAGACCCGAGTGACTTGAATGAGAGAGAACAGGTAAATGAGGTAACTAGTGTTTTCTGCATGAACATGGAGCAGAGAGCCATCACATGTGTTCAAGCAACTCATAGCCAACGTGATGTAGGGTATGGGAACAACAGTAACAAGCAGTGCACCTGCAATTCCCTGGTATTTCTGGCAACTCTCCATTACAGAACTGAGCTTAACAGTGATGATCTTGACTACGTTTTGCAAAAAGGTAACTTGATGTACAGTGAAGCACTGGTAAGGTTGAGCGCGAGAGGCAATGAAGCACCCGACCACTTGGCTCTTGATGAATTACCTGATAGTGTTGAGATCTATGGACAGATGTATCATATTGAAAAGTGCCCGTCACGATATGGTTATCTGAGGCAAGATGGACCTGATGGTGTGGACTTCCTACAGCTCTCTGAAAGACTGCATTGTTTGTCATATGATGTAAAGTTTGCACTGCTAACTGTAGGTAGCGCAACAATAGCTTTGTTTAGAGATGATGATAAATATGGAGTTTTTGATCCACATTCAAGAACACCTCATGGATTTCCAGCAAACAATGGCACTGCTGTGATGTTGACCTTTGTCAGCTTGACTGACGTGATTGATCATCTGCTTGCATTCTGGACATTACTTGAATCATCTGATGCATGGATTTATGAGTTAATGCCAGTGTTATTTACATCTGAGTGTAATAATGAACAAGGAAGCCACACTGACAATGTGCAACCTGCTCAGACTGCAGAGTTCCCAGCTCCAGCCATTTCCAATTCACTTGCTAAACGTAGTAAGGATCGCAGGCGCCGAAAAGTTGCCAAAGCACAAAAGAGTGAGAACAACAGAATCAGACAGCGAAAATATTATGAACAGAATAGAATGAAAAAAATGGAATATGAAAGAAAGAGGTATGCAAACTGCATTCAACAGAATAAGAAATCGTACCTCAGAGACCGTTACATGCATGAACCTAACTATAGGTTGAAAAAAAAGTTATACCTCAACAGCAGATACTCCTGTGACCCGAGTTTTAGGTTGAGGAAACAGGCTTACATACAGAAACGCTATGCCCAAGATAAAACCTATCGAGTAAGACAGAAGAGTCACATGCAGAAACATTATTCTGAGAGTATAAAGTATCGATGCACCAAGAAGGCTAACATACAGGATCGATACCACCAAGATTCCAATTTTCGTTCAAGACAGAAGTTGGCCATGAAACATCACTATGCAAATGATCCAACATACAGGCAGAAAAAAAAGGAAACCTACGACAGATACAGAAATTACCCTTTTTTCAGGCATTATCGTTCTCTACAAAAAAAGAAGAATGCAGGTGTGGGCCTAAATAACAGTTTCCAGAGAATGATTCACAAAATGCGTTGTGCTTTACACATACAACGTAAATACCGTAATCTTACACGCCTGTCTGGACTTCAATCGGAGCATGAGGTTGAACAACAGTCAACACCAACAGAAAGCACCCTTTTGCATGATGCCATCACATCTTTTCGAATGGATGTACAGAACGGCCCTACTTTTGTCTGCACAGTGTGTCACAGAGCTTTGTTTTATAACCAGGTAAAGGAGTGCAATCATGAATGTTATCAAAAGAATCGAGCCATGGTTGATCGATGCTTAACAGGCAAATATGTACATACATGCAGCGAGCAGTGCAGTGCACTTGAATCATGTTGTGCACCAGATGAAAAGACAGAGTGGATTTGTTACAGCTGTCATGAAAACTTGAAGATGGGGAAAATACCAACCAATGCTGTAAACAATATGTTAGAGCTATCACCAATTCCTCCAGAGCTCAGTAATCTTAATATACTTGAAAGGCACATCATAGCACGGTATATACCATTTGCAAAAATAATCAGTCTTCCCAAAGGCCAGCAGAAATTAATACATGGTGCAATTGTTTGTGTCGCTTCGGAGATTGAGGCAACAGTCAACGCTTTGCCTAGACCCAGCAGCCAGTCACAGCTTTTGAAAGTGAAGTTGAAAAGAAGAATGAACTATACAGGGCATTACCAGTTCCAAACTGTAGACATGACCAAAGTATTACGTGCTTTATCAAAACTGAAAGAGATGCATTCAGAGTACAAGGACATAACCATAACTAATGAAACACAAGTTTTTGGGGATGGAATAAATAGCTTGGCAGATGAAAATGACATCAGTGCTGCAGGAGAGGTTGATCTAATGGAGACTGATGCAGTGGATGAGTTTGACATTACTGACCCAGGACATTCAGAAAAAAATAGTGAAGGCAATCAGCCTAATAATGAAACCCATGAGTTACATGATAACCAAGATTCACTTGACACTGAGCAGGACACAAGTCAGCAAAATGGTGCATGCTCTATAGATTCATGCTTACAGCCAGCTGATATTGCACAGGAAATGATAACATTTGGTGAAGGTATATTCACTGTGGCACCAGCTGAAGGAAACAGACCAGTGAGTTTTTTCAGAGTTCCTAAACTAGAGGCAATGGCTTTCCCTGTGCAGTTCCCCACTGGAATGAACACTTTGGATGAAACACAAAGACCAATGAAATTATCGCCAAGCAGATATTTCAATGCACGTCTATTTTGTGTTGACAATCGATTTGCTCTCGACTCCAATTATATTTTTTTCGCACAATTTATCACAGAAATGCATTTGGCAAAGTCTTCTATGTCTATTCAACTGCGTAAAGGAAAACCTATGACCAGAGATGGACGCAAAATCACTGCAAGAATGCTCCGAGACAAACGTGAAGTGGAAAAACTGGTACACAACAGAGATGCCACTCGATTCATGCAGCCTTTGAGAGGAACACCTGCCTACTGGGAAAAAACCCTCAGAGACCTCTTTGCAATGCTTCGCCAGCTGGGTACCCCAACATTCTTCTGTACATTTAGTGCTGCTGAAATGAGATGGCCAGAGGTCATACAAACAATAAAAGCACAGCAAGGAGAGCAGGTTGACTTTTCTGAACTCGACTGGGCATCAAAATGTGAGATTTTACGTAGCAACCCTGTCACCACTATGCGCATGTTTGACAAGCGTGTTGATGCACTTCTCAGACACCTACTTTTGTCACCAGCACAGCCCATCGGTGAGGTCATTGACTACTTTATTCGAGTGGAGTATCAAGCTAGAGGTTCACCTCATATACATATGTTGGTTTGGTGTAAGAACGCACCTGTATTTGAGGAGGACCCAGATGAGAAAGTGTGTGAATTTGTGGACAAGTACATAACATGTCAGCTGCCTGACCCAAATACAGACCCTGAGCTTTTCAAAATAGTGACAGAGGTGCAAACCCACAGCAAAAGGCACTCCAAGTCATGTAAGAAAGGAAATAAGCACTGTCGGTTTGGATTTCCGAAACAGCCTGTCGAGAGCACATTTATAACACGCCCAATGCCAGCAGAGCTCATGGATGAATCTGATGATGAATCTGATCATGACCGCTCTTCCATGTCTCCCGAAGACGCCAAAACTAAGCTGAGGCCATTATGGGAATTGCTGAATAATCCAACAGCATCATTTGAAAGCATCCCACAGCTACTTGCCCAATGCAACTTAAGCTATGAGGAATACCTAAACTTTGTCAGTTCATTAACAACGTCGAGTGTGCTAGTAATGAAACGTCAACCAAAGGACTGCTGGATTAATGGCTATAATGAGCATTTGTTAAGGGCCTGGAATGCAAACATTGATATTCAGTTCATCCTGAACCCTTATTCCTGTCTGATGTACATCTTATCATATATTTCCAAAGCTGAACATGAGATGAGTGAGTATTTGAAAAGAGTTGTCTCTGATACTTCTCAATCCAATACCTCTGACTGTGAGGAAATGAAACAAATCATGCAAGCATACTCCAAAAACAGAGAGGTTAGTGTTCAAGAGGCTGTTGCACGAGTCTGTAGCTTGAAACTGAAGTCTTGCTCTCGAAACGTGATATTTATACCCACTGATGACAATGCTTTGAAAATGAGCGTCCCTTTAAGGTACCTGAATGACAGAATCCCTGATTCAGAGAATGTTTGGATGTCCGGAATGGCAGACAAATACAAAAACAGACCAGATACACCAGAGTTTGCGACAATGTTTATGGCAGAGTTTGCTTCCACTTATAGAGTTGTGTATGGAAGGCAGAAACAAGGAAAAAAGGTTTTGCCACTTCAAAATGAAATGGGCTTCATTCAGAAGCGAACGAAAGGAAAGCCTGCCATTATCAGATACGCCCGATTTTCTGAGCAAAAAGCTCCAGAGAAATTCTATGGCACATTGCTCAAACTGTACCTCCCTTATCGCTCAGATTCACAGCTGAAACCCAGAGGTTTTCCAACATATGAGTCATTTTACACATTGGGTTCTATACGTCTTCCTGGAAGAGACTATAATGAGAGAGTAGTTTCTGTTGTCAAGGAGAACAGGTCACAATTTGAAAAGAACAGTGATGCAATAGAGAAAGCTATTGAGAACATAGAAGAAAATGGACCTATGGAGGATGCATGGACAACACTTGCACCTGAGACAGAGCTTCTTCGGCTTGAGTGCATTTCTGAGCGTGAGGAAATAAATCCAGACGAAATGAATGAACGGGATGACATTCCTGAATATAGCTCAAGTACCACAGACAGAGGAAGTGCAGCACCAATGTTTGAGGCTCCTCAAATCGACCCTACTGTAGTCCGTAACATGTATCAAAATCTAAATCAAACGCAGGCATCTATATTCTATACAGTGCGTAAGTGGTGCATGAGACGAGTGTGTGGACAGAGTGCCGATCAGTTTTTTTACTTTGTCACTGGTGGAGCTGGAACTGGCAAATCTCACCTTATCAAATGCATCTACACAGAGGCATCAAAGATACTCCGCAAGTTACCCCGCATCACAGAGGAAAGAGACATGTCCATGCCAACTGTCCTTCTCACAGCATTTACCGGCACAGCAGCTTTTAACATATCTGGCAAGACACTGCATTCTGTCCTGAAACTGCCAAGAAGCCTTAAACCACCTTACCAGTGCCTTGGAAACCGTCTAGATGAAGTGAGAGCAACCTTGTCCAATGTTGAAATAATTGTCATTGATGAAGTGTCCATGATATCAAAATCACTCTTTGCATATGTCAATTGGAGACTGCAAGAAATCAAAGGCAGCAAGAAACCCTTTGGCGGAGTCTCAATCCTGGCCTGTGGTGATTTCAACCAGATAAGTCCCCCTGGTAAAGCCAAACCTCTCTGTGTGTTTGAGGATCATGTTCTTGATATCTTCCAAGTAGTCACTCTCACAGAAATCATGCGCCAGAAAGATGATGTGCCATTTGCTGAGCTGCTCAACAGGATAAGGGTGAAACGCAAAGGAGAGGCATTATCTGAAGCAGACAGAGCTCTACTTGGCCAGGCCATATGTCAAGCTGATGACTGTCCCAAAGACATTCTGCATGTTTTTGCTACAAATAAACAAGTAAACCAACACAATGCAAACACAATATCTGCTCTATACTCTGAACTGGTCAACATTGATGCACATGACTATAAGAAAGATCTACGAACTGGTCGGATGGAAAGGCAGAGAGCACCTTTTGAAGGACGTAAAGGGGATTTACCAGACAGACTACAAGTTGCTAACGGTGCACGTGTGATGCTCATGAGAAACATAGATGTGGAAGATGGACTGGTGAATGGTTCATTTGGAAAGATTGGTAAAATTGTTTATCACGACCAAGATGGCAGATCACTTGTAAAAATGCTTGGTGTTGAATTGGACAGTCCCAATGCAGGGCAAAGACATCGCAATAAAGGACCAGAAGGACCAGACAATTTGGTATATATTGAAAGAGTAGAGGAACCTCTTAGTAAAAAGGGTGTGGTTCGTCACCAATTTCCAATGACTCTAGCCTTTGGTTGTACCATACACAAATGTCAAGGCATGACGACAGTTTCTGCAGTGGTCTCAATGCAGCGTATATTTGAACCTGGTATGGCATACGTTGCTCTCAGCAGAACTACCTCACTACATGGTCTACGCATAGTTGATTTTGATGAAAACCAAATATATGCTGATCCAGAAGTCACAGTTTCTGTAGACAGTATGCAAAAAGTTGAATTTGGAAACGCCATGCCCCTTCTTCACTGCCTCCCCACTCTGACATCACCATCTTTAACACTGATCCATCACAACACCGAAGGACTGTCAGCCCACATTGATGACGTGAAGAGACATCATGAACTGTGCCTCGCAGACATTTTGTGTTTTACTGAAACACACCTTTTTGGCACATTTGTCCCAGAAAATATCCAGTTGGAAAACTATCAAATGTATAAGCGCAACAGACATGTGTCATACTCTACTCTTTCACATTTTGCACAGAAAAATGGTGGGGGAGTTGCTATGTTTGTAAAAAACTATGTTCAAGCCCATCATGTGCCATACATACAGGGTGTGACTGATCTCGAATTCCTAGTATTGAAAGTTGTTGCTCCAGTTCCACTACTAATTGCAGTGATTTACAGACCACCAGATTACAACACAAACCTATTTTTGCTAAATCTCTGTCATTTACTGGAGTCTTTACATGTTATTGCTGATAGTCCAGTTATAGTCTGTGGGGATTTTAATGAGGACATGTTGACCAATGGAAGGAAGCCAATCTATGAGTTATTCCAGTCTAAAGGATTCACAAATCTCATTACCACCTCCACCACTGAGAAGAACACATTGTTGGACAACATCTTTATCTCTGATCCTCAGCACTGTGCCCATTCAGGTGTTCTACAAACATATTACAGTTATCATGATCCTGTGTTCTGTATTCTTAATTAATTTCAATTAGGGCTGTCAATCGATAAAAAAAAAGAATCTGATTAATTACATACTCCATGATTAATTAATCTAAATTAATCGCATATATAATTTTTGCTGAGAAAGTATTTTAAATATTTAAATTCAAATGAATCATTGAACAATCAGCATTAGTGACATTAAAGTTCAAAAACTATTTTATTATTATTTTCACTGTTCAAATAATGGCCATAATAATCTATGATATGAGCTAATATGCTGAGGAAATAAATTCAAAAGTGCTTTGGGAGGAATTTTTTTTACATACAAGGCATTTCAGGCCACAGATATAACCTAGGGGACACAATGAAAATAAATGAACACTCCCCTCAATGTCAATGTTGATGTGCGACTTTAGAGTATGCAAATTCCTTGCTGCAGACATTGCAGAGGACTTTATTTTAATCAACACTTTATTTTTATCAACACCATCAGGCCGTTTTTTAAAAGGAAATGTTCCAATCAGTGATCTAGGCAGCACATTTTCTTCTCTCCTTCATTTTACAATAATGGTTACTAACTAGAACGGCTCGGGGTCAAAGGTCATACGGAATCGATTAATCTGCGCTATTTTTATTAATCAGTTATTTTTTCTTAAATTAATTAATCAAAATTAATCAGTTATTTTGACAGCCCTAATTTCAATACATCATTTGACACTGCTCAAATCCGTTATATATCAACTTTAGAATGAGGGGAAAACATTAATGAAATATTATGTACATTTTTTGTCAAAAAGTGATTAACAATTGTGCAATGTAAACAGGTTACCAAAATCAGGGTTGTACCCTAGTCAAATATAAAATTCCATGACTTTTCCCAGACAAAAAACTGAATTTCAATGACTTACTTTAGATCAAATGGTACAATATATCGACCAATGATTTCAGACTGTGTAGCGTCCAAGAATCTTTTACTTTTTTAGAGCGGGAGATGAACAAATGGACATTGAATAATTCAAAGTTGGGCTACTCAAACAATAAAGCTGTCCTCCAAAGAGGAGGGGTGGTGGTGGGTTAATATAAACCTGACTGTACTACTGAGACCACTAGCATGTCTACCTGGATCATAGCTAAGCATATGTAAGCTTCCCCATGAGCTTAATATCCACCAAATGATATTTTACTAGTCATTCTCCTCCAACTTCACCCACTTAAAGCTTTACAGTGCTGGAGAGTATTTTGGTTACCTGATACTAATATTTAAGATTGATGTTTATGTATACATATTACATCCAGATCTTGGGACAATGTCAGGTTTTATACTGTTTTTACTGTTTTTAGCTGAACTGAATAATGAAATAGACCTTTGACTGCTTGTTTTCAATATCAAGATTAAGATCAGGATTATAATGCTATTTAATCGAAGGTCAAAGACTTCACACTCTACATCCAGTGGCTATTTGACTTGTATAGATTTGTGCTCTATGAACTGTCTCTGCCTGAATTTAAGGCTAATGATTTTGGAGAGATCTAAACATCAAACCTTTTACACGCTGACAATTTGAAACAGAAGTTTGTCTAAAAATCATAACCTTTAAAATCATATATTGCATTAATCAATTAAACAAACAATCCATATATTTTTTACTGATCTCATGTCATGAGCCCTCTCACTCCACCGGTTTACCACCTTAATTGGTTTCCATTATCTTCCACTCTGCTCACCACTCTCTCTACTCAGCCTAACTAGCTCCACCTGTCTCTGCTCTGCTCTGATTACTCTGCCAGCTGCAGCTCTGACTCCTGTTTTGTGACCCTGGACCTGCCTGAATCCTGACTACTCTTCTGCCCCAGAAGACCAGACCTGCTTTCTGCCTTAACGACTCCTGACTACTCTTCGACCCCGGTAACTCAGACCAGCCTTCTGCCTTTGCAACTATGATTTCGGATTTCCCTTGAACTGTACTTCTGCCTTGTTTCATCTGCCCTGTTGTGCCTGTGTCCCCCCCCCAGGACTTCCGGACCACCCACCAACCGGCTTCATAGGACGCCTCGCTGCCACTGGGGGGGACACAGACACAGCACATTGGACGGAACCCCTGTAACCCCGGTACCCCGGGAACCCCTGGAGCCTCTGGAGCCTTCACTCACTCCCTACTTCCCTTTCCCCTGAAGTTCAATAAACTTTCTGGTGTGACTCAATTGTGGTCCTCTGGTCGTCTGTCTGAACCGTGACATCTCATTTAATATCATATGAAGGAAAATGACCTTGGATGTTTAAACTAAATTTCTCTCTCTCACTTACTCCCTCATTGTGGTGCATGAACTATATTATAAATCGAATCTCTTACATTACGTCTGAATTCAATTTCACATCTTTGCATTTTCATGCACTGTATTTCCTTCAGGAAATGCTTTTCTAGTATTATTATAGTGCATGAAAATGCACTATACTGTTCTTCCAAAATGTCTTATTACAGTGCATGAAAATGCACTGTACTGTTCTTCCTAGGCATTTTATTACAGTGCATGAAAATGCACTGTACTGTTCTTCCTAGGCTTCTTATTCTTCTTCTTCTAACGCAATTAATGCAGCTTCAACCGCTTAACGTAGAAACTTCATTCAAACTATGTTACGTAGGTCTTACTTAGGACATGGGTGCTTTGTATTTTTCAGCTTTGTAACTTTTATACTTTTTAAACTATTAATTAAAAACTGTTCAAAATTTCCCCATAGACTTAACATGGGCTGATGACATCACAATAGAGCCGTTAAGCAATTAGAATCCTATGGCAGGGGTTCGGGCCAGCTGCATCAACTGCCAGTCTCAGGCTTTAAGCATACAAACTGGCCCTATTAAGACTACACATCCTGTTCAACTGCTTCCTCTGCCAAAAACTTTTTTAAAATAAAAGTCCTCACTACAATATTTCACTGTTAAACAATTTAACCCTTTAAACTACTGAACTTTTATCTGTTCAGCCATTGTAACTGTTACTTGTCATCAACTATGACTCCTACCCACTGTAGCTAGTTAGCTAAGATAGCTAAGTAACTTGGTTAGCATAGTTAGCATGCTAGCATGTTAGCATGCTAGTTAGCATGCTAGTTAGCATTTTTAGCAAAACTGTTAAAAACGATTAGCTAAGTTAGCTAAGTCACATGGTTAGCATAGTTAGCATGCTAACATGTTAGCATGCTAGTTAGCATTTTTTGCAAAACTGCTAAAAATGATTAGCTAAGTTAGCTAAGTCACATGGTTAGCATAGTTAGCATGCTAACATGTTAGCATGCTAGTTAGCATTTTTTGCAAAACTGCTAAAAATGATTAGCTAAGTTAGCTAAGTCATATGGTTAGCATAGTTAGCATGCTAGCATGTTAGCATGCTAGTTAGCATTTTTTAGCAAAACTGCTAAGAATGATTAGCTAAGTTAGCTAAGTCACATGGTTAGCATGTTAGCATGTTAGCATGCTAGTTAGCATTACTGTTAAAAATGATAAGCGAAGTTAGCTAAGTCACATGGTTAACATAATTAGCATGTTAGCATGTTAATTAGCATAGTTATCATAACTAATAAAAATTATTAGCTAGGTTAGCTAAGTCATATGGTTAGCATAGTTAACATTTTAATATTGTTAGCATGCTAGTTAGCATAGTTACTTGGTTACCATTATTATCTTTAACATAGTTAGCATAACTACTAGCAAACATTGGAGCCATTCCAACTGTTAGTTATCGTCAACTATCTGCCTAAATAATTTAACCATTTCAATTATCAACCTATTTAACTGTTCAGTCATTCCAACTATAGTAAACCTTATCTACCAAGCAAATAATTTAACCATATGAACTCATCATATTTTTGCATTTTCATGCACTGTATTTCCTTCAGGAAATGCTTTTCTAGTTATTATTATTCTTCTTCTAACGCAGCTAATGCAGCTTCAACCGTTTAACGTAGAAACTTCATTCAAACTATGTTACGTAGGTCTTACTTAGGACATGTGAGCTTTGTATTTTTCAACTTTGTAACTTTTATACTTTTTAAACTATTAATTAAAAACTAATCAAAATTTCCCCATTGACTTAACATTATGATTATGACATCACAATACGGCCGTTAAGCAATTAGAATCCTATGGCAGGTGTTCGGGCCAGCTGCATCAACTGCCAGTCTCAGGCTTTAAGCATACAAACTGGCCCTATTAAGACTACACATCCTGTTCAACTGCTTCCTCTGCCAAAAACTGTTTCAAAATAAAAGTCCTCACTACAAAATTTCACTGTTAAACAATTTAACCCTTTAAACTACTGAACTTTTTAACTGTTCAGCCATTGTAACTGTTACTTGTCATCAACTATGACTCCTACCCACTGTAGCTAGTTAGCATGGTTACCATAGTTAGCATGTTAGCATGCTAACATGCTAGTTAACATTTTTAGCAAAACTGCTAAAAATGATTAGCTAAGTTAGCTAAGTCACATGGTTAGCATAGTTAGCATGCTAGCATGTTAGCATGCTAGTTAGCATTTTTTGCAAAACTGCTAAAAATGATTAGCTAAGTTAGCTAAGTCACATGGTTAGCATAGTTAGCATGCTAACATGTTAGCATACTAGTTAGCATTTTTTATAAAACTGTTAAAAATGATTAGCTAAGTTAGCTAAGTCACATGGTTAGCATAGTTAGCATGCTAGCATGTTAGCATGCTAGTTAGCATTTTTAGCAAAACTGCTAAAAATGATTAGCAAAGTTAGCTAAGTCACATGGTTAACATAGTGCTAGTTAGCATTTTTAGCAAAACTGCTAAAAACAATTAGCTAAGTTAGCTAAGTCACATGGTTAGCATAGTTAGCATGCTAGCATGTTAGCATGCTAATTAGCATTTTTAGCAAAACTGCTAAAAATGATTAGCTAAGTTAGCTAAGTCACATGGTTAGCATAGTTAGCATGCTAGCATGTTAACATGCTACTTAGCATTTTTAGCAAAACTGCTAAAAAAGATTAGCTAAGTTAGCTAAGTCACATGGTTAGCATAGTTAGCACGCTAACATGTTAGCATGCTAGTTAGCATTTTTAGCAAAACTGCTGAAAATAATTAGTTAAGTTAGCTAAGTCACATGGTTAGCATAGTTAGCATAACTATTAAAAATGTTTAGCGAAGTTAGCTAAGTAACGTGGTTAACATAGTTAGCATGCTACCATGCTAGTTATCATTTTTTAACAAAACTACTAAAAATGATTAGCTAAGTTGGCTAAGTAGCATAGTTAACATGCTAGTTAGCATTTTTAGCAAAACTTCTAAAAATGATTAGCTAAGTTAGCTAAGTAACATGGTTAATATAGTTAGCATGTTAGCATGCTAGTTAAAATAGTTGGCATAACTACTAAAAATGAAAACATTAGCTAAGTTAACTAAGTTAAGTAACTTGGTTAACATTATTATCTTTGATAACATAGTTAGCATAACTGCTAGCAAACATTAGAGCCATTCCAACTGTCAGTTATCGTCAATTATCTACCTAAATAATTTAACCATTTAAATTATCCACCTATTTAACCGTTCAATCATTCCAACTATATTAAACCTTATCTACCAAATAAATCATTTAACTATATAAACTATCCACCTATTTAACTGTTCAGTCATTCCAACTATATTAAACCTCATCTACCTAGCAACCAATATAGTTTGTTTTTACTCTGTATGATATTTTACATCATATTTTTTGCATTTTCATGCACTGTATTTCCTTCAGGAAATGCTTTTCTAGTTCTTATTACAGTGCATGAAAATGCACTGTACTGTTCTTCCTAGGCTTCTTCTTATTACAGTGCATGAAAATGCACTGTACTGTTCTTCCTAGGCTTCTTATTCTTCTTCTTCTAACGCAATTAATGCAGCTTCAACCGCTTAACGTAGAAACTTCATTCAAACTATGTTACGTAGGTCTTACTTAGGACATGGGTGCTTTGTATTTTTCACCTTTGTAACTTTTATACTTTTTAAACTATTAATTAAAAACTGTTAAAAATTTCCCCATAGACTTAACATGGGCTGATGACATCACAATAGAGCCGTTAAGCAATTAGAATCCTATGGCAGGTGTTCGGGCCAGCTGCATCAACTGCCAGTCTCAGGCTTTAAGCATACAAACTGGCCCTATTAAGACTACACATCCTGTTCAACTGCTTCCTCTGCCAAAAACTGTTTCAAAATAAAAGTCCTCACTACAATATTTCACTGTTAAACAATTTAACCCTTTAAACTACTGAACTTTTATCTGTTCAGCCATTGTAACTGTTACTTGTCATCAACTATGACTCCTACCCACTGTAGCTAGTTAGCTAAGATAGCTAAGTAACTTGGTTAGCATAGTTAGCATGCTAGCATGTTAACATGCTAGTTAGCATGCTAGTTAACATTTTTAGCAAAACTGTTAAAAACGATTAGCTAAGTTAGCTAAGTCACATGGTTAGCATAGTTAGCATGCTAACATGTTAGCATGCTAGTTAGCATTTTTTGCAAAACTGCTAAAAATGATTAGCTAAGTTAGCTAAGTCATATGGTTAGCATAGTTAGCATGCTAGCATGTTAGCATGCTAGTTAGCATTTTTTAGCAAAACTGCTAAAAATGATTAGCTAAGTTAGCTAAGTCACATGGTTAGCATGCTAGCATGTTAGCATGCTAGTTAGCATTACTGTTAAAAATGATAAGTGAAGTTAGCTAAGTCACATGGTTAACATAATTAGCATGTTAGCATGTTAATTAGCATAGTTATCATAACTAATAAAAATTATTAGCTAGGTTAGCTAAGTCATATGGTTAGCATAGTTAACATTTTAATATTGTTAGCATGCTAGTTAGCATAGTTACTTGGTTACCATTATTATCTTTAACATAGTTAGCATAACTACTAGCAAACATTGGAGCCATTCCAACTGTTAGTTATCGTCAACTATCTGCCTAAATAATTTAACCATTTCAATTATCAACCTATTTAACTGTTCAGTCATTCCAACTATAGTAAACCTTATCTACCAAGCAAATAATTTAACCATATGAACTCATCATATTTTTGCATTTTCATGCACTGTATTTCCTTCAGGAAATGCTTTTCTAGTTCTTCTTATTCTTCTTCTTCTAACGCGTTTAATGCAGCTTCAACCGTTTAACGTAGAAACTTCATTCAAACTTTGTTACGTAGGTCTTACTTAGGACAAGAGTGCTATGTATTTTTCATCTTTGTAACTTTTATACTTTTTAAACTATTAATTAAAAACTATCAAAATTTCCCCATTGACTTAACATTGCCCTTTACGACATCACAGCAATTAGAATCTTATGGCAGGTGTTCAGGCCAGCTGGCCCAACTGCCATTCTCAGGCTTTAAGCATACAAACTGGCCCTATTAAGACTACACATCCTGTTCAACTGCTTCCTCTGCCAAAAACTGTTTCAAAATAAAAGTCATCACTACAATATTTCACTGTTAAACAATTTAACCCTTTAAACTACTGAACTTTTTAACTGTTCAGCCATTGTAACTGTTACTTGTCATCAACTATGACTCCTACCCACTGTAGCTAGTTAGCATGGTTAGCATAGTTAGCATGCTAGCATGTTAGCATGCTAGTTAGCATTTTTAGCAAAACTGCTAAAAATGATTAGCTAAGTTAGCTAAGTCACATGGTTAGCATAGTTAGCATGCTAGCATGTTAGCATGCTAGTTAGCATTTTTTGTAAAACTGCTAAAAATGATTAGCTAAGTTAGCTAAGTCACATGGTTAGCATAGTTAGCATGCTAACATGTTAGCATGCTAGTTAGCATTTTTTATAAAACTGCTAAAAATGATTAGCTAAGTTGGCTAAGTCACATGGTTAGCATAGTTAGCATGCTAGCATGTTAGCATGCTAGTTAGCATTTTTTTCAAAACTGCTAAAAATGATTAGCTAAGTTAGCTAAGTCACATGGTTAGCATAGTTAGCTTGCTAGCATGTAAGCATGCTAGTTAGCATTTTTTAGCAAAACTGATAAAAATGATTAGCTAAGTTAGCTAAGTCACATGGTTAGCATAGTTAGCATGCTAGCATGTTAGCATGCTAGTTAGCATTACTGTTAAAAATGATTAGCGAAGTTAGCTAAGTCACATGGTTAACATAATTAGCATGTTAGCATGCTAATTAGCATAGTTATCATAACTAATACAAATTATTAGCTAGGTTAGCTAAGTCATATGGTTAGCATAGTTAACATTTTAATATTGTTAGCATGCTAGTTAGCGTAGTTACTTGGTTAACATTATTATCTTTAACATAGTTAGCATAACTACTAGCAAACATTGGAGCCATTCCAACTGTTAGTTATCGTCAACTATCTGCCTAAATAATTTAACCATTTCAATTATCAACCTATTTAACTGTTCAGTCATTCCAACTATAGTAAACCTTATCTACCAAGCAAATAATTTAACCATATGAACTCATCATATTTTTGCATTTTCATGCACTGTATTTCCTTCAGGAAATGCTTTTCTAGTTCTTATTCTTCTTCTAACGCGTTTAATGCAGCTTCAACCGTTTAACGTAGAAACTTCATTCAAACTATGTTACGTAGGTCTTACTTATGACATGGGTGCTATGTATTTTTCATTTTTGTAACTTTTATACTTTTTAAACTATTAATTAAAAACTATCAAAATTTCCCCATTGACTTAACATTGCCCTTTATGACATCACAGCAATTAGAATCCTATGGCAGGTGTTTGGGCCACCTGGACCAACTGCCATTCTCAGGCTTTAAGCATACAAACTGGCCCTATTAAGACTACACATCCTGTTCAACTGCTTCCTCTGCCAAAAACTGTTTCAAAATAAAAGTCCTCACTACAATATTTCACTGTTAAACAATTTAACCCTTTCAACTACTGAACTTTTTAACTGTTCAGCCATTGTAACTGTTACTTGTCATCAACTATGACTCATACTCACTGTAGCTAGTTAGCTAAGTTAGCTAAGTAACTTGTTTAGCATAGTTAGCATGCTAGCATGTTAGCATGCTAGTTAGCATTTTTTGTAAAACTGCTAAAAATGATTAGCTAAGTTAGCTAAGTCATATTGTTAGCATAGTTAGCATGCTAGCATGTTAGCATGCTAGTTAGCATTTTTAACAAAACTGCTAAAAATGATTAGCTAAGTTAGCTAAGTCACATGGTTAGCATAGTTAGCATGCTAACATGTTAGCATGCTAGTTAGCATTTTTTGCAAAACTGCTAAAAATGATTAGCTAAGTCTCATGGTTAGCATAGTTAGCATGCTAACATGTTAGCATGCTAGTTAGCATTTTTTACAAAACTGCTAAAAATGATTTGCTAAGTTAGCTAAGTCTCATGGTTAATATAGTTAGCATGCTAACATGTTAGCATGCTAGTTAGCATTTTTTGTAAAACTGCTAAAAATGATTAGCTAAGTTAGCTAAGTCACATGGTTAGCATAGTTAACATGCTAGCATGTTAGCATGCTGGTTAGCATAGTTAGCTTAACTGTTAAAAATAATTAGCGAAGTTAACTAAGTCACATGGTTAACATAATTAGCATGTTAGCATGCTAATTAGCATAGTTATCATAACTAATAAAAATGATTAGCTAGGTTAGCTAAGTCAACATAGTTAACATTTTAACATTGTTAGCATGCTAGTTAGCATAGTTACTTGGTTAACATTATTCTTTTTAACATAGTTAGCATAACTGCTAGCAAACATTGGAGCCATTCCAACTGTTAGTTATCGTCAACTATCTGCCTAAATAATTTAACCATTTCAATTATCAACCTATTTAACTGTTCAGTCATTCCAACTATAGTAAACCTTATCTACCAAGCAAATAATTTAACCATATGAACTCATCATATTTTTGCATTTTCATGCACTGTATTTCCTTCAGGAAATGCTTTTCTAGTTATTATTATTATCATTATTATACACAGATAAATCAAATACGAAAACAAATGTGTGACTAAAGTATATACTAACAGAAAAAGAAAATTTGTTAAAATTATTAAATCCAAAGTAAGGAGGCAGCCCTTTTATTCTGGACACCTGCACACAGGTGCAGCTCGTTAGCTGTCACACCTGAAAACGAGTAGACGGCCTAGCGAGCGTATAAATAGCTCTGTCATACTCCAGCAGGTGTCATACTCCAGCAGGTAACCCACTCCAAACTAGAAAGCACCTGATTCCTTTTCCAAGGCGGACAGATGGCACCATGAAGACTGTGATGTCCATTTTACTCCTCTCTGTGTGTGTCATGAGTTCTACTGCAGGTAAGAAGGTTTTCACACATTATTTCAGTTTGAGAACCGTTGCTCTACTATACGGACTCGTTCCAGAGCCATTTGTTTTAACCCGAACTGTCTCTAATTCCAGGGATCATTCATCAGTCTGAGAACAGGACTGATGACTCTCCAGCCATTCAGGGTAAGAACTATTTCATTTGTTCCCCCTTGCTTCTTAGAGCTGGTGTCCATGAGATCCCTGTTTGTGTGTGTATCCTGCAACCTACTGCTTAGTTGTGTCCGTTGACAACACTCTATCTAGTCACTTGAAAATAACTTTTCCCTCTGTCTCCATTCAACTGGGTCTCTTACTTCTCCTTTCCCCACTTTCTCTCACTACTATTCTCTTCACTTCCTCTTACTTTTGTATCTATCTCTCCCAATTTCATTTACTTTTTAAACATTTTGTATTTCTAATAGTCCTTCCTATTTAACTGCTCAACCCTCTATCTGTCTTTCCAGCCACCTTATTCCTAACACCGGAAAGCCTTTCCGCTTTTCATCTTCTGTTTATTCTGTTTCCATTAGAACTTCGTCTCGGCAGGCTAACTGGTATATGCTTCAACTTCTTTCTTTGAAATGTTGACAATTCTGTAATATGACTGGCAGAAAAATTTAAGTTTGCTTTTACATGGCTTAGGATGCGTCAAGCACTGTCTACCGCCACATTCGAATCAATACAACGCAGCTTCGGCCGGAAATTGAAAATTGAAAACCGTACTGAGGTGCCATGGCGATGCATTGGCTAATTAAACTAATGCAGCTGTGTACTGTAGGACCACACTGACCATACTGTATATATTCACTGGTTTCATCAGTCCCTTGCCACAGGTGTGTGAAATCAAGCACCTAGATTATGAGTGCATGCTGCTTGATTAGTACACCTGTGGTAATGGACCTGATGAAACTCATAAAGAACTGCCCTTTCTCTGTGTGCCCCTCCAGTCAATGTCTTTCAATGGGCCTTTTACACAGCAGCCATTTTGACATGAGACCTATGGCAGGCCCAGGTGTTACTATTGACATTAATTAAGCTTTGAGATATTTAATTAAAACACCTGTGTGTCTAATTGACTGCGGAACAACTTAAAATGAACCTTTTCTCTGTCTCTCCATTTAACTGGATCTCACCTTTCTCATTCCCACTTTCTCACTACTTCGACATTTCACCTTTTTATGTTTTGCTTTGGAATTCCATTCTCTAGCTCAGAAGACTGACTCTCCAGCTCTTTGGGGTAAGAACAACTATTTGATTTGTTTCACCTGCTTCTTAGCTGGTGCCAGGAAGATCCCTGTGTCCTGTATGAAAGTAAGATGTTGCCAATTCAGTTTGATCTGAAAAACCAGACTTTAGAAAAAGGTTGCTGGTGCAACTAATGTCAGTTTTCTCACAGAAGATTGAAAATATAATCTAGCCATTTTAGCTGTTCTATTTTTCTTGTAATTTTTTTTAACCATGTTTAGACTACTCAGGAACTTGTCCAGTGGGCTGGGAACAGTACAATCAACGCTGCTTCAAAATTATTGGCAGTAAAATATGGGCAGATGCAGAGGTGGGTTTACAAGAAACCCAGTTAAAGGAGAAGTTCGGTGTGATTGACCTAAAGTGTGTTGAAACATGATACTGAGTGTGAACATATGTCTCATAGCTCATCTCTGCTTGTCCCCTGCACTCAGTAAATGGTGTAAAACATGGTGGTGGTGTAAAACGGTGATTTATTTGCATGGGTAGGCCGATGCCCGAGGCACCCCCATCGAAAAACTGTTGGTAGCAACTAGCTAACTAGTGCCAGATTTCTGAGTGCAGGGGACAAGCTGAGATGAGCTATGAGACATATGTTCACACTCGGCATCATGTTTCAACACACTTTAGGTCAACCACACGATTTCTCCTTTAATCAAATAAATACTGTTTAGTATTTACTGAGACTGTTTAGTTTGTTAACATATAGCAAAAGAGATATGTACTGAAATAGGCCTATACATATGCACTACTGAAATATGTACTTTGGTTATTTTGTTTCTTTTCTCCCCAGAGCTTCTGTATACAAGAGGGAGGTAATCTGGCATCTGTGCACAGTTTTGAAGAAAATGTCTTTATTCAAGAACTCCTACTGAGGGCGACTAGTGGTGTATCTACAACCTGGATTGGGGGTTCGGATGCAGAGAAGGTCAGGCTAATTTGTTTTCAATCAGTGACCTTACCTTACTAGGCTGAGCACATAATTGACCTCCTTTGTCATGCAGAATCATTTCTAAGCTAAAGCTTCACCAGCAGATTGAGGTGGTCTTACCCATAGATATTAGAAAGCCAGATACCGTATTGGGCTCCCGAACATAGATATTAGAAAGCTAGATACCACATTGGGCTCCAGAACATAGATATTAGAAAGCTAGATACCGCATTGGGCTCCAGAACATAGATATTAGAAAGCTAGATACCGCATTGTGCTCCAGATCGTACGTAAATAGCGACGCCATCTTGGTGGAGGCAACAATAACTGGAGGCCAATGGAGGAGCATGTGACTCTGACTGGACATCACACAGGTGTGTCTGATTGTCGGCAAGTGTTGCCCATAGACAGTAAACATGTTGCCCCCAGCAATATGGCGACCGCGCTTACGTATAGGGAGGGAAAGTAATCTCATCGCCATCTAGTGGTTGCGTTCCTAGAGTTTAGCGGAGTGGATGGGATTTAAAAAAATGTATATATCTCGGTGCACATTGGGATCTTAATTTAATGCCTTCCATATGTTCGGCACTGGGGTCACCTCTATTGCTTCAAGTGGTCATACCTTATTTTTAGGATCAGTTGAATTGTTTTGAGTTTTTGTCGTAACACGGTGATAAGGAACTACAGCTGCATGTGACATCACATGTTTGGGCGCTTAATATCTAACTGATCAATACGCAATTTGCTTAACTGGCTTAACATATTTTTGTAATAACGGAATGTGATGTAAACCGCATGGTGATAACCTTTATGTCAGGATAACTGGTGTTGTGCTTCTACTCGCATGAAGAGCTAGCTGTAAGTGTCAATGCTAACCAGGCTAATAAACAAACCATGCTACCGTGAGTAACGTCGAAGGGTAAAGTCACGTGATTTCTTTTGTAGGCCTAGTTCGTTTATGAAACAAAAGGAGCAATTTCGATTTTCTTAAGGCAAAATAGGGTCTGACATTTTCAGTTAGAATATTATTACTGTATAGACACTGAAATATTTTTGGTAGATAACATCGCTGATTTGGCTTCACAATATTTTTTTTAAAATAGGTCTATGGCAGTGTTTTTCAACCACTGTGCCGGGGCACATGTGCCGTGAGATCAGGTGTACCGCAGAAAATTACCCAAATGTCACTCACTGGTCCAGAAAAGCAACTGTTGTATCAGAATTTATAACCACATGCTCTCATTGATTGTATGATTGCACTATTTGTGGTATGCAGGCATTGTACAACGGGGGCCCCATATCCAGTATTCACAGAATCACGTATCCATTTCATAACAACAATTAAATTAGTCACCTACAAATGAAACAGAGGGCGCTTGTTTTATTGAGCAGGTCTTGCATAGAAGCCATAATAAGGTCATATCTGTGTATTTGAAATTTTAGGCTATGGTATGTTTATTTTTTCTTCACACAGGATGTTAGTGTGCCGTGGGACATTTTAAGTGTCAAAAGTGTGCCGTGGCACAAAAATGTTTGAAAAACACTGATCTATGGGACTTAACATTGGAGCTGCTCTTTGATAGGAACGCAACCACTCGGGGCGCTGGTTTTCACTTTCCCTCCCTCGAGCCCAATGCGGTATCTAGCTTTCTAATGGTCTTACCTCTGGTTTTCCCAACTGTGCAGGAAGGAAGCTGGTTTTGGAGTGATGGGTCCAAATTTGAATTCCGCTACTGGACTAGAGGGGAACCCAATAACTCTGGGAACAGCGAGAACTGTCTTGAAATGAATTTTGGAGGTAAACTACAGTTATTTTAAAGTTGCACATATCAACCCAGTATTTAAGTACTTTGTAAAATGTCCCTTTGTCATGTGGTGTTTCTAATCATTCATGTTATTTCTGAAGCTCTTCTGCAGTGGAATGACTCACCCTGTTCACAGGAAAGATCAGCAGTTTGTGCAAGAAGACTTAATAATTTCAATTTTTGTGATCTTTGTTTTTGATGTATACACTAAAAAAATCTTTCAGGAGCTTTGTGAATTATCACAATGATAAAAGCTTTATATAAACAATGTGTGTGTGAAAATTAATGGGTAACATCAACAGGTGTCCAAATTTGCACACTCGCAAGCAGTCTGAGGAGGTAGGTTTAACTGGATTAAGTCTTACCATTACAATGGAATGTTTACACCAAATCGTTCAAATTTTTCTGTTCAGAGAAATCCTATTCTCGCCTCAGATTTTACATCATTTCATCAAAATTATATTTAAAAGGTGCTTAACATTTGTTATAATTCAACCAAAACAAGTGTATGAAAAGTACTTGTACTAATCAAAATGTTTAACATTTTGGTTAAGAATGAGCTACGGGGTTATCGCCAATGCTTTTTTTGCATCTATAAATAAATATAATATAGGATGGTCCTCAATTTGTTTCAACATCTGATTTATTGTTTACTTTTGTGGCTTGTTTGACACTGCAATCTTCTAACAAATGTGTTTAGTGGAGCACATGTTATGCAGGTCCTGTAATTTCACATTGTCATTTTGCATGTCGGTTCAGTCAATTCAAGGGTGTTAACTATGCTCAAGTAGATTTTAACTCTTGAAAGGCATCACACATTCTTAGACTTTTTATATTGCAATTTGTTCTAATTGGTAGTAATTACATATTTCCTTACCAACAATCATTTCTGAAAGACTCAATCACTTAATTCTTTCATTTCAACGTTTCGGAATAAAAGAATTAAGAGTGTGCGGCGACAGTTTTTTTTTTTTCTTAGTTTATTTTCCCTTGCCAGCACCTTGGAGGGTGTGTTCTTTTCTATATTTATAAGCATTGCTGTATGTCATTGAATGTTGTGTATTGTATTTGGCCTACAGAATTTTATTGCATCGTCTTTGAAGTAGCCTACTCCTTACCTCTAACGGCTCCCACACACAGCTGCGTTCCGTCAATGCATGCCAGTGGGTGTTCCCGACGGTAGCTATGCAAATGACGAAGTAAAACCATAATGTGATTGGTTGGTGCTGTCCGTAGATTGGCTTGATTGGCCGGTGCCGTCTGTCGGTGCAGCAACAGCTGAACTCCAACGCGAGCGGCGGGAGAAACGCAACACGACGGACCCACAATTCAGTTCGGCAACGGATCACGTGAGCCCATGTAAAGTGAATGGGATGCGTCTCCAGCAACGCGAAGCACGCAGCTGTGTGTGGGAGCCGTTAGCAACGCCTCCAGAAACTGATTCCATTCCACCAATTTACCACCACTTTGTAGGTGCAGTTCATTTCGTCCACATGAGGTCAGAAAAAATGGCCCACTTACCGTCAAATTGTTTTATCACAGGTGTGCAACCTTGAGCAGGAAAAGCAAAGGCTCGAGAGGAACCTGAAGATTCTCCAGGAGCAAGAGCAGTACAAGGGCAACATGGACGACATCGTAGCCGAGCTGAGCACCAACCTGCGCCGGCAGATGGACAGTCTGGACCGGGACCAGCAGAAGCTGGAGGTGGAGCTGGACCGCAGTCAGGATGAAATGGATCAGACCTGTAATAAGTGAGCCTTGTTTTCATTGTTAGATTTATTGCTTTATTGATTGGATTGGATTTGTTCACTGTTTTTAATCATTCTTAATTCAGTATTTTAGGCCTACTCAGTATTTTGGTCAGAATAATTACTTACCATCATCACCACAGACTTGTTTTTCCTGCTTCCCTATTCTGTCTATTTATCCACCCATCTTCCCCAGTTACAATGGAACCTCCCCATAGGCTGGGAGGTTACCCTCAAAATGTATGCTCTTCGGCCCCAGCTGTGAGCCCAAGAAAAGCCTGATCGTCAAAATCGAGGTGAAGGACGGCCGAGTGATCTCAAAGCTTCACTGAGTCATGACGAGACCCCGGTCCCTGTCCCCGTGTTGAGGGGAAGAAGAGAGTCATTGTCCTGTGAACGAGCTGTTGCAAATGTGTGTTAATCTGTGCACTTCACCCCGAAAAATGGGACCATTGATGGTCTGTTCCCCGTTCCCCCAATACTGACCCTGTCAAGAAATCATGAAGATTTCTGTCATGAATGCCGCCTTGTCTTCTGTCATGCTTGATACTGTCATGTGTGGCTAAGTTTCATGTTTGTCTGTTGATGCTTTATGTCCTACATGTAAGTCTACATGCCTGTCTATTGATGCTTTATGTCCTACATGTATGTATTGTTTCTGTCCTATCCTTAAATGAGTTGTCCAGAGATGCAAAAAGAATTTCAGCACAAACTGACAAACTTGTATTGTATGGTATGTCTCTGCCTCATCTGTTTTTGATTACCATAACTATTACAGTTTTTGGAGACAGATCTGTTTTGTGTCAATTCCATTGCGCTCTCGCCAGAACTCTGGATTTCCAGGGTACCAAAACATGTGTAGGCCTATTAGTAGTAGCCTACTTGTACTCATTAGTTTCAAGAACTAGGCTACAATTAACGTACAATATTCACCATCTTCATGAAGAACTGATGTAACTGAGTAGGCCTAGATAGGCCTTGAGTAGGCCTAAACATGCAATTCTTTGCAAACGTACTATTTAGGCTCATCAACACACACACAAGGAAACACGCACGCACGCACACACACATAAACTCAAACATGTAGATAGATACTTTTATTCATCCCCACAGGGGAAATTCAGATGTCCAGCAGCTGTGTGTTGTCTACCAACAAGCATTCACACTGCAATACACTCATAAAAACAATGAATAATGGATGATGGCGCCAGTGTGCTTGTCGGCTTGCCGTCTGCTCCGTGAGCTCTTACCTGTCCGTCTGAAGTTCTGTCTGCTCCGTGAGCTCTTACCTGTCTGTCTGAAGTTCCGTCTGCTCCGTGAGCTCCGTCTGAAGTTCCGTGAGCTCCGTCTGAAGTTCCGTCTGCTCCGTGAGCTCCGTCTGAAGTTCCGTCTGCTCCGTGAGCTCTCACCTGTACGTCTGAAGTTCTGTCTGCTCCGTGAGCTCCGTCTGAAGTTCCGTCTGCTCCGTGAGCTCCGTCTGAAGTTTTGTCTGCTCCTGCTTCTCCTGCTGCTGCACTGGAAATACTCCATTGCTCTTCGGATCTACGATCGTCAGACAGTCACATTAAGGACTCACTGGACCACTTTACCAGTGCTACTCCTGCCGTTCATCACCGGCTTCATCACACGTTTATCCAGCCGCCCCTGGAGTGCATACGCCGGCTCTCTTGCTGCTCTGCCCACCGCAAGAAGCGTCGTAAGCGTCGGGGCAAACGTGGAGGCCTTCGGGTGAAAATCAGGAGCTGGGCGAGACTTGCCCACTCGCAGTCAGGACTAGGACCTCACCTGTGCCATGCCGTCTCCTCAGGCCGCGATGACATCTTCCTGACTCGGCGTTCGGACTAGGACTTCACCTGTGCCATGCCGTCTCCTCAGGCCGCGATGACATCTTCCTGACTCGGCGTTCGGACTAGGACCTCACCTGTGCCATGCCGTCTCCTCAGGCCGTGATGACATCTTCCTGACTCGGCGTTCGTGGGATCTGATCTACTCCTGTCATGTCTCTGCTGCTCCACTGAAGTCCTCCTCAACGCCCGTCGTCATCCCCACTCGACCGAGGCTATGCATCCGCAGTGGTGGAATAAACCCCCAAAACATTCGCTCATTGGATTACTCTCCATGTCATCAAGCCGCGGCTCACTTTGTGGCTAAGGCAGCTCTTGTCAACTGCAGGTCGGTGCTAAATAAGACTTTCATACTGAACGACTTTTTCTGCCGCCATGACCTGGACTTATTGTTTCTAACGGAGACCTGGATTGTTGCCGGAGTTAGTGAGTCTGCTGCCTTCGGTGAACTGTGCCCTACAAACTGTTCATTTGTTAGTACTCCAAGACGCGTTGGAAGAGGTGGTGGCATAGCTCTTGTATACAAAAATGCTGTGAAAATCCGGTCGCTTCCAACAAAGACTTACAGTACCTTTGAACTTCAATGCATGACAGTGGAATCCAAAACGAACTCGCTGGTGTGTGTGTTGATTTATAGACCTCCTAAGCCAGATAAAGATTTTATTGCTGAATTTTCAGGCTTCCTCTCTCATTTTGTGTCATTGCATGACCGCTTACTAGTACTGGGTGATTTTAATATTCATGTATGCTGCCCAGATAAACCAATGGTAAAAGAGTTCTGTGATGCTGTGAATGCATTTGGTCTCACTCAACATATTGATCGATCAAGCCACCCACATACTAGGTCATACCCTTGATCTTGTTTTGTCTTATGGTTTTTCTGTAGGTAATATTATGGTTGAGGAAACGTCCTTCTCTGACCATTTACCTGTTTTATTTAACTTTGCCATTTCTAACCCTGTGCAGGCGGCTAAAGCTACTGGCCGCTACTCTCGCTGTATACATTCTCAGTCAGCAGCTCAGTTCTCTGGAGGCCATTGCTACCACCATGTCCTCAGCCTCCTCTGCCTCATCCAGCCCAGATGATATGGTTGCTCTTCTCCACTCCTCCTGCTCAGACATTCTTGATATGGTGGCTCCTCTTTGTCACAAGCGTCCGAAATTTAAATCTCAAGTCTGGTTAGATGATGCCTCCCGCTCACTCAGGCAGGCCTGGTCTGGTTAGATGATGCCTCCCGCTCACTCAGGCAGGCCTGCCGGAGAGCTGAAAGGAAATGGTTAAAAGAACGTCTTATAGTCTCCCAGGACATTTTTAAATCTACTCTAGCATCCTTCCAGGCAGCCGCCAAAGCAGCCAGAATTAAATACTTCTCTGATATTATTAATCAACATGCTAACAGACCCAAAATTCTGTTTCACACTATTAATCAAATCACCAACCCTCCACTCTCACCGGCTCCCTTCACAAGTATTGATGCTTGTGAGAAATTTAAGACATTTTTCATTGATAAAATCGAAAACACCAGAGCACTGTTCTCTCCCCCTCCTCTGCCTTCCCCCCCAGTTAAGGTGTCTTCAGGCCCTTTATTTACTTTCAGTCACTTTGCTGATGTATCGCTAGCAGATCTCAAGGACATAGTCCTCTGTATGAAACCCACATCTTCCCCTGGTGATGTTGTCCCCTCTCCTATCTTGAAAGATGCCTTTGATGTGTTGGGCCCTTCCATACAGCTAGTTATCAACTCCTGTTTGACATCTGGTGCTGTCCCTGCCTGCTTTAAGCATGCGGTGGTCCAACCCCTGCTTAAAAAGCCCAACCTGGATGCAAATTCTTTGAATAACTACCGCCCCATCTCTAAACTCCCTTTCCTTTCCAAGGTACTGGAGAAAGTAGTGCTGGCCCAGTTGCTTCCCTTCCTGACTGAGCATAACATCCTTGAGCCCTTCCAGTCAGGTTTTAGAACACTCCACAGTACTGAATCGGCTCTGCTAAAAGTCACCAACGATCTGCTTCTCACTCTAGATTCAGGTCAAAATGCAATCCTGGTTCTATTGGACCTCAGCGCAGCGTTTGATACTGTGGACCACAACACCCTCCTTACCCGTCTTGAGGACTGGGTAGCATAAAGGGGACAGCACTACTTTGGTTCAGCTCCTACCTCAGACACAGAACCTTCTCAGTATCCCTTGGTTGCTCCTCTTCCTCCTCAGCTCCTGTTTTCTATGGGGTCCCGCAAGGCTCCATTTTGGGCCCTTTGCTGTTCTGTTTATACATGCTCCCCCTTGGTGACATCATCCGGCAATATGACATCTCTTTTCACTTCTATGCTGATGACACCCAGCTATACCTGCCCTTAAGATCTGATAACTCCATTCAGCCTCTTCTGGATTGTCTCCAGGATATTAAGTGCTGGATGAATAATAACTTCCTTCAGCTAAATGATAATAAGACAGAGGTCATAATTTTTGGTCCTTCTAAAGCTAGACCCCTGATTGAAGGAAAATTAGCCCACCTCTCCTCTTTTGTCAAGCCACATGCCAAAAATCTAGGTGTCATCCTTGATTCAGAGCTCTGTTTTAAAAGGCAGATTAGTTCTGTTATCAAGAGTAGCTTCCATCAGCTGAGAATTATTTCCCATCTCAAACCCTCTCTGTCTCCCATGGACTTAGAAACAGTAATTCATGCATTTGTTACATCCCGGTTAGATTATTGCAACTCCCTTTATCTTGGTCTCCCCCAGTCCCAACTTTCTCGTCTGCAATTGGTACAAAATGCAGCTGCTAGGATGCTTACTGGCACCAAGAAATACCAACACATCACCCCTGTTCTGGCCTCCTTACACTGGCTCCCCGTTAGCTTTAGGGTCCACTTCAAAGTCCTTCTGATTGTTTATAAGGCATTACATAGGTTGGCTCCCTCATATATTTTAGACCTCCTCCATCCCCTCTCAGCATCCAGGTCCCTTAGATCTGCCGACAAGGGTCTTCTCTCTGTGGCCCGCACCTGCCTCAAGCAAAGAGGCGATAGAGCTTTTGCGGTAGCAGCCCCACGTCTGTGGAATTGTCTGCCCCCAGATGTTAGACTGTCTCCCTCCATCACCACTTTTAAATCAAGACTAAAGACCCACCTTTACTCCTTGGCCTTCCCTGCTTCCTAGCTGTCCATCTCTCTCCTCTCTTCTTCATATTCAAGTGTCTTCTGTACTGTTGCTATTTATTTGTTTAGGGCTGTCTATTTGTCTATTGTATTTCTGTATTTGTCTTGCTTCTCTCTGTGCTTGCCTTTTATATTTTGCTTGTTCTGATTTGCTTTTATTTTTTAGCCATATCCTCTGTGCAGCACTTTGGTCAGTGGAAACTGTTTTAAAAGTGCTCTATAAATTAAATTTACTTACTTACTTACCTTACTAATAAAATAAAATAAAAAGAGTCCCAAAACAAGCTACTATCATTAGTAGTAAATAATTAATGCTCTTCAAACAGGTCCGTTAAGTAGTCTTACACGGCCGGAGCAAATGACCTCCTGAACCTCTCAGTCCTGCAGCTCATGGAGAGGAGTCGGTCACTGCAGCTCATGGAGAGGAATCGGTCACTGCAGCTCAGGAAGAGGAGGCGGTCACTGCAGCTCATGGAGAGGAGTCGGTCACTGCAGCTCATGGAGAGGAGTCGGTCACTGCAGCTGCTTTGCTGGGCCACCACAGTGTCATGCAGCGGGTGGCTCCTGTTACTGAGGATGGACTTCATCATGCTCCTCATTCTTTCATCCACCAAATCTCCTACAGAGTCCACCCTCCTCCCCAACACTGACACACTTCCTGACCAGTTAGTCAAGTCGGTTCCCCTCCCTGGCTGTCATACAGCTGCCCCAGCACACCACAGCAAAGAACACTGCACTGGCCACAACCGACTGATAGAAAAGGTACAGCATCCGATTACAGACTTGGAAGGATTTTAGCTTCCTGAGAAAAAAGAGCCTGCTCTGACCTTTCCAGCATGCTGCATTTACATGCACTGACCAGTCCAGTTTATGGTCCAGGTGGACTCCCAGGTATTTGTACGTCTGTACACCCACACACATAAAAACACACACAAGCAAGCATTCGCACACACACACACACATGCACAGACACATAAAACACACACACACATGCAGGCAAGCAGACACATACACAGACACACCCCATTACCCCCCCACACACACTCACAAGCGAAAACAGACACACAGAGAAGCACACATATACACAAAAGCAAATGCACACATGCACACACTCATTTACATACACAAACATTGCAAGAGTAGGGGATGGAGTACGAGATGGAAACAAATTGACAAGCGTGATTTATTTTTGCGGAGAGAATGTGCAGGACTGAGCGGCGGGCATATTTTGTACCGCTTCGTGGTACATCTGGTTTATTGCAATGAAAATCATAATAAGTACAAGAAAAAAGTTACAATATGTGATTGCCTCAGGGGCAACCAGGGGTGATGAGCCGGTTGCCACGTGTCACAATTTGGTTGCCAACGGCAACCGTGCAACCAATAATGTTGAGCCCTGCTGCTGGCTCTTCAGTCTACCTGGAACATTCAGAGATACTTATGTACGGGATAACAGCCTCAATCACATACTTATGTACGGGATAACAGCCTCAATCACATACTTATGTACGGGATGACAGCCTCAATCACATACTTATGTACGGGATAACAGCCTCAATCACATACTTATGTACAGTGTTGGGAATAATGCATTAAAAAAGTAATGTAATTACAGTAATGCATTGCTTTTTGCTGTAATGTAGTAATGTAAGGCATTACCAATACAATTTCAGTAATATTTTACTCGGTACAATTCTCAGTAACTGAAGTTACTTTGCTTTTTAATCAAAAATTGAGAAATGCTCAATTGGCACCAGAGAAGATTATCCAAGAATTAAAAAAGTCATCTATGCTGGTCCTGGAATTTGATTGCCTTGTTTAGATGACTGTAGAAAGGGAATTGGAGTTATCTCTGCCATTCATGCAACAGATCTAACATGGTTAGGCTATACTTCTCATTTCAAGCAGTGAGAATAACTAAAATGTTGCTTTTACAGACAAAGATCGTAGCCATGTGGAAGGAAAGGCAACCAGCAATGATGAGAACCATTTAAAGTCAACATACAATTTCACTATGGCTATATTTTACTATATTAAGTTATAATAATAATAATAATAATAATAAGCTTTATTTGTATAGCACCTTTCATACACAGAATGCAGCTCAAAGTGTTTTACATTTGAAGCATGTAACAAAATAATAGTCAGTCAGTCATTATCAATCACATTTCTTCATTGCTGGGGCCGTTTATGATCCACTCAGCAACATATCAAAAATATAGAAAATTACATGTCATAAGACTGGCAGCCTTAACCCTCTTACCCCCCACAAGCACGCCATATGGCAACTGTGGCAAGGAAAAACTTCCATATTCCAGGAAGAAACCTTGAGCAGAACCTGACTTAATAGGGGGAGCCCTAAGTTGTGAGTGACCTTTGGCTTTTGGGGCCTACATCGTCCCATGAGCCATAACTGCAACCATTATATTGTTCTTATTATATTGCCTTAAACCTAGCTCAGTCATTATGCCATACCACATCACCTCCTGCCATGTAATGAGCTGCATTGAACAGATCTATTGAGAACACCAAATCCATATTTCCTGTTATTTTGGTGAAAGTAATGTAAACGTAGTGTAATGCCTTACAATTCAAAGACAGTAATATTGTGATGTAACAAATTACTTTGAGATGACAGTAACAAGTAATAAATAATGCATTACGCTTTTGAAGTAACTTGCCCAACACTGCTTATGTACGGGATAACAGTCTACCTGGAACATTCAGAGATACTTATGTACGGGATAACAGCCTCAATCACATACTTATGTACGGGATAACAGCCTCAATCACATACTTATGTACGGGATAACAGCCTACCTGGAACATTCAGAGATACTTATGTACGGGATAACAGCCTCAATCACATACTTATGTACGGGATAACAGTCTACCTGGAACATTCAGAGATACTTATGTACGGGATAACAGTCTACCTGAACATTCAGAGATGGGGGAAATCACATACTTATGTACGGGATAACAGTCTACCTGGAACATTCAGAGATACTTATGTACGGGATAACAGCCTCAATCACATACTTATGTACGGGATAACAGCCTCAATCACATACTTATGTACGGGATAACAGCCTCAATCACATACTTATGTACGGGATAACAGCCTACCTGGAACATTCAGAGATACTTATGTACGGGATAACAGCCTCAATCACATACTTATGTACGGGATAACAGTCTACCTGGAACATTCAGAGATACTTATGTACGGGATAACAGTCTACCTGAACATTCAGAGATGGGGGAAATCACATACTTATGTACGGGATAACAGTCTACCTGGAACATTCAGAGATACTTATGTACGGGATAACAGCCTCAATCACATACTTATGTACGGGATAACAGCCTCAATCACATACTTATGTACGGGATGACAGCCTCAATCACATACTTATGTACGGGATACCAGCCTCAATCACATACTTATGTACGGGATAACAGTCTACCTGGAACATTCAGAGATACTTATGTACGGGATAACAGCCTACCTGGAACATTCAGAGATACTTGTACGGGATAACAGCCTCAATCACATACTTATGTACGGGATAACAGTCTACCTGGAACATTCAGAGATACTTATGTACGGGATAACAGCCTACCTGGAACATTCAGAGATACTTATGTACGGGATAACAGCCTCAATCACATACTTATGTACGGGATAACAGTCTACCTGGAACATTCAGAGATACTTATGTACGGGATAACAGCCTACCTGGAACATTCAGAGATGGGGGAAATCACATACTTATGTACGGGATAACAGCCTACCTGGAACATTCAGAGATACTTATGTACGGGATAACAGTCTACCTGGAACATTCAGAGATGGGGGAAATCACATACTTATGTACGGGATAACAGCCTACCTTGAACATTCAGAGATACTTATGTACGGGATAACAGCCTACCTGGAACATTCAGAGATACTTATGTACGGGATAACAGCCTCAATCACATACTTATGTACGGGATAACAGCCTCAATCACATACTTATGTACGGGATAACAGCCTACCTGGAACATTCAGAGATACTTATGTACGGGATAACAGTCTACCTGAACATTCAGAGATACTTATGTACGGGATAACAGTCTACCTGAACATTCAGAGATGGGGGAAATCACATACTTATGTACGGGATAACAGCCGCCGAGGTGTCCTGTTATACGGAATTAATGGACGAGGGGCAAAGAACTGCCTCCGCCCGAGTCCATTAATTCCGTATAACTGGACACACCTCGAAGGCCGTTATCCCGCTTATCACCCGGTTGCCACTGTAGGCAACAGTCGCCTTTATAGCACACAAAGGAAACACACGGTTCTGTTTAAAAAGAAGCCCACTAGTTCAGCTTGTTGTACAACTTTCATTGGCCCTATAACAACGATAGCATGGACAGTTAGCCAGGGTTGCCAACTCTCACGCATCTGGCGTGACACTCACGCTTTCAGCACCAATCTCACGCTCTCACGCACACTCAAGAAATGTCACGCCAAATCCATTCTTTTTTTTTTGCAATCCGTTCATTTTGTGTTGATGACTAGACTAGACCACAGCATTGTTTCAAAATGACAGGATACGAGTTTAAGGCATATATATGTCTAGACCAACAGCAGGTAGGTCTAATATCTGCCTATACAACGTTCTCAGCGCAGTTTTCTCTGATTGTTGATTCGCTGACTAGGCTATTTTAATCCGGTCCGTCCGCGACACCTTCACGGAACACGCTGCTATTTAGACATGAGGCAGACCGACATAAAGTGTGGCCGCCCATTCTTCTCTAGGAACTACTCGCGAAGTAGCCTCACAGACATCACATAAAAAAACTTTTTCTCATATTTTATAAGGTGCTATAGCCGCTATTTGCTGCGATAAACGGTTTGCGAGAAAAATAAATCAACTTTCAAGAAATACTCATATTAGGCTACTATAGCTCTGCGCTCATTTCAATTCCTATAGGAGGAATATCTCACAAACTTTTCGTTCCACACATGTCAAACCATAAACCAGAAAAAACAGCAGACCTTACCGAACACAAAGGTATAATGCAATCCCCTGTACAATAAGCCGTTCTAGAGTAATCCGGTTTTGAAATGGTAGCAAATTTATTTTAGGCTTTAAGTGTCTTAAAACTGAGCTGTGCCTAAATACCTACATATGTGTAAATATTAAAATCAGAGGATATATAGCTCATGGCTAAGAGTTTGTCGATGTAGCCATAATGATTTGTTTTTTCACAAAATGCTAAGCATGCATGTATTTAAGTGTCTTAAAAAAAGTGTGCTTATATTGGTCAATGCATAATTTCATAACAGGCCAAATAGAAAATAAATGTTAAATATACTGTAGCCTAGACATAATATTAAAATCAGATGATGTAGGATAGTGTAATGTCGGCGCACAAGACATTGTTAGTGTTCTCCCACGCAGGGCATGCTGGGATACGGGAGCGAACAATTGGGGTTTATGTCTGTATTTCTCCTTAGTTTTGAGTGTAATGTTAATCGTTACAATAGTATAGAGTTAGATAAAGTTGGATGGCTCCAGAACTCACACCAGTGGATTGGGTCTTAAAGGAGCCACACCACTTTTATGACACTATAGCTGTTCTGTTGACCTTTAGATTTGTTGCTACTGGGCATGAAGGGCAGGCCAATTATGAGTTCTGTCCAACATTGATGGTAGGTTTAGAAGAAAAGTCAGCACATTTTAATCATATTGCAATACCAACAACCGTGATCATTTTGGTCATGATTTTTCATCAAATGTTCATACTGTATCTCTAGTGGCTGGTAGACTTTGGAATCCACCAGCCACAATGGTAGGTGGAAAAAAATATTTTAGGCTATTTCCATCCCTGATACATACGTACACTCATACACACATTCATAAGTATCAATCTGTCCATTTCTTTCCACAAAACTCGCCAGAAGTCATCATTTAAGGGGTTATTTTTCAATTTTTTCTACTGAGCTACTACCTTTTTCAGGTAGGCAGGGGGGCCCTTTTCATGTCTGTGCCCAGGGGCCCAGTGGCTCATAATCCTTCCATGCCACAGGGTTAAAACACTGGTCTTGTTTTCAAGTGCAATCAATAATTTAATTGTACATTTTGAAGAAACTTAAATCAGGGATTATACTGTATAGCAAAAAAGTCAGGGCAGACATTTTTAAAATTAGGTTTAGGGAAAAATTTAACGCACACGCACTATGACTTCACAAAATCTCACTCCAGCCAAACACCCAAAGTTGGCAACCCTGAGTTAGCTTGTTTACCGTTGATTCCATTGTTGCAAAGCCTGCCTCCAGGCTCAACTGTCGTCCTACTATGGTTGTTATAGTTACCATTCATAAGGATTGATATGGAACGGCAATTAAACTTCATAGGTGTCCCGTTATTCAATTAAAAGCCACCCCGCCAGCCAATCAGAAAAGAGTATTTCTTCTGTCCGGGTGATAAACTGTGTTAACTTGGGTAGATTATGAAAAGTTGTCAAAAAAACAAATGTTCTCTCTGCCTCTAAGTTCAGAATATGAAAAAATAGTAAAGGAAAATAAATACATTAAAATAGTTTCAGAAATCTCACCTACTTGCTAAGCTGGGGTACAATAGTCTGAAGGGGGGAGAAGGGGAAGGAGAATAGAATAAAACAGGAAAAATCAGAAAATCGCCGGTTTGATCCCCGATTGAAACATGCATCAATTAACGCAAACTCTTAAAAAGTGCTATGAATCTATCAAATATAGCTTAAAAACTGATACAAATAGAGTTGTTAAGAATAAGATTGCTTTGTTGCAATAAGAATAAGAATAATAAAAATAAGAATATGATACTACTACTACTGCTTATAGATAATCGTATAATCGTACTGGTCATGTGGCAAAACAGCAGTCTGGGGACAGTAAATGTGGCCATAATACCGGTCAAGAAACTGCCCACAATGGAAACTCACAGTATATTGGTTTGGTTAAGACTTTTATTGTTTACTTATTGTACAGATGGCCATCCCTGGAGCAGGTCTGTCTTGACAAGCAGGATTCTCTCCCTCCCTCAAACACACTCACACATACACACTCTCTCACTCAACCTTTTGCCGTGTGATGCACAAAGACAGTACAATAGTGAAGCAGTCAGAGGGACGACCTGGCGCAGTTAATCAGTGTGTGTGTGTGTGTGTGTTTGTGATTAACGGAGGAACAATCACAATCAAGATGGCGCACACACAGAGGTGAAAGCGGCTAAAAGTGCTGTAGTGCACATGCCAGACCAGTGGGTGGCGCCGTGACGGCCGTGCAGGGGCTTCACATTTAATTTGAGTCAAAGCAGTTTGTTAAATCAGTCACATGAAATAAGGAGACTTCAGATAATTTGGTTTTCAATTCAACTGTGAAAGTAATAAAGTTCATTTTCAAGATATCCACAGAGCCAGTCAACAATGCATACATAACTGTAGTCCCTGGCCAAGGAATTCATGTAGAGTGCCGGAAGAAGTTCACAAATCCCAAAACACTAGCACAAAACAAGAAACAGCATTTGTACCCCGACTCCAAGCTGAAGTGGTGGGAGTAGACCTCTTGTTCTAGTCGCTTGCATTATGGCCTGACGGAGGGAGCTAACTTTGGAATTGTAGCCTACTGTGTGTAAGTCCATGAGCCAGGGCCCCAAATTTGGGCCATCGGTATCATCTGGGGGGGGGGGGGGGGGGGGCAAAGTCTCATAGTGATTTTTGGCAAGGTATACACCCCTAGTACTAGAAAAATCTTGGTAGCAGTGCAGGGGTGGTAGCGATATAACTTTTTTTTCAGCTCATGAAGTTACTAAGCCCCAAAGATAAATTCCGTTTTTAAAATCTGGTGTATATCTGGTTTAGGCTCATGGTAGGGATATTGTCAGTATTCTATAATATGGTGCTTGATATCGTTGGAATAGTTTGAATAGGATTGGACATACTGGAGATAGTGAGAGCACACCCTGTGGACAGAATTTCACAAAAGCAGCTTCGCTGCTTGGACCCCTAATACATCTAAAAAATAATAGTAAGGTCTAATAATTTAAGGGTTCCTTGAACCTTTCATAGAACTTCCCTTAAGAAACTCTCTGACCTGAAAAGGTTCCTCCACAGTGGCAATGGTGAAGAACCCCAAAAGGATCTTTAAGGCTCTTCTACTTAGAGTGTACCGCAGCAACTAGCTGCATTAGCCTCAAAATGTATTATTATTATTTTCTTCTCTATTATTGTGTTAAATGTTTTAAATGTTTCAAATGTAAAGCAATTTGAGCTGCATTCTGTGAATGAAAGGTGCTATACAAATAAAGATTATTATTATTATTATTATCATTATTATACACAGATAAATCAAATACGAAAACAAATGTGTGACTAAAGTATATACTAACAGAAAAAGAAAATTTGTTAAAATGATTAAATCCAAAGTAAGGAGGCAGCCCTTTTATTCTGGACACCTGCACACAGGTGCAGCTCGTTAGCTGTCACACCTGAAAACGAGTAGACGGCCTAGCGAGCGTATAAATAGTGCTGTCATACTCCAGCAGGTAACCCACTCCAAACTAGAAGACACCTAATTCTTTTTCCAAGGCGGACGGACGGCACCATGAAGACTGTGATGTCCATTTTACTCCTCTCTGTGTGTGTCATGAGTTCTACTGCAGGTAAGAAGGTTTTTCACACATCAATCATTTCAGCATTTGTAAGTGAGGGCTAATCATCATTGTAGTAGAATAATAAAACACTGTCTCATCTCTACCACTGTTTTTATTGTATGTTGTGTAGGCTATGTAAAAATCCAACCAAAGAATAAGATACAAGTTGTATGATCACAACACTCTACAATACTGTGTTTTAATCTGAATTGGTTGTACTTCCAGTGTTCTCAAATGTTTTGGGGCAAGGGACCCCCTTATACACAACACTGATTAAACATATATTCTTAACGTCTATATTTCAGTTTGAGAACCGTTGCTCTACTATACGGACTCGTTCCAGAGCCATTTGTTTTAACCCGAACTGTCTCTAATTCCAGGGATCGATCATTCATCAGTCTGAGAACAGGACTGATGACTCTCCAGCCATTCAGGGTAAGAACTATTTCATTTGTTCCCCCTTGCTTCTTAGAGCTGGTGTCCATGAGATCCCTGTTTGTGTGTGTATCCTGCAACCTACTGCTTAGTTGTGTCCGTTGACAACACTCTATCTAGTCACTTGAAAATAACTTTTCCCTCTGTCTCCATTCAACTGGGTCTCTTACTTCTCCTTTCCCCACTTTCTCTCACTACTATTCTCTTCACTTCCTCTTACTTTTGTATCTATCTCTCCCAATTTCATTTACTTTTTAAACATTTTGTATTTCTAATAGTCCTTCCTATTTAACTGCTCAACCCTCTATCTGTCTTTCCAGCCACCTTATTCCTAACACCGGAAAGCCTTTCCGCTTTTCATCTTCTGTTTATTCTGTTTCCATTAGAACTTCGTCTCGGCAGGCTAACTGGTATATGCTTCAGCTTCTTTCTTTGAAATGTTGACAATTCTGTAATATGACTGGCAGAAAAATCTAAGTTTGCTTTTACATGGCTTAGGATGCGTCAAGCACTGTCTACCGCCACATTCGAATCAATACAACGCAGCTTCGGCCGGAAATTGAAAATTGAAAACCGTACTGAGGTGCCATGGTGACTCATTGGCTAATTAAACTAATGCAGCTGTGTACTGTAGGACCACACTGACCATACTGTATATATTCATTGGTTTCATCAGTCCCTTGCCACAGGTGTGTGAAATCAAGCACCTAGATTATGAGTGCATGGTGCTTGATTAGTACACCTGTGATAATGGACCTGATGAAACTCATAAAGAACTGCCCTTTCTCTGTGTGCCCCTCCAGTCAATGTCTTTCAATGGGCCTTTTACACAGCAGCCATTTTGACATGAGACCTATGGCAGGCCCAGGTGTTACTATTGACATTAATTAAGCTTTGAGATATTTAATTAAAACACCTGTGTGTCTAATTAACTGCGCAACAACTTAAAATTAACCTTTTCTCTGTCTCTCCATTTAACTGGATCTCACCTTTCTCATTCCCACTTTCTCTCACTACTTCGACATTTCACCTTTTTATGTTTTGCTTTGGAATTCCATTCTCTAGCTCAGTCTGGGAAAAAGACTGATGACTCTCCAGCTCGTTGGGGTAAGAACAACTATTTGATTTGTTTCACCTGCTTCTTAGCTGGTGCCAGGACGATCCCTGTGTCCTGTATGAAAGTAAGATGTTGCCAATTCAGTTTGATCTGAAAAACCAGACTTTAGCAAAAGGTTGCTGATGCAACTAATGTCAGTTTTTTCACCGAAGATTGAAAATATAATCTAGCCATTTTAGCTGTTCTTCTTATGTATATTTTTTTTTAACCATGTTTAGACTACTCAGGAACTTGTCCAGTGGGCTGGGAACAGTACAATCAACGCTGCTTCAAAATTATTGGCAGTAAAATATGGGCAGATGCAGAGGTGGGTTTACAAGAAACTCAGGGAGAAGTTCGGTGTGATATTGACCTAAAGTGTGTTGAAACATGATGCCAAGTGTGAACGTATGTCTCATAGCTCATCTCGGCTTGTCCCCTGCACTCAGTAAATGGTGTAAAACATGGTGGTGGTGTAAAACGGTGATTTATTTGCATGGCTAGGCCGATGCCCGAGGCACCCCCATCGAAAAACTGTTTAGCATCAGCTAACTAGTGCCAGATTTCTGAGTGCAGGGGACAAGCTGAGATGAGCTATGAGACATGTTCACACTCGGTATCATGTTTCAACACACTTTAGGTCAATCACACGATTTCTCCTTTAATCAAATAAATACTGTTTTTAGTATTTACTGAGACTGTTTAGTTTGTTAACATATAGCAAAAGAAATATGTACTGAAATAGGCCTATACATATGCACTACTGAAATATGTACTTTGGTTATTTTGTTTCTTTTCTCCCCAGAGCTTCTGTATACAAGAGGGAGGTAATCTGGCATCTGTGCACAGTTTTGAAGAAAATGTCTTTATTCAACAACTCCTACTGAGGGAGAACAGTGTTGTACCTAAAACCTGGATTGGGGGTTCGGATGCAGAGAAGGTCAGGCTAGTTTGTTTTCAATCAGTGACATTACCTTACTAGGCTGAGCACATAATTGCCCTCTATTGTCATGCAGAATCATTTCTAAGCTAAAGCTTCACCAGCAGATGATTGAGGTGGTCTTACCCATAGATATTAGAAAGCCAGATACCGCATTGGGCTCCCGAGTGTACGTAAATAGCGACGCCATCTTGGTGGGGGCAACAATAACTGGAGGCCAATGGAGAAACGCGTGACTCTGACTGGAAATCAAACAGGTGTGTCTGATTGCCGGCAAGTGTTGCCCATAGACAGTAAACATGTTGTCCCCAGCAATATGGCGACCGCGCTTACGTATAGGGAGGGAAAGTAATCTCATCGCCATCTAGTGGTTGCGTTCCTAGAGTTTAGCGGAGTGGATGGGATTTTAAAAAAATATATATCTCGGTGCACATTGGGATCTTAATTTAATGCCTTCCATATGTTAGGCACTGGGGTCACCTCTATTGCTTCAAGTGGTCATACCTTATTTTTAGGATCAGTTGAATTGAGTTTTTGTCGTAACACGGTGATAAGGAACTACAGCTGCATGGGACTTCACATGTTTGGGCGCTTAATATCTAACTGATCAATGCGCAATTTGCTTAACTGGCTTAACATATTTTTGTAGTAACGGAACGTGATGTAAACCGCATGGTGATAACCTTTATGTCAGGATAACTGGTGTTGTGCTTCTACTCACATGAAGAGCTAGCTGTAAGTGTCAATGCTAACCAGGCTAATAAACAAACCATGCTACCGTGAGTAACGTCGAAGGGTAAAGTCACGTGAATTCTTTTGTAGGCCTAGTTCGTTTATGAAACAAAAGGCGCAATTTCGATTTTAAGGCAAAATGGGGTCTGACATTTTCAGTTAGAATATTATTACTGTATAGACACTGAAATATTTTTGGTAGATAACATCGCTGATTTGGCTTCACAATATTTTTTTAAAAATAGGTCTATGGGACTTAACATTGGAGCTGCTCTTCGATAGGAACGCAACCACTTGGGGCGCTGGTTTTCACTTTCCCTCACTCGAGCCCAATGCGGTATCTAGCTTTCTAATGGTCTTACCTCTGTTTTTCCCAACTGTGCAGGAAGGAAGCTGGTTTTGGAGTGATGGGTCCAAATTTGAATTCAGCTACTGGACTAGAGGGGAACCCAGTAACTCTGGGAACAGCGAGAACTGTCTTGAAATGAATTTTGGAGGTAAACTACAGTTATTTTAAAGTTGCACATATCAACCCAGTATTTAAGTACTTTGTAAAATGTCCCTTTGTCATGTGGTGTTTCTAATCATTCATGTTGTTTCTGAAGCTCTTCTGCAGTGGAATGACACACCCTGTTCACAGATAAGATCAGCAGTTTGTGCAAGAAGACCTGATAATTTCAATGTTTGTGGTCTTTGTTTTTGATGTATACACTAAAAAAATCTTTCAGGAGCTTTGTGAATTATCACAATAATAAAAGCTTTATATAAACAATGTGTGTGTGAAAATTAATGGGTAACATCAACAGGTGTCCAAATTTGCACACTCGCAAGCAGTCTGAGGAGGTATTCTCTGAATATTTAACTGGATTAAGTCTTACCATTACAATGGAATGTTTACACCAAATCGTTCAAATTTTTCTGTTCAGAGAAATCCTATTCTCACCTCAGATTTTACATTTCATCAAAATTATATTTAAAAGGTGCTTAACATTTGTTATAATTCAACCAAAACAAGTGTGAGAAGTACATCAAAATGTTTAACATTTTGGTTAAGAATGAGCTACGGGGTTATCGCCAATGCTATTTTTGCATCTATAAATAAATATAATATAGGATGGTCCTCAATTTGTTTCAACATCTGATTGTTTACTTTTGTGGCTTGTTTGACACTGCAATCTTCTAACAAATGTGTTTAGTGGAGCACATGTTATGCAGGTCCTGTAATTACAGTGCATAAAAATGCACTGTACTGCTCTTCCTAGGCAACAAATTATTCCGCTTACCACTTTTTCCGTACGCTATTTCTCTTGAGCAGTTTAACTTAACTTCATTCAAACTTTAACATAGGTATTCAAACGGACGAAGCTGCTATGTCTTCAACTTTGAAACTTTTATACTTTTTATACTATTAAAGAAAAACTTTTTAATCCCCATAGACTTAACTTTGCCGATTGTGACATCATAATACGGCCGTTAAGCAATTAGAATCCTATGGCAGGTGTTCAGGCCCCCTGCAGCCTCAGGCTTTAAGCATACAATCTGGGTCAATTAAGACTACACATCCTATTCAACTGTTTCCTCTGCCCAAAACTGTTTCAAAATAAAAGTCCTCACTACAATAATCCACTGTTAAACAATGTAACCCATTAAACTGCTGAAGTTTTTACATTCAACTTTTAAACGGTCTACTTTTAAACTATTTATGTATTAAACTAGCTGTCTATCAACAACTTTTAAACTATCTACATTCAACTTTTAAACTATATACATTCACTAGCTGTCTATCAACAACTTTTAACTTGTCGTCAACACTTCATCAACTATGACTCCTACCTACTGTAGCTAGTTAGCATGGTTAGCAAAGTTAGCATGTTAACATTGTTAACATTGTTAGCATTTTTAACAAAACTGTTAAAAATGATTAGCTAGGTTAACTAAGTAACATGGTTAACGTAGTTAGCATGCTAGCATGTTAACATGCTAGTTAACATTTTTAACAAAACTGTTAAAAATGATTTGCTAGGTTAGCTAAGTAACATTGTTAACATAGTTAGCATGTTAACATGTTAGTTAGCATAGTTAGCATAACTGCTAAAAATGATTAGCTAAGTTAGCTAAGTCACATGGTTAATATAGTTAGCATGTTAGCATTGCTAGCATAGTTAGCATGTTTAACAAAACTGCTAGAAAATGTTAGTTAAGTTAGCTAAGTACCATGGTTAGCATGTTAACATTGTTAGCACTGCTATAAAACATTAGCTAAGTAGCATGGTTAGCAGAATTAAAAATCTTAGCATAACTGCTAACAAACATTAGAGCCATTCCAACTTTCAGTTATCGTCAAATATCTACCTATACACAGCCATTAAACTATTTGAATATCAACATTCATTCAACTTCCAGTCTGTCAACAACTTTTAAACTATTTACCTTCAACTTTTAAACGGTCTACTTTTAACCCTCTAACCGCCCATGTCGCAATATTGCGACAAGCGTCATTACTGAATAAAACAGACAATAGACGCGAGTACAGTGTAAAATCTCATTTGTACTCTTGACCACTAGTTGGCAGACACCAAGAGCTTCGATTCAAGCTCAACCTTTTTTTTCAAAGTTTTCAGGAAGCATGTGAAAAACACGCGAGAAACACACGAAAAAGACGTGCATTTCCTCCATAACGCGGAAGCGATGCGGGCCATAGTTTTGCACAAATTGAAGCAGAAATACACCAAATGTTGAAAAAAAAAATCACGTGTGATGAAGTATCGGGTCTTTTATTCATCTATTTTGATTCTAAAGGATAAAATCTGCATTTTGGAGGATATGATCGATCATCTATTGGCAGTGATAGTCACGGAGCGTCTGTGAATGGAGGTGCGTCATTTGCATCTTTCCGACAGTGTTCACTAAGCATACAATGCATATTTCGACCCTCTGCCCAACATAGCTGTAGATGCCAGTGGTAATAGTGATGATAGTGTCCATAATGGACGTGGTATTACACGCGATTATACACGAGAAACACATAAGAAGACGTGCATTTCCTCCATAACACGGAAGCAATGTAGGCCATAGTTTTGCACAAATTGAAGCAGAAATACACCAAATGTTGAAGAAAAAGTTAACATGTGATGAAGTCTTGGGTCTGTTATTTACCTAGTCTGATTCTGAAGGAGAATATCTGCCTTTTGGAGAATATGAGCGATCGTCTAGTCACGCTGCGTCTGTGAATGGAGGTGCGTCATTTGCGTCTTTCCGACAGTGTTCACTAAGCATACCACGCTTATGTCGACCCTCTGCCCAACGTAGCTGAAGGTGCCAGTGGTAAAGGTGATGATAGTGTCCGTAATGGACGTAGTAAAGACAGCAGGGGTAGTAAAAATAGGGCTCTGAAGAACTACAAAGTCACCCGCGATAGGAACTGATTTGACCAGGCTACTTTATTGTATATTAGAATAAGGTTTGTGGTAATAGTAATAGTTTACTATTGTTGGTTTACATGTGACTGTATTCCTGTTCATTTGTTATGTCGGTGAAATGACAAAAAAAGAAAGTAAAACTGCTCAAATATGTTCAACATCTAGTATTTACTGAAATGTGCATAATTCACGGTGGTTACCATCCAGTGACGTCATAATATGCAAATTAGATGAGTAAATTCACCCCCTTCATAAACTTCTGTTCATAATAAATTATTTTCACATTTATGGTAGGACTTTATCTCTGACCACTTGCAAGCCATGGCCTTTTGAAATTTTGATGTACAAATCCAATTTATTCTTTTTAAACCCTGGCGGCTAAAGGGTTAAACTATCTATTAAACTAGCTGTCTATCAACACCTTTTAAACTATCTACTGTCTATCAACAACTTTTAAACTATCTACATTCAGCTTTTAAACAGTCTAACTTTTATTAAGCTATGCAACCACCATGTCTATCCTAGCATCACCGTAGTAACCATCTCTGTATTATCTGTTTTAACTATACATGATATTTTACATCACAACTTTAGCATTTTCATGCACTGGTAATTCCTTGGAATTGCATTTCTAGTTACAGTGCATGAAAATGCACTGTACTGTTATTCCAAGGCATTTTATTATTATTATTCTTCTTCTAACGCACTTAATGCAGCTTCAACCGTTTAACGTAGAAACTTCATTCAAACTATGTTACGTAGGTCTTAATTAGGACATGTGAGCTTTGTATTTTTCAACTTTGTAACTTTTATACTTTTTAAACTATTAATTAAAAACTAATCAAAATTTCCCCATTGACTTAACATTATGATTATGACATCACAATACGGCCGTTAAGCAATTAGAATCCTATGGCAGGTGTTCGGGCCACCTGATTCAACTGCCAGTCTCAGGCTTTAAGCATACAAACTGGCCCTATTAAGACTACACATCCTGTTCAACTGCTTCCTCTGCCAAAAACTGTTTCAAAATAAAAGTCCTCACTACAATATTTCACTGTTAAACAATTTAACCCTTTAAACTACTGAACTTTTTAACTGTTCAGCCATTGTAACTGTTACTTGTCATCAACTATGACTCCTACCAACTGTAGCTAGTTAGCATGGTTAGCATAGTTAGCATGCTAGCATGTTAGCATGCTAGTTAGCATTTTTTGCAAAACTGCTAAAAATGATTAGCTAAGTCACATGGTTAGCATAGTTAGCATGCTAGCATGTTAGCATGCTAGTTAGCATTTTTTGCAAAACTGCTAAAAATGATTAGCTAAGTTAGCTAAGTCACATGGTTAGCATAGTTAGCATGCTAACATGTTAGTATGCTAGTTAGCATGCTAGTTAGCATTTTTAGCAAAACTGTTAAAAATGATTAGCTAAGTTAGCTAAGTCACATGGTTAGCATAGTTAGCATGCTAACATGTTAGCATGCTAGTTAGCATTTTTAGCAAAACTACTAAAAATTATTAGCTAAGTTAGCTAAGTAACATGGTTAACATAGTTAGCATGTTAGCATTGCTAACATGCTAGTTAGCATAACTACTAAAAATGAAAACATTAGCTAAGTTAACTAAGTTAAGTATTATCCACCTATTTAACCGTTCTATCATTCCAACTATATTAAACCTTATGTACCAAGCAAATCATTTAACCATATAAACTATCCACCTATTTAACTGTTCAGTCACTCCAACTATATTAAACCTCATCTACCTAGCAACCAATATAGTTTGTTTTTACTCTGTATGATATTTTACATCATATTTTTTGCATTTTCATGCACTGTATTTCCTTCAGGAAATGCTTTTCTAGTTATTATTATTCTTCTTCTAACGCAGCTAATGGAGCTTCAACCGTTTAACGTAGAAACTTCATTCAAACTATGTTACGTAGGTCTTACTTAGGACATGTGAGCTTTGTATTTTTCAACTTTGTAACTTTTATACTTTTTAAACTATTAATTAAAAACTAATCAAAATTTCCCCATTGACTTAACATTAGATTATGACATCACAATACGGCCGTTAAGCAATTAGAATCCTACGGCAGGTGTTCGGGCCACCTGGATCAACTGCCAGTCTCAGGCGTTAAGCATACAAACTGGCCCTATTAAGACTACACATCCTGTTCAACTGCTTCCTCTGCCAAAAACTGTTTCAAAATAAAAGTCCTCACTACAATATTTCACTGTTAAACAATTTAACCCTTTAAACTACTGAACTTTTTAACTGTTCAGCCATTGTAACTGTTACTTGTCATCAACTATGACTCCTACCCACTGTAGCTAGTTAGCATGGTTAGCATAGTTAGCATGTTAGCATGCTAGCATGTTAGCATGCTAGTTAGCATTTTTAGCAAAACTGCTAAAAATGATTAGCTAAGTTAGCTAAGTCACATGGTTAGCATAATTAGCATGTTAGCATGCTAGTTAGCATTTTTTGCAAAACTGCTAAAAATGATTAGCTAAGTTAGCTAAGTCACATGGTTAGCATAGTTAGCATGCTAGCATGTTAACATGCTAGTTAGCATTTTTTGCGAAACTGCTAAAAATGATTAGCTAAGTTAGCTAAGTCACATGGTTAGCATAGTTAGCATGCTAGCATGTTAGCATGCTAGTTAGCATTTTTTGTAAAACTGCTAAAAAATGATTAGCTAAGTTAGCTAAGTCACATGGTTAGCATAGTTAGCATGCTAGCATGTTAGCATGCTAGTTAGCATTTTTTATAAAACTGCTAAAAATAATTAGCTAAGTTAGCTAAGTCACATGGTTAACATAATTAGCATGTTAGCATGCTAATTAACATAGTTATCATAACTAATAAAAATGATTAGCTAGGTTAGCTAAGTCATATGGTTAGCATAGTTAACATTTTAACATTGTTAGCATCCTAGTTAGCATAGTTACTTGGTTAACATTATTATCTTTAACATAGTTAGCATAACTACTAGCAAACATTGGAGCCATTCCAACTGTTAGTTATCGTCAACTATCTGCCTAAATAATTTAACCATTTCAATTATCAACCTATTTAACTGTTCAGTCATTCCAACTATAGTAAACCTTATCTACCAAGCAAATAATTTAACCATATGAACTCATCATATTTTTGCATTTTCATGCACTGTATTTCCTTCAGGAAATGCTTTTCTAGTTCTTATTATTCCTCTTCTTCTAACGCAGTTAATGCAGCTTCAACCGTTTAACGTAGAAACTTCATTCAAACATTGATGCGTAGGTCTTAATTAGGACATGTGGGCTTTGTATTTTTCAACTTTGTAACTTTTATACTTTTTAAACTATTAATTAAAAACTATCAAAATTTTCCCATTGACTTAACATTGCCCTTTATGACATCACAGCAATTAGAATCTTATGGCAGGTGTTCAGGCCAGCTGGCCCAACTGCCATTCTCAGGCTTTAAGCATACAAACTGGCCCTATTAAGACTACACATCCTGTTCAACTGCTTCCTCTGTCAAAAACTGTTTCAAAATAAAAGTCCTCACTACAATATTTCACTGTTAAACAATTTAACCCTTTAAACTACTGAACTTTTTAACTGTTCAGCCATTGTAACTGTTACTTGTCATCAACTATGACTCCTACCCACTGTAGCTAGTTAGCTAAGTTAGCTAAGTAACTTGGTTAGCATAGTTAGCATGCTAACATGTTAGCATGCTAGTTAGCATTTTTAGCAAAACTGCTAAAAATGATTAGCTATGTTAGCTAAGTAATATGGTTAGCATAGTTAGCATGCTAGCATGTTAGCATGCTAGTTAGCATTTTTTACAAAACTGCTAAAAATGATTAGCTCAGTTAGCTAAGTCACATGGTTAGCATAGTTAGCATGCTAGCATGTTAGCATGCTAGTTAGCATTTTTTTCAAAACTGCTAAAAATGATTAGCTAAGTTAGCTAAGTCACATGGTTAGCATAGTTAGCATGCTAGCATTGCTAACATGCTAGTTAGCATAACTACTAAAAATGAAAACATTAGCTAAGTTAACTAAGTTAAGTATTATCCACCTATTTAACCGTTCAATCATTCCAACTATATTAAACCTTATCTACCAAGCAAATCATTTAACTGTATAAACTATCCACCTATTTAACTGTTCAGTCATTCCAACTATATTAAACCTCATCTACCTAGCAACCAATATAGTTTGTTTTTACTCTGTATGATATTTTACATCATATTTTTTGCATTTTCATGCACTGTATTTCCTTCAGGAAATGCTTTTCTAGTTATTATTATTATTATTATTATTATTATTCTAACGCACTTAATGCAGCTTCAACCGTTTAACGTAGAAACTTCATTCAAACTATGTTACGTAGGTCTTAATTAGGACATGTGAGCTTTGTATTTTTCAACTTTGTAACTTTTATACTTTTTAAACTATTAATTAAAAACTAATCAAAATTTCCCCATTGACTTAACATTATGATTATGACATCACAATACGGCCGTTAAGCAATTAGAATCCTATGGCAGGTGTTCGGGCCACCTGTTTCAACTGCCAGTCTCAGGCTTTAAGCATACAAACTGGCCCTATTAAGACTACACATCCTGTTCAACTGCTTCCTCTGCCAAAAACTGTTTCAAAATAAAAGTCCTCACTACAATATTTCACTGTTAAACAATTTAACCCTTTAAACTACTGAACTTTTTAACTGTTCAGCCATTGTAACTGTTACTTGTCATCAACTATGACTCCTACCCACTGTAGCTAGTTAGCATGGTTAGCATAGTTAGCATGCTAGCATGTTAGCATTCTAGCATGTTAGCATGCTAGTTAGCATTTTTTACAAAACTGCTAAAAATGATTAGCTAAGTTAGCTAAGTCATATGGTTAGCATAGTTAGCATGCTAGCATGTTAGCATGCTAGTTAGCATTTTTTACAAAACTGCTAAAAATGATTAGCTAAGTTAGCTAAGTCACATGGTTAGCATAGTTAGCATGCTAGTATAGTTAGCATGCTAACATGTTAGCATGCTAGTTAGCATAGTTAGCAAAACTGCTAAAAATGATTAGCTAGATTAGCTAAGTCACATGGTTAGCATAGTTAGCATGCTAACATGTTAGCATGCTAGTTAGCATTTTTAGCAAAACTGCTAAAAATGATTAGCTAAGTTAGCTAAGTAAAATGGTTAGCATAGTTAGTATGCTAACATGTTAGCATGCTAGTTAGCATAGTTAGCAAAACTGCTAAAAATGATTAGCTAGGTTAGCTAAGTCACATGGTTAACATAGTTACTACTAAAAATGAAAACATTAGCTAAGTTAACTAAGTTAAGTATTATCCACCTATTTAACAGTTCAATCATTCCAACTATATTAAACCTTATCTACCAAGCAAATCATTTAACCATATAAACTATCCACCTATTTAACTGTTCAGTCACTCCAACTATATTAAACCTCATCTACCTAGCAACCAATATAGTTTGTTTTTACTCTGTATGATATTTTACATCATATTTTTTGCATTTTCATGCACTGTATTTCCTTCAGGAAATGCTTTTCTAGTTACAGTGCATGCAAATGCACTGTACTGTTATTCCAAGGCATTTTATTACAGTGCATGAAAATGCACTGTACTGTTATTCCAAGGCATTTTATTATTACAGTGCATGAAAATGCACTGTACTGTTATTCCAAGGCATTTTATTATTATTATTATTATTCTTCTTCTAACGCAGCTAATGCAGCTTCAACCGTTTAACGTAGAAACTTCATTCAAACTATGTTACGTAGGTCTTACTTAGGACATGTGAGCTTTGTATTTTTCAACTTTGTAACTTTTATACTTTTTAAACTATTAATTAAAAACTAATCAAAATTTCCCCATTGACTTAACATTATGATTATGACATCACAATACGGCCGTTAAGCAATTAGAATCCTATGGCAGGTGTTCGGGCCAGCTGCATCAACTGCCAGTCTCAGGCTTTAAGCATACAAACTGGCCCTATTAAGACTACACATCCTGTTCAACTGCTTCCTCTGCCAAAAACTGTTTCAAAATAAAAGTCCTCACTACAATATTTCACTGTTAAACAATTTAACCCTTTAAACTACTATACTTTTTAACTGTTCAGCCATTGTAACTGTTACTTGTCATCAACTATGACTCCTACCCACTGTAGCTAGTTAGCATGGTTAGCATAGTTAGCATGTTAGCATGTTAGCATGCTAGTTAGCATTTTTTGCAAAACTGCTAAAAATGATTAGCTAAGTTAGCTAAGTCACATGGTTAGCATAGTTAGCATGCTAACATGTTAGCATGCTAGTTAGCATTTTTTACAAAACTGCTAAAAATGATTAGCTAAGTTAGCTAAGTCACATGGTTAGCATAGTTAGCATGCTAACATGTTATCATGCTAGTTAGCATTTTTTGCAAAACTATTAAAAATGATTAGCTAAGTTAGCTAAGTCACATGGTTAGCATAGTTAGCATGCTAGCATGTTAGCATGCTAGTTAGCATTTTTCACAAAACTGTTAAAAATGATTAGCTAAGTTAGCTAAGTCACATGGTTAGCATAGTTAGCATGCTAACATGTTAGCATGCTAGTTAACATTTTTAGCAAAACTACTAAAAATTATTAGCTAAGTTAGCTAAGTAACATGGTTAACATAGTTAGCATGTTAGCATTGCTAACATGCTAGTTAGCATAACTACTAAAAATGAAAACATTAGCTAAGTTAACTAAGTTAAGTATTATCCACCTATTTAACAGTTCAATCATTCCAACTATATTAAACCTTATCTACCAAGCAAATCATTTAACCATATAAACTATCCACCTATTTATCTGTTCAGTCACTCCAACTATATTAAACCTCATCTACCTAGCAACCAATATAGTTTGTTTTTACTCTGTATGATATTTTACATCATATTTTTTGCATTTTCATGCACTGTATTTCCTTCAGGAAATGCTTTTCTAGTTATTATTATTACAGTGCATGAAAATGCACTGTACTGTTCTTCCAAGGCATTTTATTATTATTATTATTATTCTTCTTCTAACGCAGCTAATGGAGCTTCAACCGTTTAACGTAGAAACTTCATTCAAACTATGTTACGTAGGTCTTACTTAGGACATGTGAGCTTTGTATTTTTCAACTTTGTAACTTTTATACTTTTTAAACTATTAATTAAAAACTAATCAAAATTTCCCCATTGACTTAACATTAGATTATGACATCACAATACGGCCGTTAAGCAATTAGAATCCTACGGCAGGTGTTCGGGCCACCTGGATCAACTGCCAGTCTCAGGCTTTAAGCATACAAACTGGCCCTATTAAGACTACACATCCTGTTCAACTGCTTCCTCTGCCAAAAACTGTTTCAAAATAAAAGTCCTCACTACAATATTTCACTGTTAAACAATTTAACCCTTTAAACTACTGAACTTTTTAACTGTTCAGCCATTGTAACTGTTACTTGTCATCAACTATGACTCCTACCCACTGTAGCTAGTTAGCATGGTTAGCATAGTTAGCATGTTAGCATGCTAGCATGTTAGCATGCTAGTTAGCATTTTTTGCAAAACTGCTAAAAATGATTAGCTAAGTTAGCTAAGTCACATGGTTAGCATGCTAGCATGTTAGCATGCTAGTTAGCATTTTTTACAAAACTGCTAAAAATGATTAGCTAAGTTAGCTAAGTCACATGGTTAGCATAATTAGCATGCTAGCATGTTAGCATGCTAGTTAGCATTTTTTGCAAAACTGCTAAAAATGATTAGATAAGTTAGCTAAGTCACATGGTTAGCATAGTTAACATGCTAGCATGTTAGCATGCTAGTTAGCATTTTTTGCAAAACTGTTAAAAATGATTAGCTAAGTTAGCTAAGTCACATAGTTAGCATAGTAAGCATGCTAGCATGTTAGCATGCTAGTTAGCATTTTTTATAAAACTGCTAAAAATGATTAGCTAAGTTAGCTAAGTCACATGGTTAGCATAGTTAGCATGCTAGCATGTTAGCATGCTAGTTAGCATTTTTTTTACAAAACTGCTAAAAATGATTAGCTAAGTTAGCTAAGTCACATGGTTAGCATAGTTAGCATGCTAACATGTTAGCATGCTAGTTAGCATAGTTAGCAAAACTACTAAAAATGATTAGCTAGATTAGCTAAGTCACATGGTTAACATAGTTAGCATGTTAGCATTGCTAACTACTAAAAATGCATTAGCTAAGTTAACTAAGTTAAGTATTGTCCACCTATTTAACCGTTCAATCATTCCAACTTTATTAAACCTTATCTTCCAAGCAAATCATTTAACCATATAAACTATCCACCTATTTAACTGTTCAGTCACTCCAACTATATTAAACCTCATCTACCTAGCAACCAATATAGTTTGTTTTTACTCTGTATGATATTTTACATCATATTTTTTGCATTTTCATGCACTGTATTTCCTTCAGGAAATGCTTTTCTAGTTATTATTATTCTTCTTCTTCTAACGCACTTAATGCAGCTTCAACCGTTTAACGTAGAAACTTCATTCAAACTATGTTACGTAGGTCTTACTTAGGACATGTGAGCTTTGTATTTTTCAACTTTGTAACTTTTATACTTTTTAAACTATTAAATAAAAACTAATCAAAATTTCCACATTGACTTAACATTATGATTATGACATCACAATACGGCCGTTAAGCAATTAGAATCCTATGGCAGGTGTTCGGGCCACCTGTTTCAACTGCCAGTCTCAGGCTTTAAGCATACAAACTGGCCCTATTAAGACTACACATCCTGTTCAACTGCTTCCTCTGCCAGAAACTGTTTCAAAATAAAAGTCCTCACTACAATATTTCACTGTTAAACAATTTAACCCTTTAAACTACTGAACTTTTTAACTGTTCAGCCATTGTAACTGTTACTTGTCATCAACTATGACTCCTACCCACTGTAGCTAGTTAGCATGGTTAGCATAGTTAGCATGCTAGCATGTTAGCATGCTAGTTAGCATTTTTTACAAAACTGCTAAAAATGATTAGCTAAGTTAGCTAAGTCACATGGTTAGCATAGTTAGCATGCTAACATGTTAGCATGCTAGTTAGCATTTTTTACAAAACTGCTAAAAATGATTAGCTAAGTCACATGGTTAGCATAGTTAGCATGCTAGCATGTTAGCATGCTAGTTAGCATTTTTACAAAACTGCTAAAAATGATTAGCTAAGTTAGCTAAGTCACATGGTTAGCATAGTTAGCATGCTAGCATGTTAGCATGCTAGTTAGCATTTTTTACAAAACTGCTAAAAATGATTAGCTAAGTTAGCTAAGTCACATGGTTAGCATAGTTAGCATGCTAGCATGTTAGCATGCTAGTTAGCATTTTTTACAAAACTGCTAAAAATGATTAGCTAAGTTAGCTAAGTCACATGGTTAGCATAGTTAGCATGCTAGCATGTTAGCATGCTAGTTAGCATTTTTTACAAAACTGCTAAAAATGATTAGCTAAGTTAGCTAAATCACATGGTTAGCATAGTTAGCATGCTAGCATGTTAGCATGCTAGTTAGCATTTTTTTTTAAAAAACTGCTAAAAATGATTAGCTAAGTTAGCTAAGTCACATGGTTAGCATAGTTAGCATGCTAACATGTTAGCATGCTAGTTAGCATTTTTAGCAAAACTGTTAAAAATGATTAGCTAAGTTAGCTAAGTAAAATGGTTAGCATAGTTAGCATGCTAGCATGTTAACATGCTAGTTAGCATAGTTAGCAAAACTGCTAAAAATGATTAGCTAGATTAGCTAAGTCACATGGTTAACATAGTTAGCATGTTAGTATTGCTAACTACTAAAAATGCATTAGCTAAGTTAACTAAGTTAAGTATTATCCACCTATTTAACCGTTCAATCATTCCAACTATATTAAACCTTATCTACCAAGCAAATCATTTAACCATATAAACTATCCACCTATTTAACTGTTCAGTCACTCCAACTATATTAAACCTCATCTACCTAGCAACCAATATAGTTTGTTTTTACTCTGTATGATATTTTACATCATATTTTTTGCATTTTCATGCACTGTATTTCCTTCAGGAAATGCTTTTCTAGTTATTACAGTGCATGAAAATGCACTGTACTGTTCTTCCTAGGCTTCTTCTTATTCTTATTATTCCTCTTCTTCTAACGCAGTTAATGCAGCTTCAACCGTTTAACGTAGAAACTTCATTCAAACATTGACGCGTAGGTCTTAATTAGGACATGTGGGCTTTGTATTTTTCAACTTTGTAACTTTTATACTTTTTAAACTATTAATTAAAAACTATCAAAATTTTCCCATTGACTTAACATTGCCCTTTATGACATCACAGCAAATAGAATCCTGTGGCAGGTGTTCGGCCATCTGTTTCAACTGCCATTCTCAGGCTTTAAGCATACAAACTGGCCCTATTAAGACTACACATCCTGTTCAACTGCTTCCTCTGCCAAAAACTGTTTCAAAATAAAAGTCCTCACTACAATATTTCACTGTTAAACAATTTAACCCTTTAAACTACTGAACTTTTTAACTGTTCAGCCATTGTAACTGTTACTTGTCATCAACTATGACTCCTACCCACTGTAGCTAGTTAACTAAGTTAGCTAAGTAAATTGGTTAGCATAGTTAGCATGTTAGCATGTTAGCATGCTAGTTAGCATGCCAGTTAGCATTTTTTACAAAACTGCTAAAAATGATTAGCTAAGTTAGCTAAGTCACATGGTTAGCATAGTTAGCATGCTAGCATGTTAGCATGTTAGTTAGCATTTTTTGCAAAACTGCTAAAAATGATTAGCTAAGTTAGCTAAGTCACATGGTTAGCATAGTTAGCATGCTAACATGTTAGCATGCTAGTTAGCATTTTTTGCAAAACTGCTAAAAACGATTAGCTAAGTTAGCTAAGTCACATGGTTAGCATATTTAGCATGCTAGCATGTTAGCATGCTAGTTAGCATTTTTTGCAAAACTGCTAAAAATGATTAGCTAAGTCACATGGTTAGCATAGTTAGCATGTTAGCATGCTAGTTAGCATTTTTTGCAAAACTGCTAAAAATGATTAACTAAGTTAGCTAAGTCATATGGTTAGCATAGTTAGCATGCTAGCATGTTAGCATGCTAATTAGCATTTTTAGCAAAACTGCTAAAAATGATTAGCTAAGTTAGCTAAGTCACGTGGTTAGCATAGTTAGCATGCTAGCATGTTAGCATGCTAGTTAGCATTTTTAGCAAAACTATTAAAAATGATTAGCTAAGTTAGCTAAGTAAAATGGTTAGCATGCTAGCATGTTACTATGCTAGTTAGCAAAACTGCTAAAAATGAAAACATTAGCTAAGTTAACTAAGTTAAGTATTATCCACCTATTTAACCGTTCAATCTTTCCAACTATATTAAACCTTATCTACCAAGCAAATCATTTAACCATATAAACTATCCACCTATTTAACTGTTCAGTCACTCCAACTATATTAAACCTCATCTACCTAGCAACCAATATAGTTTGTTTTTAAGCTGTATGATATTTTACATCATATTTTTTGCATTTTCATGCACTGTATTTCCTTCAGGAAATGCTTTTCTAGTTATTATTATTATTATTATTCTTCTTCTAACGCAGCTAATGCAGCTTCAACCGTTTAACGTAGAAACTTCATTAAAACTATGTTACGTAGGTCTTACTTAGGACATGTGAGCTTTGTATTTTTCAACTTTGTAACTTTTATACTTTTTAAACTATTAATTAAAAACTAATCAAAATTTCCCCATTGACTTAACATTATGATTATGACATCACAATACGGCCGTTAAGCAATTAGAATCCTATGGCAGGTGTTCGGGCCAGCTGCATCAACTGCCAGTCTCAGGCTTTAAGCATACAAACTGGCCCTATTAAGACTACACATCCTGTCCAACTGCTTCCTCTGCCAAAAACTGTTTCAAAATAAAAGTCCTCACTACAATATTTCACTGTTAAACAATTTAACCCTTTAAACTACTGAACTTTTTAACTGTTCAGCCATTGTAACTGTTACTTGTCATCAACTATGACTCCTACCCACTGTAGCTAGTTAGCATGGTTAGCATAGTTAGCATGCTAGCATAGTTAGCATGCTAGCATGTTAGCATGCTAGTTAGCATTTTTTACAAAACTGCTAAAAATGATTAGCTAAGTTAGCTAAGTCACATGGTTAGCATAGTTAGCATGCTAGCATGTTAGCATGCTAGTTAGCATTTTTTGCAATACTGCAAAAAATGATTAGCTAAGTTAGCTAAGTCACATGGTTAGCATAGTTAGCATGCTAGCATGTTAGCATGCTAGTTAGCATTTTTTGCAAAACTGCTAAAAATGATTAGCTAAGTTAGCTAAGTCACGTGGTTAGCATAGTTAGCATGCTAACATGTTAGCATGCTAGTTAGCATTTTTTACAAAACTGCTAAAAATGATCAGCTAAGTTAGCTAAGTCACATGGTTAGCATAGTTAGCATGCTAACATGTTAGCATGCTAGTTAGCATTTTTTACAAAATTGCTAAAAATGATTAGCTAGGTTAGCTAAGTCACATGGTTAGCATAGTTAACATGCTAACATGTTAGCATAACTGCTAAAAATGATTAGTGAAGTTAGCTAAGTCATATGGTTAGCATAGTTAACATTTGAACATTGTTAACATGCTAGTTAGCATAGTAACTTGGTTAACATTATTATCTTTGTTAACATAGTTAGCATAACTGCTAGCAAAAATTGGAGCCATTCCAACTGTTAGTTTTCGTCAACTATCTGCCTAAATAATTTAACCATTTCAATTATCAACCTATTTAACTGTTTAGTCATTCCAACTATATTAAACCTTATCTACCAAGCAAATAATTTAACCATATGAACTCATCATATTTTTGCATTTTCATGCACTGTATTTCCTTCAGGAAATGCTTTTCTAGTTACAGTGCATGAAAATGCACTGTACTGTTATTCCAAGGCATTTTATTATTATTACAGTGCATGAAAATGCACTGTACTGTTATTCCAAGGCATTTTATTATTATTATTATTATTCTTCTTCTAACGCACTTAATGCAGCTTCAACCGTTTAACGTAGAAACTTCATTCAAACTATGTTACGTAGGTCTTACTTAGGACATGTGAGCTTTGTATTTTTCAACTTTGTAACTTTTATACTTTTTAAACTATTAATTAAAAACTAATCAAAATTTCCCCATTGACTTAACATTATGATTATGACATCACAATACGGCCGTTAAGCAATTAGAATCCTATGGCAGGTGTTCGGGCCACCTGTTTCAACTGCCAGTCTCAGGCTTTAAGCATACAAACTGGCCCTATTAAGACTACACATCCTGTTCAACTGCTTCCTCTGCCAAAAACTGTTTCAAAATAAAAGTCCTCACTACAATATTTCACTGTTAAACAATTTAACCCTTTAAACTACTGAACTTTTTAACTGTTCAGCCATTGTAACTGTTACTTGTCATCAACTATGACTCCTACCCACTGTAGCTAGTTAGCATGGTTAGCATAGTTAGCATGTTAGCATGCTAGCATGTTAGCATGCTAGTTAGCATTTTTTGCAAAACTGCTAAAAATGATTAGCTAAGTTAGCTAAGTCACATGGTTAGCATAGTTAGCATGCTAGCATGTTAGCATGCTAGTTAGCATTTTTTACAAAATTGCTAAAAATGATTAGCTAAGTTAGCTAAGTCACATGGTTAGCATAGTTAGCATGCTAGCATGTTAGCATGCTAGTTAGCATTTTTTACAAAACTGCTAAAAATGATTAGCTAAGTAAGCTAAGTCACATGGTTAGCATAGTTAGCATGCTAGCATGTTAGCATGCTAGTTAGCATTTTTTGCAAAACTGCTAAAAATGATTAGATAAGTTAGCTAAGTCACATGGTTAGCATAGTTAACATGCTAGCATGTTAGCATGCTAGTTAGCATTTTTTGCAAAACTGTTAAAAATGATTAGCTAAGTTAGCTAAGTCACATAGTTAGCATGCTAGCATGTTAGCATGCTAGTTAGCATTTTTTGCAAAACTACTAAAAATGATTAGCTAGGTAAGCTAAGTCTCATGGTTAACATTGTTAGCATTTTAACATTATTAGCATGCTATTTTTGCATTTTCATGCACTGTATTTCCTTCAGGAAATGCTTTTCTAGTTATTATTATTATTATTATTCTTCTTCTAACGCACTTAATGCAGCTTCAACCGTTTAACGTAGAAACTTCATTCAAACTATGTTACGTAGGTCTTAATTAGGACATGTGAGCTTTGTATTTTTCAACTTTGTAACTTTTATACTTTTCAAACTATTAATTAAAAACTAATCAAAATTTCCCCATTGACTTAACATTATGATTATGACATCACAATACGGCCGTTAAGCAATTAGAATCCTATGGCAGGTGTTCGGGCCACCTGTTTCAACTGCCAGTCTCAGGCTTTAAGCATACAAACTGGCCCTATTAAGACTACACATCCTGTTCAACTGCTTCCTCTGCCAAAAACTGTTTCAAAATAAAAGTCCTCACTACAATATTTCACTGTTAAACAATTTAACCCTTTAAACTACTGAACTTTTTAACTGTTCAGCCATTGTAACTGTTACTTGTCATCAACTATGACTCCTACCCACTGTAGCTAGTTAGCATGGTTAGCATAGTTAGCATGCTAGCATGTTAGCATGCTAGCATGTTAGCATGCTAGTTAGCATTTTTTACAAAACTGCTAAAAATGATTAGCTAAGTTAGCTAAGTCACATGGTTAGCATAGTTAGCATGCTAGCATGTTAGCATGCTAGTTAGCATTTTTTACAAAACTGCTAAAAATGATTAGCTAAGTTAGCTAAGTCACATGGTTAGCATAGTTAGCATGCTAACATGTTAGCATGCTAGTTAGCATTTTTTACAAAACTGCTAAAAATGATTAGCTAAGTTAGCTAAGTCACATGGTTAGCATAGTTAGCATGCTAGCATAGTTAGCATGCTAACATGTTAGCATGCTAGTTAGCATAGTTAGCAAAACTGCTAAAAATGATTAGCTAGATTAGCTAAGTCACATGGTTAACATAGTTAGCATGTTAGCATTGCTAACTACTAAAAATGCATTAGCTAAGTTAACTAAGTTAAGTATTGTCCACCTATTTAACCGTTCAATCATTCCAACTTTATTAAACCTTATCTTCCAAGCAAATCATTTAACCATATAAACTATCCACCTATTTAACTGTTCAGTCACTCCAACTATATTAAACCTCATCTACCTAGCAACTAATATAGTTTGTTTTTACTCTGTATGATATTTTACATCATATTTTTTGCATTTTCATGCACTGTATTTCCTTCAGGAAATGCTTTTCTAGTTACAGTGCATGAAAATGCACTGTACTGTTATTCCAAGGCATTTTATTATTATTATTCTTCTTCTAACGCACTTAATGCAGCTTCAACCGTTTAACGTAGAAACTTCATTCAAACTATGTTACGTAGGTCTTAATTAGGACATGTGAGCTTTGTATTTTTCAACTTTGTAACTTTTATACTTTTTAAACTATTAATTAAAAACTAATCAAAATTTCCCCATTGACTTAACATTATGATTATGACATCACAATACGGCCGTTAAGCAATTAGAATCCTATGGCAGGTGTTCGGGCCAGCTGCATCAACTGCCAGTCTCAGGCTTTAAGCATACAAACTGGCCCTATTAAGACTACACATCCTGTTCAACTGCTTCCTCTGCCAAAAACTGTTTCAAAATAAAAGTCCTCACTACAATATTTCACTGTTAAACAATTTAACCCTTTAAACTACTGAACTTTTTAACTGTTCAGCCATTGTAACTGTTACTTGTCATCAACTATGACTCCTACCCACTGTAGCTAGTTAGCATGGTTAGCATAGTTAGCATGTTAGCATGCTAGCATGTTAGCATGCTAGTTAGCATTTTTTGCAAAACTGCTAAAAATGATTAGCTAGGTTAGCTAAGTCACATGGTTAGCATAGTTAGCATGCTAACATGTTAGCATGCTAGTTAGCATTTTTTGTAAAACTACTAAAAATGATTAGCTAAGTTAGCTAAGTCACATGGTTAGCATAGTTAGCATGCTAGCATGTTAGCATGCTAGTTAGCATGCTAGTTAGCATTTTTAGCAAAACTGTTAAAAATGATTAGCTAAGTTAGCTAAGTCACATGGTTAGCATAGTTAGCATGCTAACATGTTAGCATGCTAGTTAGCATTTTTAGCAAAACTACTAAAAATTATTAGCTAAGTTAGCTAAGTAACATGGTTAACATAGTTAGCATGTTAGCATTGCTAACATGCTAGTTAGCATAACTACTAAAAATGAAAACATTAGCTAAGTTAACTAAGTTAAGTATTATCCACCTATTTAACCGTTCAATCATTCCAACTATATTAAACCTTCTCTACCAAGCAAATCATTTAACCATATAAACTATCCACCTATTTAACTGTTCAGTCACTCCAACTATATTAAACCTCATCTACCTAGCAACCAATATAGTTTGTTTTTACTCTGTATGATATTTTACATCATATTTTTTGCATTTTCATGCACTGTATTTCCTTCAGGAAATGCTTTTCTAGTTATTATTATTCTTCTTCTAACGCACTTAATGCAGCTTCAACCGTTTAACGTAGAAACTTCATTCAAACTATGTTACGTAGGTCTTACTTAGGACATGTGAGCTTTGTATTTTTCAACTTTGTAACTTTTATACTTTTTAAACTATTAATTAAAAACTAATCAAAATTTCCCCATTGACTTAACATTATGATTATGACATCACAATACGGCCGTTAAGCAATTAGAATCCTATGGCAGGTGTTCGGGCCACCTGTTTCAACTGCCAGTCTCAGGCTTTAAGCATACAAACTAGCCCTATTAAGACTACACATCCTGTTCAACTGCTTCCTCTGCCAAAAACTGTTTCAAAATAAAAGTCCTCACTACAATATTTCACTGTTAAACAATTTAACCCTTTAAACTACTGAACTTTTTAACTGTTCAGCCATTGTAACTGTTACTTGTCATCAACTATGACTCCTACCCACTGTAGCTAGTTAGCATGGTTAGCATAGTTAGCATGTTAGTATGCTAGCATGTTAGCATGCTAGTTAGCATTTTTTGCAAAACTGCTAAAAATGATTAGCTAAGTTAGCTAAGTCACATGGTTAGCATAATTAGCATGCTAGCATGTTAGCATGCTAGTTAGCATTTTTTACAAAACTGCTAAAAATGATTAGATAAGTTAGCTAAGTCACATGGTTAGCATAGTTAACATGCTAGCATGTTAGCATGCTAGTTAGCATTTTTTGCAAAACTGTTAAAAATGATTAGCTAAGTTAGCTAAGTCACATGGTTAGCATAGTTAGCATGCTAGCATGTTAGCATGCTAGTTAGCATTTTTTACAAAACTGCTAAAAATGATTAGCTAAGTAAGCTAAGTCACATGGTTAGCATAGTTAGCATGCTAGCATGTTAGCATGCTAGTTAGCATTTTTTGCAAAACTGCTAAAAATGATTAGATAAGTTAGCTAAGTCACATGGTTAGCATAGTTAACATGCTAGCATGTTAGCATGCTAGTTAGCATTTTTTGCAAAACTGCTAAAAATGATTAGCTAAGTTAGCTAAGTCACATGGTTAGCATAGTTAGCATGCTAACATGCTAGTTAGCATTTTTAGTAAAACTGCTAAAAATGATTAGCTAAGTTAACTAAGTCAAATGGTTAGCATAATTAGCATGTTAACATGCTAGTTAGCATATTTAGCATAACTAATAAAAATGATTAGCTAGGTTAGCTAAGTCATATGGTTAGCATAGTTAACATTTAACATTGTTAGCATACTAGTTAGCATAGTAACTTGGTTAACATTATTATCTTTGTTAACATAGTTAGCATAACTGCTAGCAAACATTGGAACCATTCCAACTGTCAGTTATCATCAATTATCTACCTAAATAATTTAACCATTTAAATTATTCATCTATTTAACCGTTCAATCATTCCAACTATATTAAACCTTATCTACCAAGTAAATCATTTAACTATATAAACTATCCACCTATTTAACTGTTCAGTCATTCCAACTATATTAAACCTCGTCTACCTAGCAACCAATATAGTTTGTTTTAACTCTGTATGGTATTTTTCATAATATTTTTTGCATTTTCATGCACTGTATTTCCTTCAGGAAATGCTTTTCTAGTTATTATTCTTCTTCTTCTAACGCACTTAATGCAGCTTCAACCGTTTAACGTAGAAACTTCATTCAAACTATGTTACGTAGGTCTTAATTAGGACATGTGAGCTTTGTATTTTTCAACTTTGTAACTTTTATACTTTTTAAACTATTAATTAAAAACTAATCAAAATTTCCCCATTGACTTAACATTATGATTATGACATCACAATACGGCCGTTAAGCAATTAGAATCCTATGGCAGGTGTTCGGGCCACCTGTTTCAACTGCCAGTCTCAGGCTTTAAGCATACAAACTGGCCCTATTAAGACTACACATCCTGTTCAACTGCTTCCTCTGCCAAAAACTGTTTCAAAATAAAAGTCCTCACTACAATATTTCACTGTTAAACAATTTAACCCTTTAAACTACTGAACTTTTTAACTGTTCAGCCATTGTAACTGTTGTCATCAAATATGACTCCTACCCACTGTAGCTAGTTAGCTAAGTTAGCTAAGTAACTTGGTTAGCATAGTTAGCATGCTAGCATGTTAGCATGCTAGTTAGCATTTTTTGAAAAACTGCTAAAAAATATTAGCTAAGTTAGCTAAGTCACATGGTTAGCATAGTTAGCATGCTAACATGTTAGCATGCTAGTTAGCATTTTTTGCAAAACTGCTAAAAATTATTAGCTAAGTTAGCTAAGTCACATGGTTAGCATAGTTAGCATGCTAGCATGTTAGCATGCTAGTTAGCATTTTTTGCAAAACTGCTAAAAATGATTAGCTAAGTTAGCTAAGTCACATGGTTAACATAATTAGCATGTTAGCATGCTAATTAGCATAGTTATCATAACTAATAAAAATGATTAGCTAGGTTAGCTAAGTCATATGGTTAGCATAGTTAACATTTTAACATTGTTAGCATGCTAGTTAGCATAGTTACTTGGTTAGCATTATTATCTTTAACATAGTTAGCATAACTACTAGCAAACATTGGAGCCATTCCAACTGTTAGTTATCGTCAACTATCTGCCTAAATAATTTAACCATTTCAATTATCAACCTATTTAACTGTTCAGTCATTCTAACTATATTAAACCTTATCTACCAAGCAAATAATTTAACCATATGAACGCATCATATTTTTGCATTTTCATGCACTGTATTTCCTTCAGGAAATGCTTTTCTAGTTACAGTGCATGAAAATGCACTGTACTGTTATTCCAAGGCTTTTTCTTCTTATTCTTCTGATTATTCTTCTTCTTCTAACGCAGTTAATGCAGCTTCAACCGTTTAACGTAGAAACTTCATTCAAACATTGCCGCGTAGGTCTTAATTAGGACATGTGGGCTTTGTATTTTTCATCTTTGTAACTTTTATACTTTTTAAACTATTAATTAAAAACTATCAAAATTTCCCCATTGACTTAACATTAGATTATGACATCACAATACGGCCGTTAAGCAATTAGAATCCTATGGCAGGTGTTCGGGCCACCTGCATCAACTGCCATTCTCAGGCTTTAAGCATACAAACTGGCCCTATTAAGACTACACATCCTGTTCAACTGCTTCCTCTGCCAAAAACTGTTTCAAAATAAAAGTCCTCACTACAATACTTCACTGTTAAACAATTTAACCCTTTAAACTACTGAACTTTTTAACTGTTCAGCCATTGTAACTGTTACTTGTCATCAACTATGACTCCTACCCACTGTAGCTAGTTAGCTAAGTTAGCTAAGTAACATGGTTAGCATAGTTAGCATGCTAGCATGTTAGCATGCTAGTTAGCATTTTTAACAAAACTACTAAAAATGATTAGCTAAGTTAGCTAAGTCACATGGCTAGCATAGTTAGCATGCTAGCATGTTAGCATGCTAGTTAGCATTTTTAGCAAAACTGCTAAAAATGATTAGCTAAGTTAGCTAAGTAACACAGCCATTAAACTATTTGAATATCAACATTCATTCAACTTCCAGTCTGTCAACAACTTTTAAACTATTTACCTTCAACTTTTAAACGGTCTACTTTTAAACTATAATTAAACTATCTATTAAACTAGCTGTCTATCAACAACTTTTAAACTATCTACTGTCTATCAACAACTTTTAAACTATCTACATTCAACTTTTAAACAGTCTACTTTTAAACTATCAACTTTTATTAAGCTATGCAACCACCATGTCTATCCTAGCATCACCGTAGTAACCATCTCTTTATTATCTGTTTCAACTATACATGATATTTTACATCACAACTGTAGCATTTTCATGCACTGGTAATTCCTTGGAATTGCATTTCTAGTTTGTTATGCAATGTTAATGGTATACATGAAAACATGTTTTCAGTGTCTCTTTAGCTGAAAACTACTTCCAACACGCATGCCTCTTCCATGAATAGGTCTAGTCCTTGAGCCACCCCTTAGTCCACTCACCCACCCATCCGCCCTCCGAAAAAAAAAAAAACTTGGGGGTGTCCAGGGGCGTAGCCAGGATTATTTTATAGGGGGGGCCAGCTGGATCCAGACTTTTTATTGGGGTGGCACTTGGGAATCAAAACTACTATTTGAAAACTACTCAAAAAGTTTTGAAGATTAGAATGGCCTATTTTAATAATGGCAATAAATTGTGCAAAGCCAACACTGATACACAGGTCAGTTTGTTGGCCACTCCAACATATTTTCCATAAATAGGTCAATGCCAATAAAAAATATTATGATAATGCACCTTACTTAATCAGTTTTATTCAAATGATGTTAACTCAAAGAACAATAATAAATACTACATATATTGTATGTATATATTTGATCTCATACTGATGGCCAAACTATATTTTTTTCTGATATCCACTCCAAGTACTTAGATGTAAGTAACATGGCTCTGAATTAAGAAATTAAGGGCTTTTTCACTACCTTAGAAACATTTATCCTGGTCAATGTAAGTGCCATACACACATGCTATATATTGTTTTTTAACAGAGTCTAGGCTACCCAGATCTGCCACTATTTCATGTATTAATACTTGCATTGATTTCATTTTGATTTTTAAATAATAAAAATACAAATAGTGTATTATAAAAATTCTTATATTTTGACATGTATCTCACCACTGCAAGCTGGCACATGTGTGCATAGGGCAGACTGTTCTGAATCTGGCAATATCATTGCCATGGTGGAGGGATTCTCTGGGGCTGAGCAAATGTGAAAAATATGTGGTGTGTGCCTTATGGAAATATTTTTTTTATTATTTAGCCCTATGGCTACTCTATTTTTGGCCATTCTCACTACCTTTAGTTATAAGCAGTTATCCTGGTCATTGTAAGTGCCATTGACACAGTAATGAAAAAGGCCCTTTCTGCGCTCCATATCTGTGACACGAACTGATCTGACCTGACTGAACCCGAGTTTGCATGTTCTGTGTACACTCATGATGATCCTAAAACAACTTTTTACTGCATTGTCATGAACAAAGTGAAGGCAAAAAGGTGTTTCTTTGTCGAATAAATTGGGATGCAATGTGAGTGTCGAATTGGATGCCATGCAGGAATTTGCTAGGATCTCAAAACCGGATTATGAACATGCTTTGCCATAGAGAAACACATGATAGCGTTGGATTATGAACATGCTTTGCCACAACACACAAAAAACGTGGGGTAAGTCGAGCTATATGAAGTTATTATTTTGATGTAATTTCGTCTGTTTTATAACCCAGACGGATGCACTTGGTACCAATAGATAGCCCTGTGTCTCCTCTTTCTTCTGATATGCTTGCCATATCTATCCGATCACGGGTTCACGAGTAATTCAAACGAGAGTAATGGGTGCGCAGTTGAACTGTAAATATGAATCAATTTTATTTAATTACATGATATTTATTTTTAATTTCATACTGGATCGCACAGACAAGTGTTTAGTCTCGTTGGAAAGCCCCACTTCTGCTCTGTCACGCAATTAAGGTTTCATCTCGCTGCGATGAACAGTTCCGGAGCAATGTAACAAAGAATTCAGGCAAAGCAGCCTGCCTCTGCCTGACCAGCTATGGCAAGAACCACATGCAGTCAGCAAATTATGTATTCGTTATAAAGTAGCCTAGGCTAGGCCCTATTAGCCTACCTGGAGCCATCTGGAGATATGTGCCTAATATGCTTGCATTTCACCCGAATTTTATCGAAATATTCTTGTAACAGCGTTCCCGCGGGTATCCGATTATTTTTGATCAGCCCCACACATCAATGTCAGAGCCTAGGCTACCTAACAAGGACAGCCCAACGCAGCTCACTTGGCTATGATTTGTGACACATTCTAACATCTTATTAGCATTAATGTTCCAACTCATCAACTCACCTGTTACTGAGGTTAAGTAGTAGGCTAGGCTAGTCTACTGTCAAGTGTTGTTAACAGATGACTTGAATTGTCCCGCTGCTGCTGCAGCTGCACTAGGCCTACTCACGATGTGATCACAACCGTAGGCTACACTTCCTGACTGGGCCAATGGTCATAGATAGAGTGCAGTAATTGGTTCAGTCCCTGCTTTGCAAAGTGTTGTCGAAAACGGCAGCAATTCTTTTTTTTTTTTTTCACTGAACGGAGCTGGGGGGGCCAGCAGGGTGGCCAAGCTTTGACCAGTGGTGGCCGTGGCCCCCCCTGGCCACCACGTAGCTGCGCCCCTGGGGGTGTCACTTTTTTTAAATTTATTTTAGTTGCTCAACGTACGGAGCCCGTGAGGTGACATGAAAAAAAAGGTAAAAAAAAAAAAAATACTGAGAAAAGGTATGTACTTGGGACAAACATTGACTAGGTTTGCGAGATCTTGAGTTTGTTTTGCGAGATCTCGAGTTTCTTTTGCGAGATATTAGGCTTGTTTGACTTCGGCTGAGTCTGACTTGGTCTGGCTTACTACGTAAACGTGATCTTCAGAGCCTAGCCGGGAGGAGCTACAACAGAGGGCAGCTCATCCCGGACAGAAAGGCTACAGTCTGCCTGACGTGACTCGCGGGAGACATCGCGGGAGATATCGCGGAATGTTGTTTGCAATAAACACAGCAGAACTTTCATTCTTACTCATTAAAATGAGCATGATGACTGACAAAATAAATTCTTATGATGTAGATTAAATAAACCACTGTTGTCATACAGTTAACAGGCCTGCATTGTAGCACATAAATTCAATATCAAGTGTTTCCCCTATATGTGTGTCTATCTATTTAGCCAACAGCAGAAAATAACAGAATATCCAAACGTTTTCAGTAGGCTAGCCTACCATTGTTGCAGAAATCACGTATAAGAAGGTATCCCTTCGATTTCTGTTTATTTTCGCATATTCCAACATAAGGAAGCAGCATGAGCCTCCAGTCATAATCGTCATGAGGATTCCTCCCAAATGGCCCTATCACGTCTTTGAACTGACGTCATGAGGGCATGTTTCAGCTCGTGCAGCTCGTGGAAGGCAACTGCAAGATCTGTCTGCAGGCTAAGACTATTTTACGGCCATGTGACATGGTGTCACGGTGGTAAGTCCCTCCCCGGCTGACAGAAGTCGGACAGAATTTCTAACCAGTATGCATTGCGTCCATCCCAGTATGCATTGTTTTCAACCCAGCATGCATCACATCAAGTCAGATCTGCACATATCTGCCGCGAGTCGAACTCCTCTATTGACTTTCTTTTGCGAGAAATTGAGTTTGTTTTGCAAGATCTCGAGGAAAAATAAATAGCCTAATCAAATAAACGCTTTCTGTGGTGATTCTGCATTAAGTGTGCATTCATCGATGTGTCTCACTTACCAGCTTAAAGCGTTGTTGCTTGTTTCTGGCAGTTTCCCTATTGGCTGATAAGGGACCGTTCGTTATTTATAAACGGGGTCACCGGAGGAAAATAGGGGAGGGTCATGTCTTTTTATTCTTTGTTGAGGGGAGGGTCACCTAACTTTTTTTTGTCTAGGGGGGAGGGTCACCCATCTTTTGTATTAATGAAAACAGCAAAAAATCAAAGTGGCTTGTTTGATTGTTGATTTCTGTCGCCATATAACGTTCTCTTTCGTTCCATAGCTCTGTCAACATTGAGCAATGAAAATAAGGGAGATTTCCTGGGTTTACGCAAAATACGGAAAATGTCAACATTCGTCCCCATTAACGTTGGAAGGGTTGGAGCAACAAAGTAGCCTACTTTATTCACGCCTAACAGCCTATATCCATTTGGTCAACTTTATCCAGCCCTAAAAAAGCTAAATTTAACTTTGGTTTACTTGTAGTTTACCTAACTTTAAACAGTGTGCATGCTTAACATAAAGCATATGTGCTTCATTCATACACATCCAGCTCCTAACGTTTTGACAAGCATTTCTACCAATTGACCTTGTTCCTGCCCATCTCTAGCTTTGCTGTCTCCATCCTTTCTGTTTTTGTTTGCAAAAAAATATATAGTATTTATTGGTAACCAGCAACAAGTGCAATTTGTTATTCGCTGTCATTCTCTCTCCTGCCAACAAAAATGTGTTACGTTCCAAGTAGCAGTGCGTAATTCTGCTTCATAAAGTTGAACAAATACATTTGGTCATATAAATAGCCAGTTTATGGTCTACAGTGTAGTTGGTAAGTTATGGTAGGCCAACTTGGAGTGAATATACAGGGGGAATTCTTTGTCTAGCTGAGTAGCCTGCCAGGTGCGCACGTAGGCATAGCCTACGGCCGAACACTGCAAGCTGCAAGCGCTCTCACGACAACCACGTCGTTAACTTAAATAGGCCTAGGTTAACGTCACTCTGAGTTTGCATTCAAGCAAGCAAAACGATGATTTGAATACATCTGTTTCTCTGGAAGGGCAAGGGGTAACAACAGGACAACACAGAGACAGGCCAGAATGCAGGACTAAGGAGTATTACACGAATATGGGATATTCTACGGGAAAATATATTAAAACGGCAAGACAGCGGGGAAACGTTAAAATGATAAACCCGGAAAAAGTTGGCATGTTAGGTATTTTTCGGTCCCTGTGATTATTTGTGAAATTGTGCAAACGGCCTTTTCAAGTCATTTGAGAAGGAAGGAGTGTAGCAAGCTCCCAAATTGACGCTTGTCTGAGAAATTGAGTTTTGGATAATGTTCAGCTTCGGCAGCTTTACAATGACTGAGGAAGCCTAGAGACGAGTCCATAGCAACAAGTTCATGTGTTCAATTTGTTAATACCCAGTGTGCTTTGTTGAATGGTCTCAATGCTTTATTGTTTTATTTCATGTGAATAATTACTAGAGGAGTAACTTTTCAAGTAGGCTAATGCAGTTGCAGGAAGTGTGCATTTAGTTTCCATTGTGTTTCCACAACAATGTTAGTGAGTAAATCTACTGAAATGGCCACCATCTTGGTGAAGTGTGATGTGTAAGATCAGAAAGCAGAGGTTGGTTTTAAAGCGGTGGTTTATGTTGATGTGTTATCATAGCATAGCATAGCGCGTAATAGCGTCGGCGGAAGACATTGACAATTGGTCGGGGAGGGTTATGTCATTTTTGAAAATGCTGATGGAGGGTCGTTGAAAATTATATAGCAGGCAGGGGAGGGTCATGCAATTTTTGATCGAAGCACTTAAAATCCCTCCGGTGATCCCGTTTATAAATAACGAACGGTCCCTAACGATTTATTTTTAAAAATGTATCAAAAGTTAGGCTACCCCTCCAAAAGTAGGCTACGTTAGACGTGACCTGTCAAGATGTGAGATTGAGAGATTCTGTTCTCGGTAGCGTAGCCAGAAATGTTCAAATGGGTGGCCATACAAACATTAATCATAGGCATGTTATATTTATGTGGAATTTTTTTGAAGGCATTTGATCATAGCTGACAAATTACGCAAAAACATTTCCAACTGGAGCAAAACAATGAATGTAGCTTCAGTGCGTCACATGAAACACAATTGATTGACCATATTGGACAACTTCAAAGCCTTATCATAGGCATGGTACATTCATGACATGAAAAGTGGAACTTATTGTACAAAAATGACACATTATGCTGTGTGCTAAACATTTTAAACTTGCGCAAAACTGCATGAACCCAGCATCGGTGCGTTGCATAAATTAAAACACAAATTGAAGCAACAGCTTGACCATCGGACAATCCTACTGCAAAGCCTTTTCATAGGCATGCAGCGTTTATGACATAAAAAGTGGAATATGAACGCATTTCATCACACCTGACAATTACGGAGCTGCCGGCTGTAGCCTACGCGATTTTACTGATTCTATCTTGAACTATCAGTGCAGTGTTGACTTGCGCGTCTTTTTTAGATGGTGAACGTAAACGAAGGAAAGCCTAATTGGACGGGCAAGACTGACAAGTAAACAGGCCTGGCCGCGGCTACGCGTACGCTTGGTAGGCAAAACTAGTGGGAAAATGGCTGTAAATAAATTTGGTAGCCAGAAAAAAGAACATAAACAGAGGATAGAAAATACAAAAGAGGAGGGAGACAGGCGCGTAGCAAGCGTGGGGGATGTGGGTGTTATAACGTACACACTTTTCCTGGAACACGATTCTATCCCCCACACTTTTTGTCAGATTTAAACGAAAGTAAAATATGGAAATAAACGCTCACGTAAAGAGTTGGAACCTGATGTCTAATAAAGGTGGGCTCTGATAACGCACACACAGAGAGACACAAATAAGTCTGTTGATTTGATTGAACGGTCATCCAGCCAATCACATCAAGTTAGCGTCAGTGAATAACCCGAGCCACTCTGATCAAAGTGTGCGTCTTTCAAGGCTGCTTGAGTCTGCATTATAAAGTCTGCAGTGATCAGATATGAGGTAGAATTGAAATGATAATTGTTACCACATTATTAGTAACCCATACAGAAAAATAATATATTCACATATATGCAGCTTCCAGTATAAGCACATCTATGTTAAATAAATATATTTACATATATGTTAAATACATATATTTCCATGTATGTATCAATATATTTCAAAATATAAGTAAATATTCAATATTGGCCACTTTCTTATATTTTATGCATATAATTAAATATATTTAAATATATGACACTAAGAAGCATGATCACATGACCCTTGATGACGATTCTGATCACATGATCTATATATTTCAGACATATATTTCTCTAATATAGTTCATATTCTACTATGGTTTGATATTTTTCGCATTGATCAATAAATATTTCACTATTGTGTTTACTTAAAATCAACCATACTATCAGTATAAAGAGGAAGAAACACACAACACTTCTGTTATCTTTTATTCTATTTTATTGAAAATCTTTGTTTTTGTTATGGAACCTCAGTTCTGTCACTTTGGCATTTATTGCCTGGCCCAGCAATCTGGAGTGAGTGTCTGGCCTGGGAACTGCTTCAGGGTGGCCTCTGAATAAGACAGAACATATACAAATAGAACATGCAAAATATTAGTGACACAAATACAGATGCTAAAGTGCAGAAGCACTGTTGTGTTATCACGATAATTGGAGATAAATACAAAGTGAGTTGGAGAGAAAGACATACAAATAAAATAAACTCACCAATTATCGTCTTAGTCCTCTCAGGGTCCAGGCATTCCCTCTAAGTGCCTCCTAAAAAATAGCACAATCAATTAGGACCTCAAATAGTTACAGTTTACTAACACAGAAAAGATCTATGATGGTGAGGCGAAAATGTGAAGCAGTCCACACAGACAGCCTAACACTTTTAAATGAGACAACACAACTAATATATCATATACACAGCAGAGAGAAGCACACAGATACACACTGAAAGGAAAAATTAGTTTCATCCTCAAATTTTTACTAAACTTGTACAACCAAGAAGCTGCTATTTCATTAAAGTTAAACATGTAAATTTTAATGTAAAAGTTCACATCTGTATGAAAACACAAACCTTCTTGAATAAAAGCCTTCAGACTCACAACCTCCTCTTGGAGAGCCATTATCGCCACCTCTTCTTTAGGTTCTGGGTTATCTCCCACAGCTCACACTCATAGAGAGCTCTACCAGCCTTCTCTGAAACCTGCAAGTGAACAGAATATACAGCATGAATGAGAGTTGCGTTGGTAAAGGGTATACTCGCGTAATATGTAATGTCCTGGGATATTCCCACTCATGAAGTGTCTCCCATCTGAGACTGCTATCTGAGACTGTAGGGAAGCTGTACCAACCATCATAGAAAGATATGGTTGGAAAGGTATTTCAGTTCACTTTGTGTCCCCAGTAGCTTGAAGCTAATTTCTTGTCATTCAAAAGATCAAAACTACTCAAACAAATGTATAAATTCTCAGAAACAAAAGGTTATGTTCTGCATTCGAAAAAAGACCTTTAACAAAAAAGTTATATTCATAAGTAAACATTAATTTTTGATTACCTTTGGTCTATGAGATGATTAAGCATCAACATCAACATTTGTCAGTGAAGCATACTACGGGTTGGGCTTGGGTCGTCTTGGTCTCAGGTCTTCTGGTCCTTCCTCCAGTGTCCTTGATGTAGCTTTCGAGTGTTGCCTCCCTCTCTAAAATGTAAAAAAAGGGGTTTCAGTGCTCAAATATATTACATGACCATACATGGTCCTTTTCAGTACAATTCAACTTTTACATTTCCATAATTTAGCATGGGTATGAATGGTTTTGCAAGAATGTCAGTGCACAAAGCATGACAAAGTAGTTTGATAGTGCACAAAAACAAAACACATTACTTACAATCAGGCTTGGAATTTCACCATTTTAGGGGCAAGGCCACTTGGCCTTCAGTTGGGCATATTTGGTGGGGGGCACAAAGGCCACATGTCAGGGCACCAAGGCCAAAGTTAACTATACAGTAGTATGCTATAAAAATGATCAAAGTTGTATTCACTGCAGTAGACCTGCATCACTGTATGAAACATTACAAAAACATAAAACATGACATATATATAACTGTAAATCATCTGATCATCTAATATTTTCAGATATCTAGGCTATATTTAACATTTATTTTATATTTGGCCTGTTATGAAATCATGTATTAAACAATTTAAGCACAGCTCAGCTTTAAGAAACTCAAATAGCCTAGATGCATGCTTAGCATTTTGTGATCATTAAGGCTACTTTCACAAACTCTTATAGTCAGCTGTCCTCTGATTTACCGATATCTAGGCGACATTTGTAATATTTATTTTGTATTTGGCCCGTTATGAAATAATGTGGAACAATTTAAACACAGTGTAAAACTTAAATCCCAAATTTGGAGACATCCATGTATGTTGAAATGTACTGCAAATTCAAAACGGGATTAGTCTGGAACGGCTAACTGTACAGGGGACTGCTTTACACCTTTCTGTTCGGTAAGGTCTGCTGTTTATTCTGATATATGGTTTGTCATATGTTAAACGAAGGGTTCGTGAAGTATTCCACCGAGATGAATGGGTAGGGAGATGGACGCAAAACCTTCAGTAGAATTTATGATTAAATTGAATGATATTATTTACTTTTCTCGCGAACCGTTCACCACAGTAATTAGCGGCTAACATCGTTTAAAAGCTGAGAAAAAGCTCTTTCATGTGATACTTGTGATGTCTGTGTGATGAGTAGGCTACTTCGCGAGTAGTTCAACTGAGAAGAATGGGTTAATTTGGACGCACTTTCTTTCTTGCACTGTCACTTTCTTCACTGCGTAATTTGCGCTGTGAATGCTAAGATTATTTTGACAGGCCATAGGCTAAATATATATCGCTATTAGTAGGACGCAAAGCAGAATATTTAAAGAAGGGGGCACCAAGGCCACCGTGGCCTGTAAACCTCTGATTTTCAAAGGGGCGTCACGGCCAACGCAAGGGGCTACGACGGCCATGGCCGTCGTGGCCGCCGTGAAATTCCTACCCTGCTTACAATACCATTTCCATGAAATTAAGCACAGTACTTGTGTCTTCAATTTCTACACGTCCACTCTAATACTCTCCAGCACATACCACATTACATCCTATCTAAAAAAGATATTTTTAAAAGCTAATGTTAGCTCTAAGGGCCCGGTTATACTCGCCGCACCGGACCGGTAGCGCGACAATGTGACGTCAAAATGACGTAGATCTCTCTGGCGCGCCAGAGTTTTGGCCGTGTAGCACACGGTAGCGCACCACTCATTTTTTTTCAGACGAGCGCGACCAGGCGGAAACAGGAAGATGGACTAGTTCGAGGGCAAGCCAGTTGCAGTGTTTTGTTACAGTCGTGAATTTTTTATAGTTTGCTGGATAAGTTAACAAAGTTACCAGTGAGAGTTGCAACACATGGAATTAAGAGGAAAGAATAGAAACGATTTATTTTCAAATAAAGGATATCTATTAAGGCCTGAACAAAATCTCTTTCCACTTCAGGAAATTACACAAACTCAGCCAGCTGCTAGCTAGCTAGCCAGCTAACTAAACTGTTTAAATTATTAAAATTTCCCTCGGGAGGATAAAGTACCTATCTATATATCCATCTATCTATCTATTTATCTACCTGTGCACACACCTTGGAAACTACATGATAATGATGATGGTAGTTGTGAATAGTAGCAACCAAAGTCTGAAGTACCATCACAGAGGCTAGCTACTGGTGTTTCTTACTGCAGTTTCTTCTGCTGTGTAAGTAGTTAACGTTAGTCTTTTCACAACAGCGACACCTCTGTTCAGGAGAATATTGCAACTAGTGTCGTGACCACGACGCGCGAGTATAAATGGTTACGGCGCTTCTGTGACGTCACATTGTCGCGCTACAGGTCGGGTGCGTCGAGTATAACCGGGCTTTAAGTGTTGTCCATGATGCAACAATAGCAGCTAGTTAGCTAAACCACAGTGCATAGAATGTCTACACCTTAGGCTAGTAATGTTAACCGTTACATTTTCTGTCTTGCATGACAAATCATAAGTTAGCTTCTATTTATGCCTAGCTATCAATCTACATGCCAGAGGCAAATATACTACCAAATATGGCCGGGAGACAGGTTAAATTGGTATTTCACTGTCATTGCAAGTCGTTTTCATTAATTGTCCAAACGTTTCTCAGTGAATTTATTTTTCAATCCCCTTTCAGGTGTAAAATAATAAAGCTAGCGCTGGCTAATTTATGCTAACGTTAATGTTACAGAAAGTAGCAAAGGTTAGCTTCCAGCTTCCACCAATAATACCATTGTTAATTCGGACATTAACTTCTGCAAATGTTATATGAAAGCAATGCAGCATACAATGAAGATCTACTTACCAGCAATTTTGACCACCATGGCCTCGAAAACCGGCCAAGAGCCTTCCTCCCCTCCACCACATAAAACGTTTGTTTCTAGCAAGATGTTGTCCCATCCAGAGCCGTTGAAAAAGTCTTTCTCATTAACGTTAGGTCTTCTAATGCAGTCAGTCGGCAAAATACTGGTTTTGCCCTCATACTCCCCGCCAATCCACTTAACCAGAGCAAACGTTTTACATTTGGACTAGTAGTAGCTGTTAGTTATGCTTATGTAGTGAAAAAGCTGCAAACATTTTAACCGTTATTCAAACGACCTTAGAGTACGTTGGTAGTGACGTATTTTAAAGTTGAAGGTTTTTTGTAAACCCCACCCATCACTGCCTGTGTGCAAATAAGTTAATTGAATATATTCACCATATATGTTCATGTACGATATCCACATATATGTTACATTGCTGGGTCCCACATATACTTGCATATACATTCTTGTACTATATATGTATTAAATATATTGTAGCCATCTATTTAAATATAAGCTGGATGTAGCTGCATATATGTGAATATATTTTTTCCCTTGATTTTTCTGTATGGGAAACCAAAATTCACTGTCTCTCTGACAGTTTTTGTCACAATGTAGAAATGCACGAGTCAAAGTGAAAGCGCGGGTGCGCGCACCAAGGCCCTTGGCTACTGTTCTCATTATTCTCTGTCTATGATCTGCAGCTTTTCTCAAACTATGGGCCTCCTCAACAATTAGCTTACTGGTCCACGTAGCCGCGAAATTAAGTTATGCCTGGTGCTTCACGTCTGATAATTTGCAGGAAGATTGGCTAAAAGTTTCCCAAATCAGAAATAGCCTTCTTATTAATTTGGTGTCATCAACTATATAGACATCCAGGCCAGCACATATACGTCTCCAAGACGCTTGGAAAAGATCTGAACAGCTTACATCGCGTTCCATTTAGAACATCTTATTTGATCTTATTGATCTTACAAACGTCGCGGCGGCATTTCACTGTCAATGTGTGTCGTTCTACATGTACTACAGATCTCAATGTCCTAAATACAGGGTTGGGTCAGATTACTTTGAAATGTAATCCATTACTGACTACAAATTACGTGGCAATTTTTGTAATCAGTAACGTAATCAGTTGGATTACCAAAAACATGTAACGTAATCTGATTACTTTAGGATTACTTTTAGATTATTTCAATAAATATGCCCATTAAGTAAAAGACACCACAACAGAATTGATGAAAGAATTCTCATTCTATTTTTCTCCGCTCTTCTCCAAACATGCACAACTCAGCTTAACCCTTTATAAGGGTACACCTGGACAAAGAATTTAGCTTTCGCTGGATTTTTTTGACCCAGGGACATGGCCTGAGATTGGCATAAAAAAGGGAAGCAATAAACCCAAATGACACCATGTCCATTTCAATTGTTGAGGTGAGAAAATTATTATTTTGGGATGTTTTTCAACCAGGGGGACCTGGTGACTTTCTCAAAGTAAACGGTAACACTAAAACAAGAGGCTACATTAAGATTAGGAGGAAAAGATCAGGCAGTGTGCCGAGAGACCTGCCCGAATATTATGTAAGTTAGTAAGTAAGTATATCTTTTGATCCCGTGAGGGACATTTGGTCTCTGCATTTATCCCAATCCGTGAATTAGTGAAGTCGAACCGGCAAGCCCAAAGGCCGAAGCCCTAACCAGTAGGCCATGGCTGCCCCAAAAGGTAGCATTTGAACATTAAACCACACAATGATGGTTAACAGAGAGCAAAATCAAAATTTTAGAGCGGACCTCAATCCGTCAAAAAAGTGAGCACAAGGCCAAAGTGATGGCAAATAATTGTTCCTGCCTCAAAACCCAGATTGCTGCTAAAAAGGTGCAGTCTACAATCATTGTGGAGACATGAAGAGGCTTAGTGGGTATTATGAACCATTTTGAGAGCTGTGGTGGTAAATAAAGATGTTTCCAGTGATTGTTTAAAAAGGGTATGAACAATTTTTAATAAAAATTTTAAAAAAGATAAAAACACTTTTTTTGTTATTCCATGCTTTACCACATTGTCTTGCAACCTTTTGGCATGTGCAAGGGTCATTTTAATTAAGAACAAACATATTGGTCAAAAGAAAATCAATATTTGCCAGGGGTATCAATAATTTTGTTCTTAACTATATCTTAAAAAAGTCTAAAAAGTGAACATCCGAATGAACTGCTTGTCAAATTAAAAGATAGCTAGGCTATCGTAAAAAAGTTGCATTATTTGCATGATAAAATGTAATCAGGTAATCCCCAACAATGTAACTGTAATCTGATTACACATTTTTTTTTATTGTAATCTGGGCTGATTATAGTTACTTGATTTTTGTAATCTGATTATGTAATCCAGATTACATGTAATCCGTTACTACCCAACCCTGCTTAAATACGATCGCGTTCCATTTAGAACATTTTATTTTGATTTTACAAACAGCGGCGTCAAGACACATTTGAGTTCTACATCTGAGAACTAGGATTTCCAGCATGTAGAACTCAAAGAACGCGTATGAGCGCTCATGCAAAGTGTGCGTCCCTGCAGCAAGTGAAAGGTAACATGGGCTACAACACTCGTTTAATCAACAACGTATTGAAAACAGCATAGAAACTGCTAATCATAATCTTTAAACTGACATTAATTAAGCTGGCTATATGCAACACAATTTATTTATATTCCCTTTGCATATGTTTGGGTAGACTTAAAACGTTTTTGAATTTGAGCTTACAGTTCTGTCATTATTTTGTGTCCTTTACATTTATACATAGGTATTATATTAATAGTCCAGTGATACCTCGAAATTAGGCTGTTGTCTGTTAGGCAATTTATTGTAGCCTGCTAACCATATGCACAAAACATAATTTCTGAAATGATTTCTTCATTTTTAACATGAGATATGTCTCCATGTAGGGTAGTGTCAAATAGTGAAGTGATAGCAGGTAGATCATGTAGGCCTACATGTCACATGAGCCACACATATGAGGGGCGCTGCTTGTTCTGTCCCTGCCAAACTGCATTAAAATGGTGTATTTATTTAGCAATCAGAATTTCAAAAAAGTTTCGGGGGAGAAACTCCCGGATACATGCCAATATAGTCCGCACCCCTCTCAGAAAATACTTACAACGTCCCTGTAGGGAGTTATTTATAATTTGGCCGGATTGTTTCACTTCCCTATCCCACAACCCCCACACTTTTAAAAAGCTTGATACGCCTCTGGAGGGAGAGAACGCAAAGAAGGTAGGCCTATGGTTCTTGGCTTCACATTCGGGCAATAGACGAGTTCGAGGATACGGTAGGACAATGATGACATTAATACAGTAGCCCGCTGTGGCATGGTCGCCTGCAATTGTATGGTTCATCTATATTATTGTAACTAATTGATCTGAATTGCTTGATGTTTCTTCTGCAGCCTGTGCTCGCCTGTGCTGCGTGCGTATACCTAGACCATAATGGCTGTTGCGGTCGTGGGCGTGTTGCTCCCCACAGAATAACGTAGAACCGGCCCTGTCTAAAATCAAAAGACTATCACTGTGCGTGTGTGCCGGTAACGTTAACTTCTGGTCTCGACTCACTGCAGAATGCAGCGGCTATCACTGTGCGTGTGTGCCGGTAACGTTAACTTCTGGTCTTGACTCACTGCAGAATGCAGCGGCTTGTTCACTGCACTGGAGAATACAGCTAAACAAGTTAAAGAAAGGGAAACGAAACTTCATATTTTTAAAGCCTCTGAAATCAAATTGACTATTGAAATCGAGGTTTAGGATGGAGTGATGTGTAGGAGCGATGACGCCCCCGCCCCCCCCTCGGCTTTTTTCACAAATCGCACCCTGACTAGGTTGGCTTGTCAGTCAGTGTGGAACGCAACCTCAGACCAACGCAGATGCCAAAATAAGGAACTGCAACCTAATTCCAGTGGCTAAAGCTCTCCGGAACATGTCTAGTGGTTCTCATAATGCATTGATGGATTTGCGAGACTGGCAAAAGAAAGTCAAGATCTCGCAAAAGAAACTCGAGATCTCGCAAAAAGAAAGTCAATATCTCGCAAAAGAAACTCGAGATCTCGCAAAAGAAACTCAATATCTCGCAAAAGAAACTCGAGATCTCGCTAAACAAACTCAAGATCTCGCAAACCTAGTCAGTGTTTGTCCCAAGTAGCCTACATACCCTTTCTCAGTTTTTTTTTTTTTTTACCTTCGTTTTTTTTTTTTTTTTCATGTCACCTCGGGCTCCGTACTCAACGTCATTGTAGTGAGGTAAAATCGATTGTCATTTCCAAGGAGATGAACATTTTATCTTGAATACATTATTGTGCCCTTTTGAAAATAGTTTGGCACAGATCCTGTGTTGTTTTTATATTATGCACAAGAGGGTCTGATGTAGCTAAGCCTACATAACATCAGTGAAACCTGTGGAAACATAAAAAGAGCCAAGTAGCCTAGGCTAAATAGCAGGCCTACATGCTAGTATTTAGGGCCCGAGCACCGAAGGGCGCAAGGCCCTATTGTTTTTGTAAGGATTATTAGGGCCCGAGCACCGAAGGGCGCAAGGCCCTATTGTTTTTGTAAGGATTATTATTATTATTAGGGCCCGAGCACCGAAGGGCGCAAGGCCCTATTGTTTTTGTAAGGATTATTATTATTATTATTATTGTTATTTCACTTTTTTGCTTTCCTGTTTTTGAGGTGGTTAACATGGTCGAAACCTCTTGAAATTTGGCACACACGTCAGGTGTCATGCATCGCAGTTAGGTACAAGAGCTTGACCCCGGGCGTGGCCCAGGGACTTGCTAGCGCCTCCTTAGGTGACTGATCTCGTGGTTGGCAAATATTTTGAGGTGGTTAACATAGTCGAAAACGCATGAAATTTAACACACACATCAAGTGGTACAGTGAATAGACAGGGATAAAAGCTTGGCACCGGGCGTTGCCCAGGAACTCCATAGCGCCCCCTTACGTCACAGTGACTTGTGGTTGGCATATAGTTTTAGATACACACACCAAATTTGGTGGGTGTATGTAACTCCCAAAAACAAACAACTTTTGTATTAACATGCCATTAGCCACGCCCACAGGAAGTGAGGTAATTGAGATTTTGTGCGTTATGGACATGATCAATTTTAACGTACTCCTCCTAGACGGTTGCTCCGATTCATGTCAAAGTTGGTATACATGATGCCGAGATGTTCCTGATTATAAATTGTGAAGTTAGTTTTTTTTGATATGTTGTAATTTGACGAAATGGCGCAATTATTAATTTTAATACCCTTCCACATAAACAATAAATATGTCATAATTCACCATGCATGGCTTGAAATGTTTTACATTTCACAGGTCATTGAAGACCATGTTAATGATAATATTCACATGCCCATAATGCATGTTTGGCATAGCGCCACCAACTGGCAACAGAAAGAATGACAATTATACTGATGTCACATGATCAATTTGAACATACTCCTCCTAGACGGTTTGTCAGATTCATTTGAAATTTGGCAAACATTATGCCAAGATGTCGCTGATGTTAAATTGTGAATGGATTTTGGAATGTTGTAATATATTTGATATGATTTTAATATCTCACCACATAAACAGGAAATGTGTCATAAATCACAGTGCATTGAATGAATGGTCTGAAACTTCTCAGGTTAATAGATATCATGATTATGATGATATCCAGACACCCAATGGGCCTGCCTGGCATAGCGCCACCACCTGGCCAAGCAGGAAATGTGCCAGAAATGGACAATGCCTTAAGTGATTGATCTGAAACTTTATAAAATATCAGAAATCATTATTGTGATGAAATTCACATTCGTAATTCACAGGCCTAGCATAGCGCCACCATCTGGCCAAGCAGGAAATGTGCCAGAAATGCTCTATGCTTTGAATAAATGGTCTGAAACTTCTCATGTTAGTAAATATTATAATTATGATGATATCCAGACACCCAATGGGCCTGCCTGGTATAGCGCCACCACCTGGTCAAGCAGGAAATGTGCCAGGAAATGGACAATGCCTTAAGTGATTGATCTGAACGTTTACAAAAAATTTGGATATCATTATTGTGATGATATTCACATGTGTAATTTCCATGCCTAACATAGCGCCACCATCTGGCCAACCAAAAAGTGTATCAGAAATGTTCTTTGCTTAAAATGAATGGTCTGAAATTTCTCAGGTTAATATATATTATGATTATGATGACACCCAATAGGCCTGCCTTGCATTGCGCCCCCACCTGGCCAAGCAAGTACATGTGGCAGAAAATAAAATACAAAAACAAATAGCACACGCATCAAATATGTACATTTCACAAACGCACCACGTCGGTGCTTTGTTGGATTCCGACATGTCACGGGTTGCGGCCCGCAGGTGCTCGGGCCCGCCATTGCCGCTTGCGGCTATATTTATTATTATTATTATTATTATTGTTATTTCACTTTTTTGCTTTCCTGTTTTTGAGGTGGTTAACATGGTCGAAACCTCTTGAAATTTGGCACACACGTCAGGTGTCATGCATCGCAGTTAGGTACAAGAGCTTGACCCCGGGCGTGGCCCAGGGACTTGCTAGCGCCTCCTTAGGTGACTGATCTCGTGGTTGGCAAATATTTTGAGGTGGTTAACATAGTCGAAAACGCATGAAATTTAACACACACATCAAGTGGTACAGTGAATAGACAGGGATAAAAGCTTGGCACCGGGCGTTGCCCAGGAACTCCATAGCGCCCCCTTACGTCACAGTGACTTGTGGTTGGCATATAGTTTTAGATACACACACCAAATTTGGTGGGTGTATGTAACTCCCAAAAACAAACAACTTTTGTATTAACATGCCATTAGCCACGCCCACAGGAAGTGAGGTAATTGAGATTTTGTGCGTTATGGACATGATCAATTTTAACGTACTCCTCCTAGACGGTTGCTCCGATTCATGTCAAAGTTGGTATACATGATGCCGAGATGTTCCTGATTATAAATTGTGAAGTTAGTTTTTTTTGATATGTTGTAATTTGACGAAATGGCGCAATTATTAATTTTAATACCCTTCCACATAAACAATAAATATGTCATAATTCACCATGCATGGCTTGAAATGTTTTACATTTCACAGGTCATTGAAGACCATGTTAATGATAATATTCACATGCCCATAATGCATGTTTGGCATAGCGCCACCAACTGGCAACAGAAAGAATGACAATTATACTGATGTCACATGATCGATCAATTTGAACATACTCCTCCTAGACGGTTTGTCAGATTCATTTGAAATTTGGCAAACATTATGCCAAGATGTCGCTGATGTTAAATTGTGAATGGATTTTGGAATGTTGTAATATATTTGATATGATTTTAATATCTCACCACATAAACAGGAAATGTGTCATAAATCACAGTGCATTGAATGAATGGTCTGAAACTTCTCAGGTTAATAGATATCATGATTATGATGATATCCAGACACCCAATGGGCCTGCCTGGCATAGCGCCACCACCTGGCCAAGCAAGTACATGTGGCAGAAAATAAAATACAAAAACAAGTATCACACGCATCAAATATGTACATTTCACAAACGCACCACGTCGGTGCTTTGTTGGATTCCGACATGTCACGGGTTGCGGCCCGCAGGTGCTCGGGCCCGCCATTGCCGCTTGCGGCTATATTTAGGGCCCGAGCACCCGAAGGGCGCAAGGCCCTATTGTTTTTGTAAGGATTATTATTCTGTATTATTATTGTTATTCCACTTTTGTGCTTTCCTGTTTTTGAGGTGGTTAACATGGTCAAAACCTCTTGAAATTTGGCACACACGTCAGGTGTCACGCATCGCAGTTAGGTACAAGAGCTTGACCCCGGGCGTGGCCCAGGGACTTGCTAGCGCCTCCTTAGGTGACTGATCTCGTGGTTGGCAAATATTTTGAGGTGGTTAACATAGTCGAAAACGCATGAAATTTAACACACACATCAAGTGGTACAGTGAATAGACAGGGATAAAAGCTTGGCACCGGGCGTTGCCCAGGAACTCCATAGCGCCCCCTTACGTCACAGTGACTTGTGGTTGGCATATAGTTTTAGATACACACACCAAATTTGGTGGGTGTATGTAACTCCCAAAAACAAACAACTTTTGTATTAACATGCCATTAGCCACGCCCACAGGAAGTGAGGTAATTGAGATTTTGTGCGTTATGGACATGATCAATTTTAACGTACTCCTCCTAGACGGTTGCTCCGATTCATGTCAAAGTTGGTATACATGATGCCGAGATGTTCCTGATTATAAATTGTGAAGTTAGTTTTTTTTGATATGTTGTAATTTGACGAAATGGCGCAATTATTAATTTTAATACCCTTCCACATAAACAATAAATATGTCATAATTCACCATGCATGGCTTGAAATGTTTTACAATCGGAATTAGAATCCTTGAACATTCCGCCATTCATTTCAATGGGGCCCAAAAACGCCAAAAAACGGGAATACCGCGAAAACGACAAGGGCCAGCGACACGAAATGAACAAGCAAGTTACACCGGTTCGGGCCTGAATTTTTGGAGTTCGAACCGCGTCGATAGCTCAAACGGTCTAGGAGCAGTAGTTCGGCCAAAAAGTGGGTGAAAAAGAAGATATAATAAGTAAACTTTTCGGCCATGCTGTGGTCTTGCTGGATCAAACCCACTAATAATAAGAAAACTTAAGAAGAACAATAGTGGGCTTGCTGGATCAAACCCACTAATAAGAAAACTTAAGAAGAACAATAGTGGGCTTGCTGGATCAAACCCACTAATAAATATAGCCGCAAGCGGCAATGGCGGGCCCGAGCACCTGCGGGCCGCATCCCGTGACATGTCGGAATCCAACAAAGCACCGACGTGGTGCGTTTGTGAAATGTACATATTTAATGTGTGTGCTAGTTGTTTTTGTATTTTATTTTCTGCCACATTTACTCGCTTGGCCAGGTGGGGGCGTAATGCAAGGCAGGCCCATTGGGTGTCATCATAATCATAATATATATTAACCTGAGAAATTTCAGACCATTCATTTTAAGCAAAGAACATTTCTGATACACTTTTTGGTTGGCCAGATGGTGGCGCTATGTTAGGCATGAAAATTACACATGTGAATATCATCACAATAATGATATCCAAAATGTTTGTAAACTTTCAGATCAATCACTTAAGGCATTGTCCATTTCTGGCACATTTACTGCTTGACCAGGTGGTGGCGCTATGCCAGGCAGGCCCATTGGGTGTCTGGATATCATCATAATCATAATATCTATTAACCTGAAAAGTTTCAGACCATTTATTCAAAGCATAGAGCATTTCTGGCACATTTCCTGCTTGGACAGAAGGTGGCGCTATGCTAGGCCTGTGAATTACGCATGTGAATATCATCACAATAATGATATCCAATATTTTATAAAGTTTCAGATCAATCACTTAAGGCATTGTCCATTTCTGGCACATTTCCTGCTTGGCCAGGTGGTGGCGCTATGTCAGGCAGGCCCATTGGGTGTCTGGATATCATCATAATCATGATATCTATTAACCTGAGAAGTTTCAGACTATTCATTCAATGCACTGTGATTTATGACACATTTCCTGTTTATGTGGTGAGATATTAAAATAATATCAAATATATAACTTATCAAAAATCCCTTCACAATTCAACATCAGCGACATCTTGGCATAATATTTGCCAAATTTCAAATGAATCTGACAAACCGTCTAGGAGGAGTATGTTCAAATTGATCATATGACATCAGTATAATTGTCATTCTTTCTGTTGCCAGTTGGTGGCGCTATGCCAAACATGCATTATGGGCATGTGAATATTATAATTAACATGGTCTTCAATGACCTGTGAAATTTAAAACATTTCAAGCCATGCATGGTGAATTATGACACATTTATTGTTTATGTGGAAGGGTGTTAAAATTAAGAATTTCGCCATTTCGTCAAATTACAACATATAAAAAAAAAGCTTCTCAATTTATAATCAGGAACATCTCGGCGTCATGTATACCAACTTTGACATGAATCGGATCAACCGTCTAGGATAAGTACGTTAAAATTGATCACATCCACAACGCACAAAATCTCAATTACCTCACTTACTGTGGGCGTGGCTAATGGCATGTTAATACAAAAGTTGTTTGTTTTTGAGAGTTATATACACCCACCAAAGTTGGTGTGTGTATCTAAAACTATATGCCAACCACAAGTCACAGTGACATAAGGGGGCGCTATGGAGTTCCTGGGCAACACCCGGTGCCAAGGCTTTTCCCCTTTGTATTCACGGAACCTCTTGACGTGTGTGCCAAATTTCATGCGTTTTCGACCATGTTAACCACCTCAAAATATATGCCAACCACGGGATCAGTCACCTAAGGGGGCGCTAGCGAGTCTCTGGGCCACGCCCGGGGTCAAGCTCTTGTACCTAACAGCGATGCGTGACACCTGACGTGTGTGCCAAATTTCAAGAGTTTTCAACCATGTTAACCACCTCAAAAACAGGAAAGCAAAAAAGTGGAATAACAATAATAATAGTGAAAAAAAATAATAATAATAATAATAATAATCCTTACAAAAACAATAGGGCCTTGCGCCCTTCGGTGCTAGGGCCCTAATAATAAGAAAACAATAGTGCACATGCTGTGGGCTTGCTGGATCAAACCCACTAATAAAGTAAACTTAAGAAGAACAATAGTGGGCTTGCTGGATCAAACCCACTAATAAGTAAACTTAAGAAGAACAATATAGCCGCAAGCGGCAATGGCGGGCCCGAGCACCTGCGGGCCGCAACCCGTGACATGTCGGAATCCAACAAAGCACCGACGTGGTGCGTTTGTGAAATGTACATATTTGATGCGTGTGCTATTTGTTTTTGTATTGTATTTTCTGCCACATGTACTTGCTTGGCCAGGTGGGGGCGCAATGCAAGGCAGGCCCATTGGGTGTCATCATAATCATAATATATATTAACCTGAGAAATTTCAGACCATTCATTTTAAGCAAAGAACATTTCTGATACACTTTTTGGTTGGCCAGATGGTGGCGCTATGTTAGGCATGGAAATTACACATGTGAATATCATCACAATAATGATATCCAAATTTTTTGTAAACGTTCAGATCAATCACTTAAGGCATTGTCCATTTCCTGGCACATTTCCTGCTTGACCAGGTGGTGGCGCTATACCAGGCAGGCCCATTGGGTGTCTGGATATCATCATAATTATAATATTTACTAACATGAGAAGTTTCAGACCATTTATTCAAAGCATAGAGCATTTCTGGCACATTTCCTGCTTGGCCAGATGGTGGCGCTATGCTAGGCCTGTGAATTACGAATGTGAATTTCATCACAATAATGATTTCTGATATTTTATAAAGTTTCAGATCAATCACTTAAGGCATTGTCCATTTCTGGCACATTTCCTGCTTGGCCAGGTGGTGGCGCTATGCCAGGCAGGCCCATTGGGTGTCTGGATATCATCATAGTCATGATATCTATTAACCTGAGAAGTTTCAGACCATTCATTCAATGCACTGTGATTTGTGACACATATCCTGTTTATGTGGTGAGATATTAAAATCATATCAAATATATTACAACATTCAAAAATCCCTTCACAATTTAACATCAGCGACATCTTGGCATAATGTTTGCCAAATTTCAAATGAATCTGACAAACCGTCTAGGAGGAGTATGTTCAAATTGATAATGTGAAATCAGTATAATTGTCATTCTTTCTGTTGCCAGGTGGTGGCGCTATGCCAAACATGCATTATGGGCATGTGAATATTATCATTAACATGGTCTTTAATGACCTGTGAAATTTAAAACATTTCAAGCCATGCATGGTGAATTATGACACATTTATTGTTCATGTGGAAGGGTATTAAAATTAATAATTTCGCCATTTTGTCAAATTACAACATATCAAAAAAAGGCTTCACAATTTATAATCAGGAACATCTCGGCCTCATGTATACCAACTTTGACATGAATCGGATCAACCGTCTAGGAGGAGTACGTTAAAATTGATCATGTCCACAACGCACAAAATCTCAATTACCTCACTTCCTGTGGGCGTGGCTAATGGCATGTTAATGCAAAAGTTGTTTGTTTTTGGGAGTTACATACACCCCCCAAATTTGGTATGTGTATCTAAAACTATATTGCAACCACAAGTCACAGTGACATAAGGGGGCGCTATGGAGTTCCTGGCCAACGCCCGGCGCCAAGCTTTTATCCCTGTCTATTCACTGTATCACTTGATGTGTGTGCCAAATTTCATGCGTTTTCACCCATGGGAAGCACCTCTTTTGGGATCACAATTCAGCACATATTTCATCACATTAGTCTGCACAAAATCCCAAATATCTCACTTCCTGTTGGGCGTGGCTAATGCATTGTACATAGGAAAGTTGTTCATCTTGGAGAGATACAGACACCTACCAAATTTGGTGTGTGTAGCTGAAATTATATGCCAACCACGGGATCAGTCACCTAAGGAGGCGTAAGGGGGCGCTAGCGAGTCCCTGGGCCATGCCCGGGGCCAAGCTTTTGTACCTAGCTGCTTTGTGTGACACCTGATGTGTGTGTCAAATTTCAAGACTTTTCGTTCATGTTAACCACCTCAAAATATATGCCAACCACGAGATCAGTCACCTAAGGGGGCGCTAGCGAGACCCTGGGCCACGCCCGGAGTCAAACTCTTGTACATAACTGCGATGCGTGACACTTGACATGTGTGCCACATTTCAAGAATTTTTGGCAATGTTAACCACTTCAAAAACAGGAAAGCAAAAAAGTAGAATAATGAATAATAATAATAATAATAATCCTTACAAAAACAATAGGGCCTTGCGCCCTTCGGTGCTCGGGCCCTAAATAGTGGGCTTGCTGGATCAAACCCACTAATAAAAGCATTGAAGGGCAATATAGTCAAAGAATAGTTCAAAGGAAACATAAAACACAAGGTAAAATCATTTAAAAATAAAGAATAATTATTAAGCAAAAACAAAGGCAAAAGTAGTAAAAAAGTAATAAAAGACAAGGTAGAAATATAGCCGCAAGCGGCAATGGCGGGCCCGAGCACCTGCGGGCCGCAACCTGTGACATGTCGGAATCCAACAAAGCACCGACGTGGTGCATTTGTGAAATGTACATATTTGATGCGTGTGCTATTTGTTTTTGTATTTTATTTTCTGCCACATTTACTCGCTTGGCCAGGTGGGGGCGTAATGCAAGGCAGGCCCATTGGGTGTCATCATAATCATAATATATATTAACCTGAGAAATTTCAGACCATTCATTTTAAGCAAAGAACATTTCTGATACACTTTTTGGTTTGCCAGATGGTGGCGCTATGTTAGGCATGAAAATTACACATGTGAATATCATCACAATAATGATATCCAAAATGTTTGTAAACTTTCAGATCAATCACTTAAGGCATTGGCCATTTCTGGCACATTTACTGCTTGACCAGGTGGTGGCGCTATGCCAGGCAGGCCCATTGGGTGTCTGGATATCATCATAATCATAATATCTATTAACCTGAGAAGTTTCAGACCATTTATTCAAAGCATAGAGCATTTCTGGCACATTTCCTGCTTGGACAGAAGGTGGCGCTATGCTAGGCCTGTGAATTACGCATGTGAATATCATCACAATAATGATATCCAATATTTTATAAAGTTTCAGATCAATCACTTAAGGCATTTTCCATTTCTGGCACATTTCCTGCTTGGCCAGGTGGTGGCGCTATGCCAGGCAGGCCCATTGGGTGTCTGGATATCATCATAATCACGATATCTATTAACCTGAGAAGTTTCAGACCATTCATTCAATGCACTGTGATTTGTGACACATTTCCTGTTTATGTGGTGAGATATTAGAATCATATCAAATATGTTACAACATTCAAAAATCCCTTCACAATTTAACATCAGCGACATCTTGGCATAATGTTGGCCAAATTTCAAATGAATCTGACAAACCGTCTAGGAGGAGTATGTTAAAATTGATCATCTGAAGTCAGTGTAATTGTCATTCTTTCTGTTGCCAGTTGGTGGCGCTATAGCAAACATGCGTAATGGGCATGCGAATATTATCATTAACATGGTATTCAATGACCTGTTCAATTTTAAACATTTCAAGCCATGCACGATGAATTATGACACATTTACTGTTTGTGTGGAAGGGTATTAAAATTCATAATTTCGCCATTTCGTCAAATTACAACATATCAAAAAAAGGCTTCACAATTTAGAATCAGGAACATCTCGACGTCACGTATACCAACTTTGACATGAATCGGATCAACCGTCTAGGAGGAGTACGTTAAAATTGATCATGTCCACAACGCACAAATTCTCAATTACCTCACTTCCTGTGGGAGTGGCTAATGGCATGTTAATACAAAAGTTGTTTGTTTTTGGGAGTTACATACACCCACCAAATTTAGTGTGTGTATCTAAAACTATATGCCAACCACAAATCACAGTGACATAAGGGGGCGCTATGGAGTTCCTGGGCAACGCCCGGTGCCAAGCTTTTATCCCTGTCTATTCACTGTATCACTTGATGTGTGTGCCAAATTTCATGCGTTTTCACCCATGGGAAGCCCCTCTTTTGGCATCACGATTCATCACATATTTCATCACATATTAGTCTGCACAAAATCCCAAATACCTCACTTCCTGTTGGGAGTGGCTAATGCATTGTACATACGAAAGTTGTTCATCTTGGGGAGATACAGACACCTACCAAATTTGGTGTGTGTAGCTGAAAGTATATGCCCACCACGGGATCAGTCATCTAAGGGGGCGTAAGGGGGCGCTAGCGAGTCTCTGGGACATACCCGGGGCCAAGCTTTTTTACCTAGCTGCTTTGTGTGACACTTGATGTGTGTGCCAAATTTCAAGACTTTTCGATTATGTTAACCACCTCAAAATATTTGCCAACCACGGGATCAGTCACCTAAGGGGGCGCTAGCGAGTCCCTGGGCCACGCCCGGGGTCAAGCTCTTGTACCTAACTGCGATGCGTGACACCTGACGTGTGTGCCAAATTTCAAGAGTTTTTGACCATGTTAACCACCTCAAAAACAGGAAAGCAAAAAAGTGGAATAACAATAATAATAGTGAAATATAGCCGCAAGCGGCAATGGCGGGCCCGAGCACCTGCGGGCCGCAAGCCGTGACATGTCGGAATCCAAAAAAAGCATTGATGTGTTTCATTTGTGAAATGTACATATTTGATGCGTGTGCTAGTTGTTTTTGTATTTTATTTTCTGCCACATGTACTTGCTTGGCCAGGTGGGGGCGCAATGCAAGGCAGGCCCATTGGGTGTCATCATAATATAAGTTAACCTGAGAAATTTCAGATTATTAATTTTAAGCAAAGAACATTTCTGATACACTTTTTGGCCAGATGGTGGCGCTATATTAGGCATTTGAATTACACGTGAATATCATCACAATAATGATATCCAATATTTTGCAAAGTTTCAGATAAACCAATATAGGCATTACCAATTTCTGGCACATTTTCCTGCTTGGCCAGGTGGTGGCGCTATGCCAGGCAGGCCCATAGGGTCTCTGGATATCATCATAATTATAATTTCTATTAACCTGAGAAGTTTCAGATCATTCATTCAAAGCATAGAGCATTTCTGGCATATTTCCTGTTAGACCAGATGGTGGCGCTATGCTAGGCATGTGAATTATACAGTATGTGTGAATATCATCACAATAATGATATCCAATATTTTATAAAGTTTCAGATCAATCACTTAAGGCATTGTCCATTTCTGGCACATTTCCTACTTGGCCAGGTGGTGGCGCTATGTCAGGCAGGCCCATTGGGTGTCTGCATATCATCATAATCATAATATCTATTAACCTGAGAAGTTTCAGACCATTCATTCAATGCACTGTGATTATATGACACATTTCCAGTTTATATGGTGAGATATTAAAATCATGACATATTACAACATATCAAAAATCCCTTCGCAATTTAACATCAGCAACATCTTGGCATAATGTTAGCCAAATTTCACATGAATCCGACAAACCGTCTAGGAGGAGTATGTTAAAATTGATCATGTAACATCAATGTAATTGCCATTCTTTCTGTTGCCAGGTGGTGGCGCTATGCCAAATATACATTATGGGCATGTGAATATCATCACTACCATGGTATTCAAAGACCTGTGAAATTTAAAACATTTCAAGCCATGCATGGTGAATTAAGACACATTTATTGTTAACGTGGAAGGGTATTAAAATTCATAGTTTCGCCATTTCGTCAAATTACAACATATCAAAAAAAGCTTCACAATTTAGAATCAGAAGCATATTGGCATCATGTATACCAACTTTCACATGAATCGGATCAATCGTCTAGGAGGAGTACGTTAAAATTGATCATGTCCACAATGCACAAAATCCCAATTACCTCACTTCCTGTGGGCGTGGCTAATGGCATGTTAATAGAAAAGTTGATTGTTTTTGGGAGTTACACACACCCACCAAATTTGGTGTGTGTATCTAAAACTATATGCCAACCACAAGTCACAGTGACATAAGGGGGCGCTATGGAGTTCCTGGGCCAAGCCCAGTGCCAAGGCTTTTCCCCTGTGTATTCATGGTACCTCTTGACGTGTGTGCCAAATTTCATGCGTTTTCACCGATGGGAAGAACGTCTTCTGGCATCACAATTCATCACATTTTAGTCCGAACAAAATCCCAAATACCTCACTTCCTGTTGGGCGTGGCTAATGCATTGTACATACGAAAGAAGCATATTGGCATCATGTATACCAACTTTCACATGAATCGGATCAATCGTCTAGGAGGAGTACGTTAAAATTGATCATGTCCACAATGCACAAAATCCCAATTACCTCACTTCCTGTGGGCGTGGCTAATGGCATGTTAATAGAAAAGTTGATTGTTTTTGGGAGTTACACACACCCACCAAATTTGGTGTGTGTATCTAAAACTATATGCCAACCACAAGTCACAGTGACATAAGGGGGCGCTATGGAGTTCCTGGGCCAAGCCCAGTGCCAAGGCTTTTCCCCTGTGTATTCATGGTACCTCTTGACGTGTGTGCCAAATTTCATGCGTTTTCACCGATGGGAAGAACGTCTTCTGGCATCACAATTCATCACATTTTAGTCCGAACAAAATCCCAAATACCTCACTTCCTGTTGGGCGTGGCTAATGCATTGTACATACGAAAGTTGTTCATCTTCGGGAGATACACATACCTACCGAATTTGATGCGTCTAGCTGAAAGTATGTGCCAACCACTGCCTCAATCACCTAAGGGGGCGCTACTGAGTCCCTGGGCCACGCCCAGGGCCAAGCTCTTGTACCTAACTGCTTTGCGTGACACCTGATATGTGTGCCAAATTTCAAGAGTTTTCGACCATGTTAACCACCTCAAAAAAGGAAAACGCTCTGAGACAAAGTTAATATAATAATAATAATAATAATCCTTACAAAAACAATAGGGCCTTGCGCCCTTCGGTGCTCGGGCCCTAAATATAGCCGCAAGCGGCAATGGCGGGCCCGAGCACCTGCGGGCCGCAACCCGTGACATGTCGGAATCCAACAAAGCACCGACGTGGTGCGTGTGTGAAATGTATATATTTGATGCGTGGGCTATTTGCTTTTGTATTTTATTTTCTGCCACATTTACTCGCTTGGCCAGGTGGGGGCGTAATGCAAGGCAGGCCCATTGGGTGTCATCATAATCATAATATATATTAACCTGAGAAATTTCAGACCATTCATTTTAAGCAAAGAACATTTCTGATACACTTTTTGGTTGGCCAGATGGTGGCGCTATGTTAGGCATGAAAATTACACATGTGAATATCATCACAATAATGATATCCAAAATGTTTGTACACTTTCAGATCAATCACTTAAGGCATTGTCCATTTCTGGCACATTTCCTGCTTGAACAGGTGGTGGCGCTATGCCAGGCAGGCCCATTGGGTGTCTGGATATCATCATAATCATAATATCTATTAACCTGAGAAGTTTCAGAGCATTTATTCAAAGCATAGAGCATTTCTGGCACATTTCCTGCTTGGCCAGAAGGTGGCGCTATGCTAGGCCTGTGAATTACGCATGTGAATATCATCACAATAATGATATCCAATATTTTATAAAGTTTCAGATCAATCACTTAAGGCATTTTCCATTTCTGGCACATTTCCTGCTTGGCCAGGTGGTGGCGCTATGCCAGGCAGGCCCATTTGGTGTCTGGATATCATCATAATCATGATATCTATTAATCTGAGAAGTTTCAGACCATTCATTCAATGCACTGTGATTTATGACACATTTCCTGTTTATGTGGTGAGATATTAAAATCATATCAAATATGTTACAACATTCAAAAATACATTCACAATTTAACATCAGCGACATCTTGGCATAATGTTTGCCAAATTTCAAATGAATCTGACAAACCGTCTAGGAGGAGTATGTTCAAATTGATCATATGACATCAGTATAATTGTCATTCTTTCTGTTGCCAGTTGGTGGCGCTATGCCAAACATGCATTATGGGCATGTGAATATTATCATTAACATGGTCTTCCATGACCTGTGAAATTTAAAACATTTCAAGCCATGCATGGTTAATTATGACACATTTATTGTTTATGTGGAAGGGTATTAAAATTAATAATTTCGCCATTTCGTCAAATTACAACATATCAAAAAAACACTTCACAATTTATCATCAGGAACATCTCGGCGTCATGTATACCAACTTTGACATGAATCGGATCAACCGTCTAGGAGGAGTATGTTAAAATTGATCGATCATGTCCACAACGCACAAAATCTCAATTACCTCACTTCCTGTGGGCGTGGCTAATGGCATGTTAATAGAAAAGTTGTTTGTTTTTGGGAGTTACATACACCTACCAAATTTGGTGTGTGTATCTAAAACTATATGCCAACCACAAGTCACAGTGACATAAGGGGGCGCTATGGAGTTGCTGGGCAACGCCTAGTGCCAAGCTTTTATCCCTGTCTATTCACTGTATCACTAGATGTGTGTGCCAAATTTCAAGACTTTTCGATTATGTTAACCACCTCAAAATATTTGCCAACCACGGGATCAGTCAAATAAGGGGGCGCTAGCGAGTCCCTGGGCCACGCCCGGGGTCAAGCTCTTGTACCTAACTGCGATGTGTGACACCAGACGTGTGTGCCAAATTTCAAGAGTTTTCAACCATGTTAACCACCTCAAAAACAGGAAAGCAAAAAAGTAGAATAACAATAATAATATAGAAAAATAATAATAAATATAGCCGCAAGCGGCAATGGCGGGCCCGAGCACCTGCGGGCCGCAACCCGTGACATGTCGGAATCCAACAAAGCACCGACGTGGTGAGTTTCTGAAATATACATATTTGATGCGTGTGCTATTTGTTTTTGTATTTTATTTTCTGCCACATTTACTCGCTTGGCCAGGTGGGGGCTTAATGCAAGGCAGGCCCATTGGGTGTCATCATAATCATAATATATATTAACCTGAGAAATGTCAGACCATTCATTTTAAGCAAAGAACATTTCTGATACACTTTTTGGTTGGCCAGATGGTGGCGCTGTGTTAGGCATTTAAATTACACATGTGAATATCATCACAATAATGATATCCAAAATGTTTGTAAACTTTCAGATCAATCACTTAAGGTATTGTCCATTTCTGACACATTTCCTGCTTGACCAGGTGGTGGCGCTATGCCAGGCAGGCCCATTGGGTGTCTGGATATCATCATAATCATAATATCTATTAACCTGAGAAGTTTCAGACCATTCATTCAATGCACTGTGATTTATGACACATTTCCTGTTTATGTGGTGAGATATTAAAATCATATCAAATATATTACAACATTCAAAAATACCTTCACAATTTAACATCAGCGACGTCTTGGCATAATGTTTGCCAAATTTCAAATGAATCTGACAAACCGTCTAGGAGGAGTATGTTCAAATTGATCATATGACATCAGTATAACTGTCATTCTTTCTGTTGCCAGTTGGTGGCGCTATGCCAAACATGCATTATGGGCATGTGAATATTATCATTAACATGGTCTTTAATGACCTGTGAAATTTAAAACATTTCAAGCCATGCATGGTGAATTATGACACATTTATTGTTTATGTGGAAGGGTATTAAAATTAATAATTTCGCCATTTCGTCAAATTACAACATATCAAAAAAACGCTTCACAATTTATCATCAGGAACATCTCGGCGTCATGTATACCAACTTTGACATGAATCGGATCAACCGTCTAGGAGGAGTATGTTAAAATTGATCATGTCCACAACGCACAAAATCTCAATTACCTCACTTCCTGTGGGCGTGGCTAATGGCATGTTAATACAAAAGTTGTTTGTTTTTGGGAGTTACATACACCCACTAAATTTGGTGTGTGTATCTAAAACTATATGCCAACCACAAGTCACAGTGACATAAGGGGGCGCTATGGAGTTGCTGGGCAACGCCCAGTGCCAAGCTTTTATCCCTGTCTATTCACTGTATCACTAGATGTGTGTGCCAAATTTCAAGACTTTTCAATTATGTTAACCACTTCAAAATATTTGCCAACCACGGGATCAGTCACCTAAGGGGGCGCTAGCGAGGCCCTGGGCCACGCCCGGGGTCAAGCTCTTGTACCTAACTGCGATGTGTGACACCTGACGTGTGTGCCAAATTTCAAGAGTTTTCGACCATGTTAACCACCTCAAAAACAGGAAAGCAAAAAAGTAGAATAACAATAATAATATAGAAAAATAATAATAAATATAGCCGCAAGCGGCAATGGCGGGCCCGAGCACCTGCGGGCCGCAACCCGTGACATGTCGGAATCCAACAAAGCACCGACGCGGTGCGTGTGTGAAATGTACATATTTGATGCGTGTGCTATTTGTTTTTGTATTTAATTTTCTGGGACATATACTTGCTTGGCCAGGTGGGGGCGCAACGCAAGGCAGGCCCATTGGGTGTCATCATAATCATAATATATATTAACCTGAGAAATTTCAGACTATTCATTTTAAGCAAAGAACATTTCTGATGCACTTTTTGGTTGGCCAGATGGTGGCGCTATGTTAGGCATGAAAATTACATTTGCTTAACTGTGATTATCATCACAATAAAGATATTCAAAATGTTTGTAAATTTTAAGATCGATCACTTAAGGCATTGTCCATTTGTGGCACATTTCCTGCTTGACCTGGTGGTGGCGCTATGCCAGGCAGGCCCATAGGGTCTCTGGATATCATCATAATCATAATATCTATTAACCTGAGAAGTTTCAGACCATTCATTCAAAGCATAAAGCATTTATGGCATATTTCCTGTTTGGCCAGATGGTGGCGCTATGCTAGGCATGTGAATTATATGTGTGAATATCATCACAATAATGATATCCAATATTTTATAAAGTTTCAGATCAATCACTTAAGGCATTGTCCATTTCTGGCACATTTCCTACTTGGCCAGGTGGTGGCGCTATGCCAAGCAGGCCCATTGGGTGTCAGAATATCATCATAATCATAATATCTATTAACCTGAGAAGTTTCAGACCATTCATTCAATGCACTGTGACTTTATGACACATTTCCTGTTTATAGGGTGAGATATTAAAATCATGACATATTACAACATATCAAAAATCCGTTCGCAATTTAACATCAGCAACATCTTGGCATCATATTTGCCAAATTTCATATGAATCTGACAAATTGTCTAGGAGGAGTATGTTAAAATTGACCATGTGACATCAGTGTAATTGCCATTCTTTCTGTTGCCAGGTGGTGGCGCTATGCGAAATATGCGTTATGGGCATGTGAATATCATCACTCCCATGGTATTCAAAGACCTGTGAAATGTAAAACATTTCAAGCCATGCATGGTGAAATATGACACATTTATTGTTTATGTGGAAGGGTATTAAAATTAATCATTTCGCCATTGCGTCAAATTACAACATATCAAAAAAAAGCTTCACAATTTATAATCAGGAACATCTCAGCGCCATGTATACCAACTTTGACATAAATCGGATCGATCAACCGTCTAGGAGGAGTACGTTAAAATTGATCATGTCCACAACGCACAAAATCTCAATTACCTCACTTCCTGTGGGCGTGGCTAATGGCATGTTAATACAAAAGTTGATTGTTTTTGGGAGTTACATACACCCACCAAATTTGGTGTGTGTATCTAAAACTATATGCCAACCACAAGTCACAGTGACATAAGGGGGCGCTATGGAGTTCCTGGGCAACGCCCGGTGCCAAGGCTTTTCCCCTGTGTATTCACGGTACCTCTTGACGTGTGTGCCAAATTTCATGCGTTTTCAGCAATGGGAAGCACCTCTTTTGGCATCACAATTCATCACATTTTAGTCCGCACAAAATCCCAAATACCTCACTTCCTGTTGGGCGTGGCTAATGCATTGTACATACAAAAGTTGTTCATCTTGGGGAGATACACACACCTACAAAATTTGGTGTGTCTAGCTGAAAGTATGTGCCAACCACTGGATCAATCACCTAAGGGGGCGCTACTGAGTCCCTGGGCCACGCCCGGGGCCAAGCTTTTATGCCTGTGTAGCCATTGTGATACCAGATGTGTGTGCCAAATTCCAAGACTTTTCATCCATGCTAACCACCTCAAAAATAGCAAAAAGGTGAACAAATAATAATAATAATAATAATAATAATCCTTTCAAAAACAATAGGGCCTTGCGCCCTTCGGTGCTCGGGCCCTAATAATAATAATAATAATAATAATAATCCTTACAAAAACAATAGGGCCTTGCGCCCTTCGGTGCTCGGGCCCTAATAATCCTTACAAAAACAATAGGGCCTTGCGCCCTTCGGTGCTCGGGCCCTAAATATAGCCGCAAGCGGCAATGGCGGGCCCGAGCACCTGCGGGCCGCAACCCATCACATGTCGGAATCCAACAAAGCACCGACGTGGTGCGTTTGTGAAATGTACATATTTGATGCGTGTGCTATTTGCTTTTGTATTTTATTTTCTTCCACATTTACTCGCTTGGCCAAGTGGGGGCTTAATGCAAGGCAGGCCCATTGGGTGTCATCATAATCATAATATATATTAACCTGAGAAATTTCAGATCATTCATTTTAAGCAAATCACATTTCTGATACACTTTTTGGTTGGCCAGATGATGGCGCTATGTTAGACATGAAAATTGCACATGTGAATATCATCACAATAATGATATCCAAAATGTTTGTAAACTTTCAGATTAATCACTTAAGGCATTGTCCATTTCTGGCACATTTCCTGCTTGACCAGGTGGTGGCGCTATGCCAGGCAGGCCCATTGGGTGTCTGGATATCATCATAATCATAATATCTATTAACCTGAGAAGTTTCAGACCATTTATTCAAAGCATAGAGCATTTCTGGCACATTTCCTGCTTGGCCAGGTGGTGGCGCTATGCCAGGCAGGCCCATTGGGTGTCTGGATATCATCATAATCATGATATCTATTAACCTGAGAAGTTTCAGACCATTCATTCAATGCACTGTGATTTAAGACACATTTCCTGTTTATGTGGTGAGATATTAAAATCATATCAAATATATTACAACATTCAAAAATCCATTCACAATTTAACATCAGCGACATCTTGGCATAATGTTTGCCAAATTTCAAATGAATCTGACAAACCGTCTAGGAGGAGTATGTTCAAATTGATCATGTGACATCAGTATAATTGTCATTCTTTCTGTTGCCAGTTGGTGGCGCTATGCCAAACATGCATTATGGGCATGTGAATATTATCATTAACATGGTCTTCAATGACCTGTGAACATTTCAAGCCATGCATGGTGAATTATGACACATTTATTGTTTATGTGGAAGGGTATTAAAATTAATAATTTTGCCATTTCGTCAAATTACAACATATCGAAAAAAAACTTCACAATTTATAATCAGGAACATCTCGGCATCATGTATACCAACTTTGACATGAATCGGATAAACCGTCTAGGAGGAGTACGTTAAAATTGATCATGTCCACAATGCACAAAATCTCAATTACCTCACTTCCTGTGGGCGTGGCTAATGGCATGTTAATACAAAAGTTGTTTGTTTTTGGGAGTTACATACACCCACCAAATTTGGTGTGTGTATCTAAAACTATATGCCAACCACAAGTCACTGTGACGTAAGGGGGCGCTATGGAGTTCCTGGGCAACGCCCGGTGCCAAGCTTTTATCCCTGTCTATTCACTGTACCACTTGATGTGTGTGCTAAATTTCATGCGTTTTCGATTATGTTAACCACCTCAAAATATTTGCCAACCACGGGATCAGTCACCTAAGGGGGCGCTAGCGAGTCCCTGGGCCACGCCCGGGGTCAAGCTCTTGTACCTAACTGCGATGCATGACACCTGACGTGTGTGCCAAATTTCAAGAGGTTTCGACCATGTTAAAGGAGAATTCCGGTGTGATATTGACCTAAAGTGTGTTGAAACATGATACCGAGTGTGAACGTATGTCTCATAGCCCATCTCGGCTTGTCCCCTGCACTCCAAAATCTGGCGCTAGTTAGCCGAAGCTAACAATGGTGGTGCTCCGGCATCGGCCTAGCCATACAAATAAATCACTGTTTTACACCATTTACGAGGCTCAATGTATCTCCACACTTCATTGGTAGACTTCCGAGGGCCCTGACATTTAAAACGAGACATTGAGAACTTTGAAAAAGCACTGGTAGTTTACTTACAAGACGATTTATACAGACAGGTCCTTCACGAAGTTTAGCGTTTGCAGCCATCTTGAATTTAGTCACGATAAGTCGAGCGACGAGTAAGAATGAACAGGTATGATAAGGGATCAGATTCCAAAAATAATTCAGTGGAAATGCATGGATTCCAGTTGCTGCTACTGGAAGAAACTGGAATCCATGCATTTCCACAGAATTATTTTTGGAATCTGATCCCTTATCATACCTGTTCATTCTTACTCGTCGCTCGACTTATCGTGACTAAATTCAAGATGGCTGCAAACGCTAAACTTCGTGAAGGACCTGTCTGTATAAATCGTCTTGTAAGTAAACTACCAGTGCTTTTTCAAAGTTCTCAATGTCTCGTTTTAAATGTCAGGGCTCTCGGAAGTCTACCAATGAAGTGTGGAGATACATTGAGCCTCGTAAATGGTGTAAAACAGTGATTTATTTGTATGGCTAGGCCGATGCCGGAGCACCACCATTGTTAGCTTCGGCTAACTAGCGCCAGATTTTGGAGTGCAGGGGACAAGCCGAGATGGGCTATGAGACATACGTTCACACTCGGTATCATGTTTCAACACACTTTAGGTCAATATCACACCGGAATTCTCCTTTAACCACCTCAAAAACAGGAAAGCAAAAAAGTGGAATAACAATAATAATAATAATAATAATAATAATAATAATAATAATAATCCTTACAAAAACAATAGGGCCTTGCGCCCTTCGGTGCTCGGGCCCTAATAATAATCCTTACAAAAACAATAGGGCCTTGCGCCCTTCGGTGCTCGGGCCCTAATAATTATCAAAGCAGATGAACTAGTGTGCAGGTGAACTAGTGTGACACATGGAAATACCAAATAAAGCAGTCCAACTATATTTGAAACGATTGTTTTTGATTGATGTCTTGTTCCTAATAGTCTCTCGATGTAGACTATATGCATAAATATTTAGGGTCAAAACCTATTGTTGTTCCTCGTAGGCCTACTCTTACTCAGAAGTGAAAAAGAGAGAGTACCAACGCGCTGCCATTAAGCCACGAGACAGACAATAAAACTTGTGATACCATGAAATTCGTCTAGGCTATATAGACCCCTGGGGTCCGTTTCTACAAAAGTTAGCTGCGTGGTTGCTAAACCACCATGGTACGACGCAACTTTAGCTCAAACAATGACCTTGTAACACCTGTTTCTAGAAAGCGTTGTTCTTTGGTGGTTGTTCCGTAATTCAAACACTGCAGTGCTAATGATGTCAGTGTAACAGCCCTGCCCCCTTTCAACACCAATTTCCTGACTCCACTCACCAGAGAAGTATTTCACAAAGGCAGAATTAAGACACCCAAGATAAGTGATAAAGCGAGATTTGACATAGCGTTGTCTGGTCATCCTAGCTAAACTCGTTTCACTAACGCCAATCCAAGATGAGTAGGAGAAACTATGTCAAGCCAGGTGTAAGTAATTCAGGATGTGTGCGCGTTCTCATTTCTGCCCCAAAGAACTCACGGTTGGAATAAAAAAAGACGCAGAAAATAGCGTCATTCACACAAAGTGAACAACCGCTTTTGATATAGACTAACAATGAAGTGAAGTTGTCCTTTTCGGAATGGGGAATCATGACTATTTCTGTAAAACAGCAGGAGTAGGCGTGGTAGACCAACTGAATGCAAATTTACGTATGCACCCACATGCGAGTGCTTCTTTGTCTCAGCACGCAACGTCATTAAAGGAGAATTCCGGTGTGATTTTGACCTAAAGTGTTTTGAAACATGATACCGAGTGTGAACGTATGTCTCATAGCCCATCTTGGCTTGTCATTAACTAGAATTGCAGAGAATAAATCCCCATGGCAACTTATGTGCCATCTCTTTTGAAACCAAGTCAAGGCTAAATTCATCCAGGATAACCAAAAAAATCCCAGCTTAATCCCTTATCTAGGTTTTGTGAAATACCCCTCAGATCTGCATGCATCTGCATTAATCCTACACCTGTCCACACCCCTATTTAAACCCTACTGTTTTGCCTCTCTATAGGCGTTTTTCGACTCACAGAGAACCTGTGTCAGTATCCCTGCATTCTCGTTGGCACCTGCTGGACATTTTGGGTGTTTGCATGTGCTTTTGGTTTTCTTTGTGTAATGATCTCACCCTCACCTGTCGTGCTTCACTTCCTGTTTTTGTCTTTGTCAGCCATTTTGTGCTCACCAGTTTCTTGTTTGCCCCTTTCTGTAAATTGACTGCTCACCTGCTCTTTGTTTAGTCCTAATGATCAGGCCAACTTATTCTGTGTTGTGTCAGCCCCACTTTGTCAGATTGTCCCAGCTATTTGTCTGAGCACATCAAGCCTCTGTTTGACACTACCTACCTGTCGATCGGTCGGTTGGTCTGCCTGCCTGTTTGAATTCTGCTTGTAACCTCTTTCTTGGATTTTGCCTGCCGATTTTGGATTGTCTGCCTGTCTGTGCTGTTTGGACTGCTTTTTGAACCTGCCTGTGGATTACACTTTGGACTGTGCTTCTGGTTTGTCAGCTTTTGCTTTCTTCAGTTTTGTGGCCGAGGGTCTGCTTTTTGTTCAGTTTTTTCACCGTATGACCGGACGTTCTTTGTTGGAATTGTTTTTCGACTTCTTTTGTTTAAAGGGACACCAGGCAACATTTTCGTGTTAATTACTCATCTTCTTAAGTCGGTATATGGTTAAATGACTCATTACAGGGCGAATGAAGACTCTCTCACCCGCCCCTACTGTCTGTAGGAAGAATATCCCGCATGCAAGTTCAGTGTATCGTACCCGCCGACCGAAGCAGGATCAGTTTACATCCTGCATCCACAGCAGAGGCAGGCTAATGAAACGCTAGCGATTGTTGCAAACGTGTGTATAATGGCAGAGCAGGCGAAGAAGCAGCGAAAACCCTTGACGGAAGATGCAAAGAAAAGGAAAAGAGCTTCAGACCGAGCGAGGGGGAGTTTTGTAGAGAAAAAGCATCAGGCTTGCCTGGTGTCCCTTTAAATAAACGTTTGAACTGATTCTGCACTTGGGTCCAAAGTTTTTACAAAACCTCCTAGCTCTCTACGCCTTCAGCCGCAAGATCCACACCAAAGCCTCGCCCACCGACATCCTCCTGCTCAACTTGACTGTCTCCGACCTTCTTTTCCTCCTCTGCCTCTGCAGATGTCTGAGGCAGCATGGGCCATGCGCTGGCTCCTCTGAAGATGTCTGAGGCAGCATGGGACATGCGCTGGCTCCTCTGCAGATGTCTGAGGCAGCGTCGTCATCTGGTACCTCTACGTGATTGAGATCATGCCGAACAGCTCGTCTCCATCGGCGGCGGCGGTCTGTTACGGCAACTTCACCGAGGCCCAGCTGGCACTGGTTCAGCCCATCCGACTGGAGCTGTTTGTGGTCTTCTTCGTCCTGCCATTGCTGGTCTCCAGCTTCTGCTACATCCGGTTCGTCCTCATCATCAGTTTCCCATCTGCAGCCCAGCAACCAACATGATTACCTTAGCAACCAGCTGAGCAACTGCTTTTTTTTAGCATAGCAACCACCAGATGTACCTTATTGTGGAAAAGATCGGGTGTTCTTTTCCTGTCTCACCTCCGTGTTCTCCGAGGTCTACTTCGCACCTCCCTGAACTATGAAACACTGTTCATTCATTCATTCATTCATTCATTCATTCACTGATATGCGCAAATAGCGCGCTGGTCGCATCTCCCCTTCGCATACATACACACTCGCATACATACACACCCGCACACACACAATGTTACTGATTAAAACTTCTGTGTTCCATCTCCCCGTTTGCTACAATGTAGGATCCCATTGCAGTGAAACCGTGTGCATAGTTGTGCTGTTCTGTAACATACATACTCACTTACTGATACCAACACTTTCTTTCACTGTTGCGTTTCTCCCGCCGTCTTCCACATTCGTGATTGTCAAACAAGAGCGCACTATGCGCCAGTACTATTTAAAAGACTGTTTGGGTCATGGGAAATGGTGTGGGGGAGATCAAGTATTCTGTTTTTCGTGTGTATGTGTATAAGTATGTGTTGTCATCCGTTATCCAATTCTGTGTTGCCTGCATTGCTATAGAAAACAAACTGCTGTAGATGCGGAAATGTTATGGGGAGCCATTGGTGCCAAAAGCACTTAATTGATTTGCCAGGAAATTAAGATGTGTTACCTGTAGTTGGTTTTCTCCCAAATGTTGCATTATGGGTGAGGGCACCTATATGAAGCAGTCAGTTTGTGATATGAGAGAGGGAAGTAACAGCTTGTTGTGAGGCTGTGGTGGTATGTTACTGTGTAGTGGAAAGTACTGGATTAACTACTGGCTTATGAAAGACAATTTTCTGTTAAGTATTGTCGAGGACAATTCTTTGTTGGATTTATATCCATTTTATTTTTGTTTATTTAGTTATTTTGGTTTGTTAATATTTTGCATTGTGGGAAATAAAACCCCTTTCAAACGTCAGTTGCTACTGTGACCTGTCCTTCCATCCTGCTCAAACACTTCCAAGTCTGCCCCGGGCAGTATCACATTTGGTGGCAGTGGTGGGATTGTGGCGCCATCCGGAGCGACGAAGAAGAAGGCAGGAAGAGGAAGGGGCCGAGGTCGAGGCAGCAGCACGAAGCTGGGCACCGTGGAAAACCGGATAATGCATCGACGGCTAGCCACAGAACCGGAAGAGGATCGTGAGCTGGAGGAGGAGATCCAAGGAGCTGCAGGTGGCGCAGTCGACAAGGGGACGGAGGCAATGGATTTCGCTGGGCTGTATGACTTGCTCCAGAAGTCAATGCGGGTGCAGGAAAAGGCCTCTCTCCAGCAAGAGCAGCGTTGGAGGAGCTTCCAGGTCCAACTCAACCAGTTCCGGGATGAGCTAGAGGAGCAGCTGGGCACCAGACCTGCATCAGCGCCTGCACCAGCGCCGGCACCAGCACCTGCACCAGCGCCAGTACCAGCGCCTGCACCAGCACCAGTACCAGACCCCATACATGGGCAAAGGCGGTGGTGCCACGACTGGAGGAGTCGGATGACGTTGAGCAGTACCTCACCACTTTTGAACGGCTGGCTGTTGCGTACCAATGGCCCCAAGAGGACTGGGCAGTTCATTTGGTGCCATACCTGACTGGGAGAGCCAGGAGTGCCTATGTTTCCATGGACATGGAGGAGACACTGGAGTATTCCAGAGTCAAGGAGGCCATTTTGGCCAAATATGAGATTAATGAGGAAGTGTACCACTAGAGATTCCGGGATCCCGAGGTGAGAGCAGGTGAAACACCAAAGGAACTCTACAGCCGCCTCAAAGACCTCTTCAAGAAGTGGATCCGACCAGCAGGAAAGACTGTGGCGGAAGTGGGAGAAATATTGATTCTTGAACAATATCTTCGTTCACTCTCACCAGAGATTCGAGGGATTAAGTCATCCAGTGGTGTTGGGTCAAGATGTGATGGTGCTACCTGAATTAGTTCAGGCTAGCAAGCCAGTAAATATGGTAGTTACCAGGTCCAGGGCTAAGAGGGGAACTTCTACAGAAAGGGAAAGGCGAGCCATATTCAGGGAGATGACTGCTATTACAGGAGGGGAGGCAGAGGAAAGGACCGTTAAAGTAAAGAAAACTGTCAGACAGAAGAGACGAGATCAATTATCATGGGAGGTCAAGAAGGCAGAGGAAGCGGGCTTAGCACAACCTGAGCTAGAGGTGAAAAGTGTAGTGTCAGATGACATAGGACCCTTACAAAAAGCAGATTCCACATTAAGAAAAGCTTTTGACAATGTTAGGGAAGTGGAAGGCATAGTTAAAGATGCTGGGCATTCTCTTTCAGGGGAGTACTACTTTCTAAAAGGGGGTGTGCTCTATCATCAGCCAGAGGGAGGACTACCTGAGCAGCTAGTGTTACCCAAGGATTTGCGCAAGGAAGTTCTTCATATGGGCCATAGTATCCCGTGGGCGGGGCATTTAGGCAGTGTAAAGACCTTGGATCGCATTGCCAGTAGGTTGTTTTTTTGGCCGGGGATGTACACGGATGTGCAGGGATATTGCCGTTCATGTCCTGAGTGTCAGCTCTCTAGCCATAGTAAGGTTAAACCTTTCCCTCTCCAACCTTTGCCCATAATTGGTGTGCCTTTCTCCAGGATGGGCATGGACATTGTAGGCCCCTTAGAAAGAACACAAGGTGGTCATAGGTTCATTTTAGTAGTTTGTGACTATGCGACTCGCTATCCTGAAGTATTTCCTCTACGCAAAATTACCGCCCGAGCCATAGGTCAGGCCTTACTGCAGCTTGTTTTCACGGGTGGGAATACCGCAGGAAATACTGACAGACCAGGGCACCGCTTTCCTCTCCAAAACCCTTAAGCAGGTCTATGGTCTGTTGGGCATTAAGGGTATAAAGACCACTCCGTACCACCCCCAGACTGATGGATTGGTGGAGAGATACAATCAAACTCTCAAGGCCATGATTAGGAAGTTTGTCTCCTCTAATGGCAAGGACTGGGATCGGTGGTTGCCTTATCTTTTGTTTGCCTACAGAGAGGTGCCCCAGGCATCCACTGGATTCTCTCCTTTCGAGCTACTCTATGGCCGACGTGTGAGGGGACCACTTGATGTGCTGCGGGACACCTTGGAGAAACCTAAAGAACAATCAACCACCAGTGTACTTGTCTATGTCCTGGCCATGCGGGACAGGATGGAGGAGATGGCTGAGCTGGTGAAAGAACAGCTGGAACAAGCTCAACAGAAACAGAAGGGGTGGTATGACCGGTCGGCCAAGAAACGGACATTCGAGGTGGGGCAGATGGTCCTGCTGTTGCTGCCCACCTCTGAGAACAAGTTAATGGCTCGGTGGCAGGGCCCTTATACCATCCTGAGGAAGATGGGACCAGCTACCTATGAGGTGGCAATGCCCAGGCGACGGAGAACCAAGCAGACGTTCCATGTTAAGAACGGGAGGAACAGGTCAGCCAGCAGCTTCTCATCCAGCGAGTTGGGGGGGATGAGGATGACCTTGAGCAGGTCTTCCCCACCGCATGACAGGCATCGTCCCTGGACCTGTCACATCTGTCCGATGACCAGCAGAGGGAGCTGGAGGCCATTATTCCAGCGGAACTGCTACAGGAGAGACCGGGATACACCACGCTGGTGGACCATGACATTCCTCTGAGGGACACCACCCCTGTAAGGCAGAGGATGTACTGTATCCCTGAGCGCCTGCTTCCAGTTCTCCGGGAGGAGTTGCAGGTAATGGATTCCCTGGGCGTCATTGAACGGTCACAGAGTGAGTGGAGCAGCCCTGTTGTGCTAGTCCCTAAGAAGGATGGAAGTCTCCGGTTCTGCATTGACTTTCGCCGAGTGAATGCACAAAGTCGCTTTGATGCCTACCCCATGCCACGTTTAGAAGACCTGATTGAGCGACTAGGTAAAGCGCAGTTTATCAGCACCCTGGATCTATGCAAAGGGTATTGGCAGGTGCCCCTGGCTGAAGCGGCACGGCCGGTGACTGCCTTCCGTACTCCTCAGGGATTGTATCAATTCAAGGTAATGCCCTTTGGCCTGCAGGGGGTGCCAGCTACCTTCCAGCGCCTGATGGACCGTGTGCTGGTGGGTGCTGGGGACTTCTGTGCCGCATATCTGGACGACATTGTCGTCTACAGCAGCTCCTGGAAGGAGCACCTTGAACATCTTCAGGAGGTGCTTGGACGCCTTCAAAGAGCTGGCTTGACCCTCCGGCCATCCTGGACTACAAGCAACCTAAGACCAAGAAGGAGCTGCTATCTTTTCTGGGATTATCTGGATTTTACCGGCGGTTTGTGCAGGATTTCAGCACAATAGCCACACCGTTGAGTGATATGACCCGTAAGTCGGGGTCAAATGGTATCCAGTGGGGGCCAGAAGAATCTAGGGGGCCTAGATCTTAAAGGGACCCTTTGCCAGAGTCCTGTCCTCCAAAGCCCAGATTTTACTGCACCCTTCACAGTTCAGACTGACGCTGAAGGGGGAAGGGGACCAACAAAAGCCGGTGGCCTATTTGAGCCGCAAGCTGTTCCCCAGATACTCTGCAGTTGAGCAAGAGTGTTTGGCTGTAAAATGGGCAGTTGAGGCCCTAAAATATTACCTGCTCGGCAGGGACTTCATTGTGGAGACTGATCATCGGGCTCTACAGTGGTTGCACCGGATGAAGGACACAAATTCCCGGGTCACCCGGTGGTGGTTGGCACTGCAGCCATACCGATACACTGTCCGATACCGGGCAGGAAAGGACAATGTGGCAGATTTTCATCCTGATGGCGAGACTCCGGAGGGGGAAGGAAATGTGGAAAAGATCGGGTGTTCTTTTCCTGTCTCACCTCCGTGTTCTCCGAGGTCTACTACGCACCTCCCTGAACTATGAAACACCGTTCATTCATTCATTCATTCATTCATTCATTCACTGATATGTGCAAATAGCGCGCTGGTCGCATCTCCCCTTCGCATACATACACACTCGCATACATACACACCCGCACACACACAATGTTACTGATTAATACTTCTGTGTTCCATCTCCCCGTTTGCTACAATGTAGGATCCCATTGCAGTGAAACCGTGTGCATAGTTGTGCTGTTCTGTAACATACATACTCACTTACTGATACCGACACTTTCTTTCACTGTTGCGTTTCTCCCGCCGTCTTCCGCATTCGTGATTGTCAAACAAGAGCGCACTATGCGCCAGTACTATTTAAAAGACTGTTTGGGTCATGGGAAATGGTGTGGGGGAGATCAAGTATTCTGTTTTTCGTGTGTATGTGTATAAGTATGTGTTGTCATCCGTTATCCAATTCTGTGTTGCCTGCATTGCTATAGAAAACAAACTGCTGTAGATGCGGAAATGTTATGGGGAGCCATTGGTGCCAAAAGCACTTAATTGATTTGCCAGGAAATTAAGATGTGTTACCTGTAGTTGGTTTTCTCCCAAATGTTGCATTATGGGTGAGGGCACCTATATGAAGCAGTCAGTTTGTGATATGAGAGAGGGAAGTAACAGCTTGTTGTGAGGCTGTGGTGGTATGTTACTGTGTAGTGGAAAGTACTGGATTAACTACTGGCTTATGAAAGACAATTTTCTGTTAAGTATTGTCGAGGACAATTCTTTGTTGGATTTATATCCATTTTATTTTTGTTTATTTAGTTATTTTGGTTTGTTAATATTTTGCATTGTGGGAAATAAAACCCCTTTCAAAAGTCAGTTGCTACTGTGACCTGTCCTTCCATCCTGCTCAAACACTTCCAACCCGTTTGCACAATCCCAAAACAGTGGTCTGCCCCGGGCAGTATCACACTTATCAACACCCTAGCAACTATCTCATTTACCCCAGCAACCACTGAAATATTGTTAACCCATGATGCCCCCCAACAGCCGTGGGGGCAGGGGGCAGCCGTGGCTTACTGGTTAGCGCTTCGGATTTGGAGGGTTGCCGGTTCGAACCCCGACCTGTAGGCAAGGCTGAAGTGCCCTTGAGCAAGGCACCTAACCCCTCACTGCTCCCCGAGCGCCGCTGTTGTTGCAGGCAGCTCACTGCGCCGGGATTAGTGTGTGCTTCACCTCACTGTGTGTTTACTGTGTGCTGAGTGTGTTTCACTAATTCACGGATTGGGATAAATGCAGAGACCAATTTTCCCTCACAGGATCAAAAGAGTATACTATACTTAACAACCAGCATAACAACCAATTTATTTTGCATAGCAAGCACCATATGTACTCTAGATCTATAGAGATGCTCAACCACTACCGTTCACTGCTGGACAGGAGCAGCTGCAGCTGCAGATAACCTTTTATTTTACACTCTCATCACGACTTGCAGCACAGCCATGACATGACATCATTGCAACAGTGTCCTCAATGGCCGGCTCATTGGAGAGGGCAGCACTCTCTCCGCACACCCTCATGTAAATCCTCCGCCTTGCTGAAGAGATAAAGCTCTGCGTGTAGATCTGAGGTCAGAATGCTTCAGGACTTTGTCAGACAGGCATCGGCCTCCCCACCGCGTCCTCCTCTCGTACTCCAAGTGGGTCTAAATGAATTGGAGGAGAAAGAACCTTCATCCCAGGCTAGTCTTTGTGCTTTTCTCATTCCAGTCTCCTGGGCGTCTTCATTTCCCATATAAACACGTTGCTCGTTCATTAAACAAAGGACGGTTGATTTTATAGGTGAGTAATAACTTTTTCAACCAATAAGGGAACAGATACAACCTCAGGGCTCTAAATGTAGATAAAATGGTAGAGGATCCATGACTTGTTTTGTCCGGTGTCATATTAAATGCTCAATAGCTGTGCGGTTTGTGTTGTTGATATCATCATAATTATGTTACTATGTCTGTAATGTGATCATAATGGCCTGGTTTGCTCTCTACTGTAATCTGATAACTGAAAGCAAATGTTTTTTATGGTCAAATGATAGCATTGGGTTCTGAGTATTTTAATTATTAGCCCCACAAGGAAAAACAGTTAGACTTCCTCACTGATCTCTTTTATAGAACAGCCTTTGATAATGGTAGGAGAGTCTATTACAAATATACATATATGACAGTTAAGTGGATATCTTTTCAAGCCACAAATTAAAGCAACACCAAAGAGCTTTTTGTACCTTAAAATAATGTTTCCAAAATCGTGTCAGTGGTTCATCAACTCGTAACAGGGTGAACGGCACTTCTGCATTCGACCCTCTATCGGCTATAACGGCACTATGCAAGTTTGCCAGATCGGGTAGCGGATCTGTAGTTTGATGGAATGAGACGTAAGAAACTACAAATTTGACTTGCTTCTGATGTCGCAATACATCATACTTTCATAAAATCATGCAACATACTCTACCTTGTCTGTGGACATCATTATTTGCAAAGCCGGTGCTGGAAAATCAAATAACGTGCGTGCGACAGAGGAAAAGTGCTTTGGTGTTGCTTTAAAACTACAAACTAGGGGGGGGGGGCACAAATTGCATAATACTAAGAAAGATATAAATCTGACATATTCTGCCTTGTCAGTCAAACAGATCCTTTTGAACACAGATACATGTTTGACCATAAATATCCACCTATATCTGTGTTCTTTATAATCACCAATACAATTAAAGTTGTATTATTGAGTGTGTGGTTAAACTGGTGTTACTGACTCTTATTCTTGTCCTTGTTGCAGTGTCCCCTCTAACACCCAAGTCATTATGGCAGATCTCATTAATGTCCACGTCCTCCTTGCCACCTACATCCTGACATTTCTGATTGGCCTGCCCGCCAACATCCTGGCATTTTACGCGTTCAGCCAGAAGGCCCGCGACAACCCCACGCCCACGGACATCCTGCTGCTCAACCTGACCTCGTCTGACCTCCTCTTCCTCCTCTTCCTGCCGCTGAAGATGTACGAGGCGGGTCAGGGCCTGCGCTGGTACCTGCCGCGGTTCCTCTGCTCGCTCACGTCCTTCATGTTCTTCACCACCATCTACACCAGCTCGCTGCTGCTGACCGCGGTCAGCGTGGACCGCTTCCTGGCCGTGGCCTTCCCCATCCGCTACCGGCAGCTGCGCAAGCCTCGCTACGCTATCTGCACGGCCGCGCTGGCCTGGCTGGTCTCCTCGGCGCACTGCAGCATCGTCTTCGTGACCGAGCACCTGCTCGAGGCGGCCGGCAATAGCAGCCGCCCGCGTGACAAGTGCTACGAGGACTTCAGCGGTGAGCAGCTGCGTGTGCTGGTCCCCGTGCGGCTGGAGTTCTTCGTGGTGCTGTGTGTGCTGCCGCTGCTCATCTGCGTCTTCTGCTACGCCAACTGCATCCGCATCCTCTACAGCAAGCCACGCATCCCGCCAGAGCGCAAGCGCAAGGCCATCGGCATGGCCGTGGGCACGCTGACCGTCTTCTTGGTCTGCTTCCTGCCCTACAACTCGGCGCATCTGGTGGGCTTCCTGACCGGCAGTAGCCCTGAGTGGCGCTACTACACGCTGCTGCTCAGCACCTTCAACACCTGCCTGGACCCCATCATCTTCTACTTCTCCTCCAGTGCCTTCCGCACCACCACCAAGGTGTCCATCGTCAAGATGCTGATGCTAAATCGGACAAATACTATACAGAAGGACAATCAGGCATCCAGGCAGACCCTCAGCACCTGACCCGCTCACTCCTGTGTCCCTTTAAGTATTTATCAAAATAAAGTGAGTCCCTGTCCACATTAAGCCGGGTCAATATGAATGCACGCTATTATTACACTATCCACACTAAAAACGGCATATTCCCAGACCCCAAACCAAACTTTTTGAAAACTCTCTCTGAGGTGCACAAATAAGAATGACATACTTGTCATGATATTGATACAAATGTGGTGTTCCAGACCCCACCAACAACAAAAACAATAACAAAAACAATAACAAAAACAATAATGTTGACGAGATCATTTTCACCTCAGATATGGATATATATTTATTCAGCTCAGATATGGATATATATTTATTCAGCTCAGATATGGATATATATTTATTCAGCTCAGATATGGATATATACTTATTTAGCTCAATGTGGACAGATATGGATATATATTTATTCAGCTCAGATATGGATATATACTTATTCAGCTCAGATATGGATATATATTTATTCAGCTCAGATATGGATATATACTTATTCAGCTCAATGTGGACAGATATGAATATATATTTATTCAGCTCAGATATGGATATATACTTATTCAGCTCAGATATGGATATATATTTATTCAGCTCAGATATGGATATATACTTATTCAGCTCAATGTGGACAGATATGAATATATATTTATTCAGCTCAGATATGGATATATACTTATTCAGCTCAGATATGGATATATATTTATTCAGCTCAGATATGGATATATATTTATTCAGCTCAATGTGGACAGGGCCTCAGATATGGATATATATTTATTCAGCTCAGATATGGATATATACTTATTCAGCTCAATGTGGACAGATATGAATATATATTTATTCAGCTCAGATATGGATATATACTTATTCAGCTCAGATATGGATATATATTTATTCAGCTCAGATATGGATATATATTTATTCAGCTCAATGTGGACAGGGCCTCAGATATGGATATATATTTATTCAGCTCAGCTATGGATATATATTTATTCAGCTCAATGTGGACAGATATGGATATATATTTATTCAGCTCAGATATGGATATATATTTATTCAGCTCAATGTGGACAGGGCCTAAATGAAGGGATGACCTCATCATAGTTTGGCTTAACAATGTTTATCACAGCTTGCAAAACATGATGTCTTAAGATGCTGCTGGTGGTGTTTCCTACATTAGTTATTGTACTTTAACTTTTATTTAATTTTAATTAAATTTTTTTAATTTAATTTTCATTTCATTTCATTTTCCCATATGCAGATTAAAGCCTGGTATTAGCAAATGCATAAGCGACTAAATGCTTTTTTAATGAGTTCTCTTTTAGTGTAGGACTAGGCTTAAAGGGACACCAGGCAACGTTTTCGTGTTAATTACTCATCTTCGTAAGTCGGTATATGGTTAAATGACTCGTTACAGGGCGAATGAAGACTCTCTCGCCCGCCCCTACTGTCTGTAGGAAGAATATCCCGCTTGCAAGTTCAGTGTATCGAACTTTATCAACTTTATTTTGCATAGCAAGCACCATATGTACTCTAGATCTATATGTGCTCAGATAGAGATGCTCGACCACTTCCGTTCACTGCTGGACAGGAACATCTGCAGCACGGACATGACATGACATCATTGCAACAGTGTCCTCAGTGGCCGGCTCATTTGAGAGGGCAGCACTCTCTCCGCACACCCTCATGTAAATCCTCCGCCTTGCTGAAGAGATAAAGCTCTGCGTGTAGATCTGAGGTCAGAATGCTTCAGGACTTTGTCAGACAGGCATCGGCCTCCCCACCGCGTCCTCCTCTCGTACTCCAAGTGGGTCTAAATGAATTGAAGGAGAAAGAACCTTCATCCCAGGCTAGTCTTTGTGCTTTTCTCATTCCAGTCTCCTGGGCGTCTTCATTTCCCATATAAACACGTTGCTCGTTCATTAAACAAAGGAGGGTTGATTTTATAGGTGAGTAATAACTGATTTTCAACCAATAAGGGAACAGATACAACCTCATGGCACTAAATGTAGATAAAATGGTAGAGGATCCATGACTTCTTTTGTTCAGTGTCATATTAAATGCAGTGTTGGGCAAGTTACTTCAAAATCATAATGTATTATGTATTACTTATTACTGTCATTTCAAAGTAATTTGTTACATTATAACATTATTGTCTCTGATTTGTAAGGCATTACACTACTATTGCATTACTTTTAAGTTACTTTCACCAAAATATCTAGAAATATGGATTTGCCATTCTAAATGCAGTTTATTACGCTCAATGCAGCTTGCTCTTCCAATGGAGGGAGATGTGGTATAGCATAATGACTGAGCTAGGCTTAAGGCTTAAGTAGAATGCAATAGGCACAGTGCTCATGATGCAATACAAGGAACAATCATAGTCAGAATTTTGTTAAAAACCGACAAAAGGTCAAAGTCTGGTAAACTGTGATAGAAATACTGTAACTTTAAGGGCTAGGCCTACTCATTAAAATCAATAGAGAGCCTACTATATTCTAAATCAAAGCTTAAAGGAACCGTATGTAAGATTGTGGCCAAAACTGGTACTACAATCACTTTCAAATTACTGTAGAGCGGTGTATCCCCTTCCCCTCCCCTCTGACTGGCAGAGCTGGCAACCGGATGACGAAACACTACTGACTTTGTGATTAGTAGATAGGTGGAGGGTGGCGCATTAGGCCAAAACACAACATGACAACATCAACATCAGTTGAGGGCTGCAACTTCACTTTTTAAAGCAACACCAAAGAGGTTTTTGTACCTTAAAATAATGTTTCCAAAATCGTTTCAGTGGTTCATCAACTCGTAACAGGGTGAACGGCACTTTCTGCATTCGCTTCGCGGCCCTCTATCGGCTATAATCATGCAACAAATTATACCTTGTCTGTGGACATTGTTATTTGCAAAGCTGGTGCTGGATAAACAAATAGTGCATGCGACAGAGGAGAAGTTCTTTGGTGTTGCTTTAAATGACAATATCCTGGCCAGACTACTGTTGTCAGTGATATAAGTATTTGAAATGAACATGATTTCTTAATGTCTAGTGACATATCAGGGCAATTTTATGATTAATTGAAATACATTAAGTGAGTGGCTTTGAGTGAGTGACATTTAAATGATAACTCAAACACCCAAAGTAAAATAAAAGGCTTATTATTTACAGACCATTACTGTGTGTTTTTAAGCATTAATTTCTGAAGAAATGCTGTTTTACTTATAAATGGTGCACTGTCACTTTAAGAGCATTGATCTTTACGTTGTCATAATGCCCTTTTGCCAGCTCTTGTTTACAAGCCTTATTTGTTTGAGTTACATTGATAGCACAATATTAACAATAATATGCACAATGTTAAGTTGTTTTAAGCAACCTTCATTGCTTTGGAAATGGAAGTATGCAATGACATGTTGCTTCACATTTCGTTTTGCGAATACATTGAATTATGAGCCTGGTATCCACCTAGCTATCTGAATGGAATGAGTTTCAAACTCAGCATATCATGTGCTTCATGTAGCCTAAATGCTCGGAAAACGAATGATTGAAGACCCACCAATTCTAGTACTACTAGTGATTGAGAGAACCCAAAAGGTATCTACTTGCATGTAACATCGTGTTTTTTGACATTGTAAACGTTATTGATGAAGAGTGAAACGCAGTTTGCAGTAAAACTACTATTCATTGGTTACATTTGGGTGCCCCCTCTGTCCTTTGGTGCCCTATAAGTGCGTGATGCGCGTGGTGGGAGCGGTGGCACTGCCAGGCTACACAATCTTTTTCTGCATTTCTATCCCTTTATTCTCTTCAATTCAAGTTCACAGCACAAAGCTGACATGCACAACAGCATAGTTTGTGTTTTATCAAGAATCAAAAAGATTAGCGTGGCACTACTTTAGATGTTTCATTAATTTACTTGTGCTATTTCGCGAGGCATAGAGAGATCTTTCGGTTTCGCACACAAAGTGCACTAACTATTATTTTCTTCATAGCCTTGTCTCTGACAAGCTGAAAATAATCAGCGTAGGCTTATGTCCATCCCGCAAATAGAGTCCACCTGCGAGTCTGCTGCAGCCACAGTCATATTCAACCAGTATCAGGAGATAACGTTCTACTATTTTGCGCGGATTTTTTCTCCTCTGTTGTTCTCGCGTGGTGTTTGCGAATATATAAAAAAAAAACACCACTTAATTTCGGGTTAAATGCATTGTAACGCGCGTTACTGAAGTTTGTACTGAGAGAAATATTACCCATTTCTTTAGTAATGCCTTACATTACCACGTTACCGCAAACAGCAATATATTACAGTAATTACATTACTTAATTATATTTAGTAAAACAAATTGGTAAAAAGGAGGAAATACTTAGGGTTGCCACTCTCCTTGACACAAAAGGGTTGAAGGCAAAGGATACAGTTAAAAATCTTGGTGTATTAATTGCCAGTGATCTAAATTTCAACAGCCACATGAAAGCGACAACTAAATCAGCTTTTTACCACCTCAAAAATATTGCCAGACTCAGAGGGCTGATGTCAAAATATGACTTAGAAAAACTCATTCATGCATTTATCTCCAGCAGGGTTGATTACTGCAATGGACTGTTCACAGGCCTTCCTAAAAAGACTATTAAACAGCTTCAGATGATACAAAATGCAGCAGCTAGGATTCTAACAAAAACTAAAAGAACTGACCACATTACTCCAATTCTTAAGTCCTTGCACTGGCTTCCAGTAAGTCACAGAATTGACTTTAAAGCTCTATTGCTTGTTTATAAATCAGTAAATGGAGCAGGACCTAAATACCTGTCAGACATGCTTCAGCAGTACACACCTTCTCGTCCTCTCAGGTCCCAGGTGAAAAACCTGCTAGTAAAACCTACTGTTAGAACTAAACATGGTGAAGCAGCTTTTAGCTGCTATGCGGCTCAGCTGTGGAATCAACTTTCAGATGACATAAAAAAGGCCCCAACTGTAGCTAGTTTTAAATCTAGACTTAAAACCAAACTGTTCTCAGATGCTTTCTGCTAACTGTGCCGAGTTACAAATTCTGAATCTGCCTTGATAATTATTCTACTTTATCTTTTATTACTTTTTTTTACTACTTTTGCCTTTGTTTTTTGCTTACTAATTATCCTTTTTTTTAATTATTTTACCTTGTGTTTTATGTTTTCTTTTTATTATGATCTTTACCTTTTAACTATTCTTTGACTATATTGCCCTTCTATGCTTTTATTTGTTATTATTGTTTGGTTTTGTTTATGTAAAGCACATTGAATGACCTCTGTGTATGAAATGCGCTATATAAATAAACTTGACTTGACTTGACTTGACTTTGTAACGTGTTACACCCAACACTGATTAAATGCTCAATAGCTGTGCTGTTTGTGTTGTAGTTGATATTATCATAATTATGTTACTATGTGTCTATAATGGCCTGGTTTGCTCTCTACTGTAATCTGATAACTGAAAGCAAATGTTTTTTTTATGGTCAAATCATAGCATTGGGTTCTGAGTACTTCTGCATTCACTTCGTGGCCCTCTATCGGCTATAACCGCACTATGTAAGTTTGCCAGATCGGGTAGCGGATCTATAGTTCGATGGAATGAGACATAAGAAACTACAAATTTGACTTGCATCTGAAGTCGCAATACATCGTACTTTCATAAAATCATGCAACATATTCTACCTTGTCTGTGGACATTGTTATTTGCAAAGCCGGTGCTGGATAAACAAATAGTGTGTTTGACAGAGGAAAAGTTCTTTGGTGTTGCTTTAATTATTAGCCCCACAAGGAAAAACAGTTAGACTTCCTCACTGATCTCTTTTATATTATAGAACAGACTTTGATAATGGTAGGAGAGTCTATTACAAATATACATATATGACAGTTAAGTGGATATCTTTTCAAGCCACAAATTAAGGCAAATTAAAGCAACACCAAAGAGTTTTTTGTACCTTAAAATAATGTTTCCAAAATCGTTTCAGTGATTCATCAACTCGTAACAGGGTGAACGGCACTTCTGCATTTGCTTTGCGACCCTCTATCGTCTATAACCGCACAATGCAAGTTTGCCAGATCGGGTAGCGGATCTGTAGTTCGATGGAATGAGACATGAGAAACTACAAATTTGACTTGCTTCTGATGTCGCAATACATCGTACTTTCATAAAATCATGCAACATACTCTACCTTGTCTGTGGACATCGTTATTTGCAAAGCCGGTGCTGGAAAATCAAATAACGTGCGTGCGACAGAGGAAAAGTGCTTTGGTGTTGCTTTAAAACTACAAACTAGGGGGGGGGGGGGGCACAAATTGCATAATACTAAGAAAGATATGAATCTGACATATTCTGCCTTGTCAGTCAAACATATCCTTTTGAACACAGATACATGTTTGACCATAAATATCCACCTATATCTGTGTTCTTTATAATCACCAATACAATTAAAGTTGTATTATTGAGTGTGTGGTTAAACTGGTGTTACTGACTCTTATTCTTGTCCTTGTTGCAGTGTCCCCTCTAACACCCAAGTCATTATGGCAGATCTCATTAATGTCCACGTCCTCCTTGCCACCTACATCCTGACATTTCTGATTGGCCTGCCCGCCAACATCCTGGCATTTTACGCGTTCAGCCAGAAGGCCCGCGACAACCCCACGCCCACGGACATCCTGCTGCTCAACCTGACCTCGTCTGACCTCCTCTTCCTCCTCTTCCTGCCGCTGAAGATGTACGAGGCGGGTCAGGGCCTGCGCTGGTACCTGCCGCGGTTCCTCTGCTCGCTCATGTCCTTCATGTTCTTCACCACCATCTACACCAGCTCGCTGCTGCTGACCGCGGTCAGCGTGGACCGCTTCCTGGGCGTGGCCTTCCCCATCCGCTACCGGCAGCTGCGCAAGCCTCGCTACGCCATCTGCACGGCCGTGCTGGTCTGGCTGGTCTCCTCGGCACTCTGCAGCTTCGTCTTCGTGACCGAGCACCTGCTCGAGGCGGCCGGCAACAGCAGCCGCCCACGTGACAAGTGCTACGAGGACTTCAGCAGTGAGCAGCTGCGTGTGCTGGTCCCCGTGCGGCTGGTGTTCTTCGTGGTGCTGTTCGTGCTGCCGCTGCTCATCTGCGTCTTCTGCTACGCCAACTGCATCCGCATCCTCTACAGCAAGCCACGCATCCCGCCAGAGCGCAAGCGCAAGGCCATCGGCATGGCCGTGGGCACGCTGACCGTCTTCTTGGTCTGCTTCCTGCCCTACAACTCGGCGCATCTGGTGGGCTTCCTGACCGGCAGTAGCCCTGAGTGGCGCTACTACACGCTGCTGCTCAGCACCTTCAACACCTGCCTGGACCCCATCATCTTCTACTTCTCCTCCAGTGCCTTCCGCACCACCACCAAGGTGTCCATCGTCAAGATGCTGATGCTAAATCGGACAAATACTATACAGAAGGACAATCAGGCATCCAGGCAGACCCTCAGCACCTGACCCGCTCACTCCTGTGTCCCTTTAAGTATTTATCAAAATAAAGTGAGTCCCTGTCCACATTAAGCCGGGTCAATATGAATGCACGCTATTATTACACTATCCACACTAAAAACGGCATATTCCCAGACCCCAAACCAAACTTTTTGAAAACTCTCTCTGAGGTGCACAAATAAGAATGACATACTTGTCATGATATTGATACAAATGTGGTGTTCCAGACCCCACCAATAACAAAAACAATAACAAAAACAATAACAAAAACAATAATGTTGACGAGATCATTTTCACCTCAGATATGGATATATATTTATTCAGCTCAGATATGGATATATACTTATTCAGCTCAGATATGGATATATATTTATTCAGCTCAGATATGGATATATACTTATTCAGCTCAGATATGGATATATATTTATTCAGCTCAATGTGGACAGATATGGATATATACTTATTCAGCTCAGATATGAATATATATTTATTCAGCTCAGATATGGATATATACTTATTCAGCTCAGATATGGATATATATTTATTCAGCTCAGATATGGATATATACTTATTCAGCTCAATGTGGACAGATATGAATATATATTTATTCAGCTCAGATATGGATATATACTTATTCAGCTCAGATATGGATATATATTTATTCAGCTCAGATATGGATATGTATTTATTCAGCTCAATGTGGACAGATATGAATATATATTTATTCAGCTCAGATATGGATATATACTTATTCAGCTCAGATATGGATATATATTTATTCAGCTCAGATATGGATATATATTTATTCAGCTCAATGTGGACAGGGCCTCAGATATGGATATATATTTATTCAGCTCAGATATGGATATATACTTATTCAGCTCAATGTGGACAGATATGGATATATATTTATTCAGCTCAGATATGGATATATACTTATTCAGCTCAATGTGGACAGATATGAATATATATTTATTCAGCTCAGATATGGATATATACTTATTCAGCTCAGATATGGATATATATTTATTCAGCTCAATGTGGACAGATATGGATATATATTTATTCAGCTCAGATATGGATATATATTTATTCAGCTCAATGTGGACAGATATGGATATATATTTATTCAGCTCAGATATGGATATATATTTATTCAGCTCAATGTGGACAGGGCCTAAATGAAGGGATGACCTCATCACAGTTTGGCTTAACAATGTTTATCACAGCTTGCAAAACATGATGTCTTAAGATGCTGCTGGTGGTGTTTCCTACATTAGTTATTGTACTTTAACTTTTAGTTTTCATTTCATTTCATTTTCCCATATGCAGATTAAAGCCTGGTATTAGCGAAATGCATAAGCGACTAAATGCTTTTTTAATTCCAAGTAGCTCTCCAAAAGGTTTGAGGAAGATGTTCATATCTGATAAGCCCCCCTCCCCCCCACACACACACACTCCCCACCTGTTTCTATGTAGTAGAGGGCTGCATTGGGATTGGGTCCTGTGGGACCCAACGCAAATCTCACGGGACCGGGCGGTTTGAACTTTGCTGCGGGCGGGAACGGGCGGTTAAAAAAACCACTGCAGGATAGGGATGTAGGCTAACCTAGTGTTGTAAACACTGCGGGATAGGGATGTAGCCTAGTGTTGTAAAATTGTGCTGCGGCTCCTTTAAGAGAGGTCCGTCTGTGTGTGTGTGTGTGTGGGAAGTGGGTAGAGCAGGAATAGAGAGAAAGAGGAAGCAGACGTGTGTATGCGACCGGAGCAGCGCTGGTGGAATAAATTTAAAGGTGCCCTGCCACACAAAACCGTTTCTACTTGTATTTTTTTGAACATGTTAGGTCCATATGTGTTTGTGCTATGTCGTGAATGTGAAAATAAACAGCTACCTCTTCTGTCAGCTCTAGCTACTGAAAAATAAATAAGCAGAGAAATTAGGCCAATTGCAAAAGCTCTTCAGATTGACGTGGAATTGATGAGCTCATTACTATTCATGAGCTCGCCCAGTTGGGGCCATGCCCACAAAATTCGTTTAGCTCTGTGGCAGTTTTAGTAGGCCTATGCAAGGATGGCTGAATGTCAACGGACTTGTGCGCTATGCACGAATAGAACCTAAACAATGCATTTTGACCAAGAACCCAGACTTGAGGATCAAATGGCTTCAGTTTATTTTTTGGAACAATGCTACAGGCTTTGCAAAAAGGTTGCTGTTGAAGCCTGGAGCAGTAGGCTACCATCGCAGCAGTCTACGACCAGTGCCCGTAAGTAAAACGTTATTGTCAACTCAAGGAAGTGCCATGTTATACAGGTTTAATGAACTTGCTAGCCTAGCAGGTTTTATTTATGCACATTTGGACAATGCTAGCACTCGCTAGCTAAGCTAAGTTCATGCCATGAAGCTAAAATTAGTTGATAACGGCTGTCATGTTATGGACGAAACCTACTAGCTGTTAGCCTATCAGAGTCAAACAGTTGAATATTAATGAGAACTGGTGCAAATCGAGCTGAGTCTTCATGCAGGGTTTCAATACCATGCTAGAATGGCTTGAAACAAGGTAACCAAGGCATGTTTTCCACAAAAAGAGTCCATGGTAGAACTTCAGACATTACCACAAAGTAATGAAATACGTGTGGCAGGGCATCTTTAAGTCTTGTAGGTGTGCAGTGTCCAAAATAAACCTCAGGCTAAAAGCCAAGCCCATTCATTTGCTCACCAGAAACGGGATTTTACCCCGACGTTATTTATGACCGCCGCTAGCAAAGCTAGCGAACGGTCATATAGGGCAGTGTTTTTCAACCTTTTTTGTGCCACGGCACACTTTTGACACTTAAAATGTCCCACGGCACACTAACATCCTGTGTGAAGAAAAAAGAAACGTACCATAGCCTAAAATTTCAAATACAGATATGGCCTTATTATGGCTTCTATGCAAGACCTGCTCAATAAAACAAGCGCCCTCTGTTTCATTTGTAGGTGACTATCTAATTTAATTGTTGTTATGAACTGGATATGTGATGATTCTGTGAATACTGGATATGGGGCCCCTTTGTACAATGCCTGCATACCACAAATACTGCAATCATACAATCAATGAGAGCATGTGGTTATAAATTCTTTGATGCTTTTCTGGACCAGTGAGTGACATTTGGGTAATTTTCTGCGGCACACCTGATGATCTCTCACGGCACACTAGTGTGCCCCGGCACAGTGGTTGAAAAACACTGATATAGGGATTGTCAACGTTTTTTTATTCTTTTTTTTCCCTGAGTGTCTTTACACCCCTGGTACGAATAGCCTTGGCCACACAGATGAGCTATTCACACCCTGTGACATAACGACAAAAAGACGTTGCTCACGTGCACAAAAAACATGGCATTCGTTTTTTCCTCAACAAAAAGTGAAGAATTCTGAAAGGTTTCGGTACTAATATCTGTTCAGATTGTTTTAGATTGAAAAGTTGTGCTTTATTTTCATAACCTTGGTTCAGTGAACACATACAACCGTCAGTTTGTTAGTTAACAGAAATTTTGTGAATATAAACTATAAGTTTACCTGCAAACACCATTTCCTTGTGGACAAAGATTGTGGTCACAGACAAGCATGTGGGAGACCAGGGTTCGATTCCTGTGTGATGCGTTTTGGCAGAGTGAGTGTGCATGTGTACCAACATCTCTGGAGAGAAGGCGCACAATTTGAACAAGAAATCGGTTCTCAAACGGATGTTTTGATTGCAACAATTAGCTAGTTTATGCACCAGAGTGTAAATAGCATGCAGTACCAGGGTACGAATAGCATCCACTTCTAACTGTACATTGATGCAAACAGCATACCTTATTTAGAGTGTCTATTACACAGCTGAGCTATTCACACCCTGTTACGTAACAACAAAAAAAGAAAATATTACATTGTGTGATCAATATGCCAGAATAAATGCACAGGGGTGCAAATCGCATACACTGATATTTGTACCAGACGGGGTACTAATAGGACACATTGCTGTGAGCACCGGGGCACGAATAGCATACATTGATACTTGTACCAGACGGGGTCACTGGCGCCTTAATGCAGGGGCTTACCTGGGCTTCAGCCCAGGGGCCTCGACCAATGAGGGGCCTCCTAATAATAATAATGAATCAATAATAATAAACGGCCGTGTCAGTATTCGCGGCGTCAGTCATAGCCTACTCTGGAACTAGAAGCTAGCCTACATAATTGAGCACATCGCACTGTTCTACAATGACATCGATGCAGAGGCCCCCTTTGTCTTCTCTTCTAAAGTGTAAGAAAATGTAACAAAACTTATCAAATCCCAACGGATGTAGTAGAGGAGCTAGAGGAGAGGCTGAAACTGACTGACAAACTTACAAACTCTGGAGATAGCGTGGATTGAAGCAACGATAAACGAATGACATGGATTCCTGTAACTGTCCATGAAAACAGAAGGCATGTAAATATAGTACCAAATAGCCTGGCAATGAAACAGCTTTAAAAACATGTAGCTTAGGCCTATTTCACTTGTCTCACTGGAGTGAATGCAGAACATGGGCTGTTGCGCAAAGAAATGAATTAGTGATCTGCATCTCCGTTTACCAAAAGCTAAGTTAGTGCCAACCCATTCGCACAAATAATTCCTATGTTATGTTTTCTGATTGTTAACGTGAGATATGTCTCCATGTTGGGCAGTGTAGTGTTAATGCATAAGGTAGCCAATGTTCACGTCACATAAGCCAGTTGCTTGATCTGTAGGCTAAAAGTATCTGTCCCTCCCAATCTGCGTTAGAATGGTGTGTTAAAGCGATGGTTCGGAGTAATTTCACCCTAGGGTCCTTTGCACCATGACCCCGAGCCAAACATTGATTTGGGAAAAGCCCGTAAAAGTCCTGGCAGGAAGCATGCATAAGGATGTAGATCCAGGGATGCACTAATATTTTGTTCGTAGTCCAGTTTGCAACAATTATTAGTTAACACTAAGTTGTAAACACTTCGGAAAAAAATATTTAAAACTGGATATACCAAAAAACTTTGATGTAATCGCTTCCTGCAAGGACTTTTACAGGCTTTTCCCAAATCACGGAAGAAACGTCGACGCAGCGGTATAGTAGCAGATAATCAGGCAAGTCTTATTTAAATAAACTCCTGGTGCACTTACAAACTTCTTCTAATGCCTCGTTATTGGACTAAAGGTCATAGTTGTACTACTGCAGAAGTTTCGTACCATTCAGGGCATTATTAGTGGGGTAATTTATGAGAAATTGGGTGAAATTACTTCGAACCATCGCTTTAAGTAGACATAGGCCCAATTTCAAAAAACCTCCTGGGGAACCCCCCGACACGACAAACACATGCACTTTTGAAAAGCTTGAAACGTCCATTTGTGTAACCCATCTTTTAACTTAGCCTACAGTGTTGTAAAAGTTCAAGGCTGTTGTTTTCGTGCAGTAGGCTAGCCTTTTTGGTAAGCGATGTCATTGGTAGGCTGACGTGATTAAGGAGAGCTTTCTGTTCCTGTTTATGTAAAGGTTTTACATAGGCTTAATAATGATAGGCGCACATTATGTCAATAGGCGGGTCAGATCGAGGGCCGGGTTTCATAATTAATATTTGCGGTTTGGGGGGGGGGGGGGGGGGGGCTTAAAAACATATAGCCAAGTAGCTGGGAAGGAATATGTGAAAAAACATGAAGATTGGGCACTTCTGGATAAGTTTTTGATTTTTGGCAGGGTGTTAGGTATAGGCCTAAGGTTTTCAAAAATCCATGAATACAAGTTGGGGTGGCCCCCCTAGTGGCAGTTATCCATAAAAAACAAAATGGCCCCTGCCGAAAAGAGAAAAGGTTATATCTCAGCTTCCTTTAGTCTTAAATTGTTGTATTGTGCCTGGCATAGCGCCACCACCTGGCCAAGCAGGAACATGTGCCAGAAATTGGTAATGCCTTTATTGGTTGATCTGAAACTTTACAGAATATTGGATATCATTATTGTGATGATATTCACATGTGTAATTCACATGCCTAATATAGCGCCACCATCTGGCCAAAAAGTGTATCAGAAATGTTCTTTGCTTAAAATTAATAATCTGAAATTTCTCAGGTTAATATATATTATGATTATGATGACACAACATGGGCCTGCCTTGCATTGCGCCCCCACCTGGCCAAGCAAGTAAATGTGCCAGAAAATAAAATGCAAAAACAAATAGCACACACATCAAATATGTACATTTTACAAATGCACCACGTCGGTGCTTTGTTGGATTCTGAAATGTCACGGGTTGCGGCCCGCAGGTGCTCGGGCCCGCCATTGCCGTTTGCGGCTATATTTTTAAGTCCGTTTCCATGTTAAATCTAGTATCATAGTCATATTTAGCTCATAAACTGTTAATATCTCTGAAAAAGTCCCATTGAAATATTACTCAGGCCCCTAGACCCATATTTTACCTCAAAGGTATGCTTTTCTCTGTTGATTGGACAGGTCACAATCACTATAGTGTCAAAAATCACATGTTGTGACCAAAAGTACCATTGTTGAGGCCTTAAATAAACACAAATTCAGAACTATGCCACAGTGAAAAGTTACAGTATATTAGGCTTTTCACCATCTCAAGGATCAATATTATATTTTAGTCAAATAAAACAAAAAAAAAACTATTTATACTTAAACCAGAGACTTTCTAATGAGGAGACACAGCACTCAAAAAATCCTCCATAGAAATGCATGAGCTTAGTTTTTAACGGTAATATGGCTGTTGTCTACGCAAATCACACCCCTTCCGCGGCAAAATGTTGACATGTGAATACATTGAGCCAATCATGTGGTGTGATGTGAATACATTGAGCCAATAATGTGGTGTATTGTGAAGACATCGTGCCAATCATGTGTTGTGATCTTACCGCTGAAGCAAGATTGGTGTCGTGAAACCTTGCGCACGCGCATTTCTGCCGAAATGGATGCCCGATGAGTGCCCAAAAAGCGTTGCAATATGGCCGCCGAGTGGAGGGACTTGCCTAAAAGGACTTTGCTTAAACATCATGTATTTATTCAAAGATTTTTGGTTTCACTGTTCATTATTATTAGTACAGCCTCCCTCACACTTGCACAATGTGGTACAGCAAAGTCCAGCTCGGTGGCACTTACAGTTGCCCATACAGGCAACCACACAGCCACAGTTGAGGAGGAGTGAGCATCCCTTGCTGGCATCTTCCAGATCGGTCCAATATGGCACCCAGACAGAGTGAAAAGAAGCTTCCGGGTTTTATTGACTGACTCGACACTGCAGTTCTTACTATACATGAGTACAGTCCAGCATTTGAGAACTTGCATGTGCACTGATTCCAGTGTATGGCTGGTTGGGTCTTAGTGATCAGAATGAGGGTGTCGGTGTGAACGTGTGGAAGAGGGGCAGTGCTTGGCGTTTTTGAGGTCCCAGCATTTCCGAGATGTGGTGGATTGGAATATCTTTATATGCCTTCCCTGATCCAAATCCAATCCACAGCTCTGAGAGGCCTAACTCCTGGAACAGATTGATGGCCTTCCTATTCCTGACATGGTGACAATGTTTCTAGGTCAGTAGGTTTGTTGCTCAGGACCAAGTTAGTCTTTGTTGTGAGGAGGTGGTACTTTGAGCCAGCTGTGGTCTTCTTAAGTTCCTCACTGATGTACTGAAACAGCTCATCTTTGTTTTGACTGTCCTTGAGGAACTTCTGCCATTGAGCTCCTTTGGCAGAGGTATCTTAGTGACAAACCTACTGACCTAGAAACATTGTCACCATGTCAGGAAGAGGAAGCAGACACACGAATGTATGGGCAACTGTAAGTGCCACTGAGCTGGACTTTGCTGTACCACATTGTGCAAGTGTGAGGGAGGTTGTAATGATGAAGAGTGAAACCAAAAATCTTTGAATAATACATGATGTTTAAGTATGAATTGTTTTTTGTGTTATTTGACTAAAATGTTAGCCTAACGAGCCAGACCCACATTAAAATGTAGGGTCTGGGCACTCACCGTTCGCAGTGCTCAGTCCGAGGGGCGGTATAATAGGTTGTCTTTCAAATTCCCTCTGCACGCAATAGGACAGCGTTATGAGTCCTATGCGTTTTCCCACCAGCGGAGCTAGTTGGCTAGTTCAAACTTTTGCCAACTTAAAAAAAGCTTAACTCGTGTCACACTGTTCACCAACAGCAACATCCATCTTCTTTGTTTTCAAGTAGCAGGGAATTCAAGCCAAACCGTTGCAACTCTGCCATCAATCATTATGTTAAGCCCGCCTAACGACTCTATACGCGGCCGCGGACTCTATGATTGGCCTGATAGAAGTTGAATTTTTCGAGCTCACGAGCCAACGGAGAGTTGCTAGACTAGCCACTATGTTGCGTCTAGATTTCTAGGCTACTAAAATGTAATATTGATCCTTAACATGGTGAAAAGCCTAATATAACTTTTCACTGTGGCATAGTTCGGAAGTTGTGTTTATTTAAGGCCTCAACAATGGTCCTTTTGCCAGAAGTTCATGAATTGCATCCTAGCTACAGGGGCCTCAGGTGGTATTAAGGCGCCCCTGTACGGGGTACTAATAGAACACATTGCTGTGTGCACCGGGGTACGAATAGAATTCACTTCTTATTGCACCAGGGTACGAATAGCATACACTGCTAATTGTACCAGGGGTGCAAATAGCCTTACCCTTTTTTTTCCCCGTCATCTACTTCCTGAAATTTTGGTGAACGATACCCGGGACACAGAAACACCGGGGCACATGCAATTTGGTGGGTATGTAGCCCCACTAGACTTTTACGGAAAAATTTTGTTTCGTCCCCGGGGCCACTCCACCCCCGTGCTGGGCCCCCCGAACCGCAAAAAAAGCAGTTTTTCCTAAATAACTACCTGAACCGTGGCACTGAGGATGAAGAATCTTTTATGGTATGTTGGTCTCAAGGGCCCACATCAACCTGGCCCATAATCACTCATTTGTGATTTGCACCCCCCCGGTAAAAAATTAAAATGCAATATTATTCTGCTTTAATCGCCCCTATCTTCAGTTAAGATGTTCAGAACTGCACCAAATTTTATGTGTATGATTGACCTGGCATTCTCTGGGGGTATGCCAAGTTTCGTAGAATTTCATCCATGGGGGGGGGGTCTTAAAAAAACTAGATGTACCGCGTAGCGGTACAAAATATGACCGCCGCTCAGTCCTGCACATCCATTCCGCGAAAATAAATCATATTAATGAATTTGTCTCCATCTTCTACTCCATCCCCCACTCTTGAAACTTTTGTGTATGCTTGTTTGGAATGTGTGTTTGCACACATTCCGCACACAACGTAGCCTACTGGCGCTGCAAAGGCGAATAGATTTGTTTCTGGGCCAAAAAATCTGTAACATTGTTATAAAACCTTTAAAATCTCTAAACAATCACAGTCCATCCATTGTAACTGGACTGATGAAAGGTACACCTGTAGGCTACATTGTATTTGGGAAAAGCAGAAGGTAGCAGCATAATGTATTTATTTATTTATTATTAAACAAAACAATCCCTGTCAGTTCCATGCAGTTTTCAACAGCTATCAAGAAGAGAGGTCATGTCATGGATTTTTGTGAATGTTTCTTCTTCTACATATGCATAAGTTTAGTCATCTAGTTCAAACTAGTGCAGTGCCCGTTCAAACATGCTATTCCTGTAGCCCAATTACATGCCTGCAGGTAGCCCTGCTTTAAAAATAGGATGATAGGGAAAAACATAATTCCAGGTAAGCATTCAATAATGAATAGGCCTACAGATAATATAATAAATGTGAATTTAAGCATGGCTGCATGTGACATTTTTTACAAATCAAAATGACATAATCCTAACAGCTGTTTTGCGTCAAGGCTATATGCTTAGCCTATTGAATAACTTGATGATAGAGAAAACAAACCATTTTGTGGAATGATGCATCATATGGAATTTGCAACGGTGTGACTCAAAAACAGTCTCTGGTGGCCTATAAGTGACATCACACTCTGTCTGCCACTCGTTGCTTGTCGCTGGTTATGCTTTGCATGTGTGGCATTCTGAGACGTTCTTTAATTCGGGACCATTATCGCTCGTTTCAATTTAGGACCTTGTAGTTGGAACTGTTGTTTGCTTATTCAAAGTCTAAAGAAAGTCCAAAGTAGCCTGGGCTATTCATATAGCATCACACTCTGTCTGCCACTCATTGCTTGTCGCTGGTTATGCTTTGCATGTGTGGCATTCTGGGACGTTCTTTGATTCGGGACCATTATCGCTCGTTTCAATTTAGGACCTTGCAGTTTGAATTGTCATGTGCTTATTCAAAGTCTAAAGACAGTCCAAAGTAGCCTGGGCTATTCGAAGTGTCCGCTTATTGCACATCATTGTTAACGTCATTTTGAAGAGCCACTGCATATAGCCTACCTGTGTGTGTTGGCATGTTGGCGTGTTGTTGCAAAATCCGTGGAGTTATCTTGCACTCGCACTTAAGTTTTTACCCGTGTAACCTACACTGATCCAATTCTGCCAAAGCCCTGCTTCTATCCTCACTGGTAGCTTACAGTCCTACAGTGCTGTGTGGGAGGGGGAGTGGCTAGCGGTGAAAGCCAATGCGTGCTTCTTTTACCGATATAGGCTATTTAACGATATCTTTTGCATTTCTTATTCAAACAACGTCAAATTCGGCAGTGCACTTACTCATGCCTGTAGCAAGACACCTGCCAAGTCAGCGAGATATGCGTGCCACAGACACACACACACACACAGACACAGACACACAGACGCTTCTTGCTTTATAGATAGATGATATTCAGCTTTATTGTCAATGCACAAATTAAATACCAGTAGTCTAAAACAAAATGCCGTTTTACCCAGTGGTGCAAATAACTGACATGTCCAAAAGGGCCTTCATGAAATGCGTTGCGAGTTCATACACATTTTAACGGGCAAAGTTGAAGAGCTACTGTCCGTTATTGTTTGTGCAAATAATATGCTGATTCATGTTCCCTTGCATTTTGCAACCATGAGGTCCATGGTTAAGCTCAATCTTTTGACGCAATCTTTTATTTTCACCCAGCCTAGTCCATGGTAGGCGCCCAATAGAAATATTGTTTAATTTTGCGATTGAGATATCCACGCACTGGCGCCCCCCCTGCAACGTGTTCGCCCCCCGGTTTTAGAGCTATTCTAAATGCAAAAATGCATAGAGGGAGTTATGACAAAACCGTGACTGTTAACAAACTATAAGCTATATAAGGTAGGCCCTATGCTAGGCCTATTACACAACACAAATTGTCACTAGGCTATGCTGGCGACCCAAATAAAATCTCCGTTGGAACCAATGGCTTACACCTTACAGTATCAAGCTGCCACCTCTTGGCGAAAAGTTAATAGTTTTGCATATCAGTAGTAATACATTTCACGTAGCTGTGAATCACGGAAAGGGCGAATGAAGTGGACACTTCTAAATGGAACCCAACCCACTGTACAGTAGCTCAAGGTCTGTGGCTAAAGCAGCCATAATGAAAGCGTTATCATTGTTTGGATACTTCACACACACGTGTTTTTTAATCGCATAGACTACAACTACCAAGCTGGAATCAAAGCACATCGACTCCCCTCTCCCACCCTAAACACGCACTTCGAACAAACAAAAAGCGCCTCAGTCTCACGGAATAGCCATAGGCAAAACTGTATCTGACCGGTGTAACGTTGGTACTAAATCATCCATCGCAAAGAATGATTTTTGTAGCACGTGCAACAAATATGTGTAGGTACAGCCCTGCCCTGAATACATCTCAACGTGCGCTCTAAAACATCTGGTTTAAATGGAGATGTAGATCATCACGGGTGCGTTAATAAATCTACATTGCGGCGAGTTGACACAAATTATTCACTTTGACGAATTTATGTAGTTTCAGTTACTTTACTTTGAGCCATGCTCTTCCTTACTTGAATCACCTTTGAAAATAGAGGATTGAAGTAGCCTATATGGGTGTTTGGGAATGAACGTTGACTCAGATGCTTTTTGAGACCTTGAGCAGAAAGGTCCCAGCCCGGTGTTTAGGGTGCATCATAGACAGGTTATCTTTCAGGTAGCCTATATATTTTCCATTAAAAAAACATCACGTAGCGAACGTGTTGTGGCTAACTCACTTGGCTCCTGTTAGTAGCCTAGGTTATGGTCATAAGCAAATGAGATGACAGTCGAAAGATACAATTAGTGCTGTTATCGATTTGCTTGGTAGCCTATAAACGCATTTATGGTTTTCTACAAATACATCAATAATCAAATTGGCCTCCATCACTCAACCATGCTAACGGTAACATTATTTTACCTACGTTATGCTATTGCTATTGATAGGATTAACGTAGCCTACCTGCAGTAAAAAACAAGCATGTCCGATAAACATTCTCAGATTTATTTCGGCTTCAAGAGGAAATGGGAATTACATGTCATGCAGAAATCATCCTACCCTTAGACGTTCTCTGCGGTAAACTACTGTAGCCTACAGTCTTGTCCTTGTAGGAAGCATAGTGTCCCTCCAAACCACTTTAGATTAACTTCCAACAAAATTACGTCTCACTGCAACGATGCGCCATCTAGTGGACAAACGACTACTTATCGCCAATACTGGAAATGCAGCCATGATGATGATGATGAATATTTATTTTGGCTTTCTTTTAATCCTACTGAATTTGTAATTATGTATCGGCCGTTCTAATACCGATAGTATGTGGGTGCCTGTGTGTGTGTGTGTGCGTGTGTATATGTGTGTACCACCATCTACAGGCCAATGAGTGTACAGTTACTAAATGTACACATAACTTAATTTTTTAGACCCCCCCATGGATGAAATTCTACGAAACTTGGCATACCCCCAGAGAATGTAAGGTTAATCATACACATAAAATTTGGTGCAGTTCTGAACGTCTTTACTGAAGAGAGGGGCGATTAAAGCAGAATGATATTGCATTTTCATTTTTTACCGGGGGGGTGCAAATCACAAATGAATGATTATGGGCTAGGTTGATGTGGGCCCTTGAGACCAACATACCATAAAAATTTCTTCATCCTCGGTGCCACGGTTCAGGTAGTTATTTAGGAAAAACTGCATCTTTGGGGTTTCGGGGGGCCCAGCGCGGAGGGGGAGTGGCCCCCAGGGACCAAACAAATTTTTTCCGTAAAAGTCTAGTGGGGCTACATACCCACCAAATTTCATGTGCCCCGGTGTTTCGGTGCCCCGGGTATCGTTGACCAAAATTTCAGGAAGTAGATGACGGGAAAAAAAAAAAAAAAAAAAAAACTTTGACAATCCCTATATGACCGCTTCGCTAGCTTTGCTAGCGGCGGTCATAATTAGGTTATGTGTACATTTAGTGACTGTACACTCATTGGCCTGTAGATGGCGGTGCACACATATACACATGCACACACACACAGGCACCCACATACTATCGGTATTAGAACGGCCGATACATAATTACAAATTCAGTAGGATTAAAAGAAAGCCATAATAAATATTCATCACCATCATCATGGCTGCATTTCCAGTATTGGCGATAAGTAGTCGTTTGTCCACTAGATGGCGCATCGTTGCAGTGAGACGTAATTTTGTTGGAAGTTAAAAGTGGGTTGAAAAAAACAATGGACGCTTCCTACAAGGACTGTAATTTACCGCAGAGAACGTCTAATAAGGATAGGACGATGTTCACATGAAATGTAATTCCCATTTCTTCTTGAAGCCGACATAAATCTGAGGATGTTTATCGGACATGCTTGGTTTTTACTGCAGGTACGTTAATCTTACAATATCAATAAGGACCTAGGTAATGTTACTGTTAGCGTTGGTTGAGTGATGGAGGCCAATTTGATTGATTGCATTTGTAGAAAACTAGAAATGCGGATATACCAAGCAAATTGATAGCAGCACTGTAATTGTATCTTTCGACATTTGTTGCACGTGCTACAAAAATCATTCTGTGCAATGGAAGATTTACCAACGTTACTGATACAGTTTTGCCTATACATGCGTGAGACTAAGACGCCTGTTTATTTTGTTTTAAGTGCGTGCAGGGTGTGTGAGAGGGGAATCGATGTGCTTTGATTCCAGCTTGGTAGTTGTAGTCTGTGAAATTAAAAAGCATGTGTGTGTGTGAAGTATCCAAACAATGACACCTTCATTTCATTATGGTTGCTTTAGCAACACACCTTAAGCTACTGTGTAGTGGGTCCCATTTAGAAGTTGCTACTTCATTCGCGCTTTCCTTAACTCATGGAGCTGCATGAATTTTATTACAACTTTTCGCCACAATATGGCAGTTTAAGTCCGCTTGATACTGTAAGGCGTAAGCCATTGGTTTCCAAAGGAGATTTTATTTGTGTCGCCAGCATAGCCTATTGACATGTTGTAAATAGGCCTACCTTATAAGCCTACCTGTAGCTTAGGGAAGCTAACAGCTTTCTATTAGGATCTAGTTTGTTAGTCACAGTTTTGTCATAACTCCCTGATGCATTTTTGCATTTAGAATTGCCAGAGCGTGGATATCTCAATCGGAAAATCAAACAATATCGGGTGCCATGGACTAGGCTGGGTGAACCCAGCCTGATCTGCCCGCTATTTATTTTTTGATTTCTTAAAAGATTGATCTTGGTCTGGTGAAAGCCAGACTAGCCATGGACCTCAGTTACACAATGCAAGGGAACATGAATCAGCCTATATTTGCACGAACAATAACGGACAACAGTTCTTCAACTTTGTCCCGTTAAAATGTGTATGAACAGTCTAGCGACACATTTCATCAAGGCCCATTTGGACATGTCAGTTATTTGCACCACTGGTTACATGTAAAACAGCATTTCGTTTCAGACTACTGTTACTTAATTTGTGCATTAACAATAAAGTTTCAGACTACTGTTACTTAATTTGTGCATTGACAATAAAGTATTACATGAACTAAAGATGACTAAAATCTTATGTAGAAGAAGAAACATTCACAAAAAATCCATCCATCCAAAAATGACCTTTGTTTTTGATAGCTGTTGAAAACGGCATGGAACTGACAGAGATGTTTTTGTTCATAAACAAACAAACAAACAAACAAACAAACAAATAAATACATAAATAACATTATGCTGATACCTTTTGCTTTTCCCAAATACAATGTAGCCTACAGGTGTAAATGACCTTTCATCAATCAGTTGCAATGGATGAACTGTGATGAACTGCCCTACTTGTGATTGTTTAGAGATTTTAAAGGTTTTATAACAATGCTACATCTTCTTTGGCTATTCTACAATCTTTGTAATTTGTAATCTTTGTATTCTACAAACTTTTCAGCACCAGTAGGCTACTTTCTGTGCAGCCGCACACACACTCAGGCATGCCAAACAAGCATACACAAAAGTTTCAAGAGTGGGGGATGGAGTAAAATATGGAGACAAATTGAAGTGTGATTTATTTCCGCGGAACGGCTGTACAGGACTGAGCGGCGGTCATATTTTGTACCGCTATGCGGTACATCTAGTTTACAAAAATATTAATACATAATTAAGAAATTTAAGGACAACTAAAAATAAACAATGTAGAGAAACGACGGCACGGTCTAGTGAGCGTGGAGGGCACCCGGTCTTGGCACAAGGCCAATGCAAATGGCAAAAGGCAACCAGCAGACCGCCAGGCACAGGTGTATATATATGGAGAAGCTCCACCCCTCACACAGGTCACACCTGAAGATAGTAATAGAACAGAACAGAAAGCAGAGCAGCCAAAAAGGACATGATGGAAACTACGCCACCTATGGGTAGAAGAGGGGCGTAACAGCCTACCATGGACTAGGTGGGTGAACCCAGCCTGATCTGCCGGCGATTTCTTTTTCGATTTCTTAAAAGATTGAGCTCACAGTTGCAAAATGCAAGGGAACATGAATCAGCCGATATTTGCACAAACAATAACGGACAGCAGCTCTTCAACTTGGCCCGTTAAAATGTGTATGAACAGTCTAGCGACGCATTTCATGAAGGCCCTTTTGGACATGTCAGTTATTTGCACCACTGGGTAAAACTGCATTTTGTTTTAGACTACAGGTATTTAATTTGTGCGTTGACAATTAAGTTGAATATCATATGAACTAGATGACTAAACTCTATGTAGAAGAAGAAACATTCACAAAAATCCATGACATGACCTCTCTTCTTCATAGCTGTTGAAAACTGCATGGATCTGACAGGGATTGTTTTGTTTAATAATAAATAAATACATTGTGCTGCTACCTTCTGCTTTTCCCAAATACAATGTAGCCTACAGGTGTACCTTTCATTAGTCCAGTAGCAATGGATGGATTTATAACAATGCTACACATTTTTTGGCAAGTGATACAAATCTATTCACCTTTGCAGTGTCCACTGTCTGTGCGGCCCGCAAACACACATGTCAAACAAGCATACACAAAAGTTTGAAGAGTGGGGGATGGAAGATGGAGACAAATTGATTAATGTGATTTATTTTCGAGGAATGGATGTACAGAACTGAGAGTTGGTCATATTTTGTACCGCTATGCGGTACATCTAGTTATTTTATAACGTCGGCCCTGGAGGTAACGAGTCTCCCCTGGTTTTCTGACCACGGTCAGAAACGAAGCAATCAGGAAAGGTTAACACTAGCGACAGGATGGAGAAACAAACATCCCCATGAATCTCTTTATTAATAATGACGTGTTTTCCCCTGCGGGACGGGAGAAGACACAAAATCAAAGCATCTCTATTATTGTGCGGGTATAAATTCTAAGAGTTTTGCGGGAGTGGACATACACATTGCGGGAGCGGGCGGTAATGGTCAGAAATTCAGCAAGAGCAGGCGGGAGCGGGATGAAGAAAACAGTCCCGCGCAGGGCTCTACTATGTAGCTCTCCAAAAGGTTTGAGGAAGATGTTCATAAATCTGATAAACCCAGTCACTTGGGAAACATGTTCAACTTCCTATGAAATCAAATTCACAGTCTACAAAGAGAGAAGGTAGATGAGTTGAAATGAACCTTTAAAAAGCATACAAATCTTATTCAGCGGTTTTGGGTGGAGATCTATGTGAATACATGGCAGGTTTTGGGTGGAGATCTATGCTACTAACATAAAAGCTCTTGGCCATGTCCATTTTGTCAAAGTAGCTTTCGGAGAAAAAAAGACTCTCGGCCATGTCTATTTTAGCTCTCGGAGGAAAAAAGGTTGGAGATCCCTGGTCCATAGTCTTCATAATAGAGTGCCCCATTGGTGATGTCTTATCTGTAAATACTATTTAATATATTGACACAGACCTGTGTTGTGGTTATTAGATAATCAACAATTCATTATGAAAATAAATGCATTATGTAATGATGTAAAGTACAAGATAGATGCTTGTAATGTGACTTACAGACAATTAAAATGCAATACAAAATATATTTTTTGTCATCATCAACGGTTAGTATTTGGGAGGACAGGGGGATTGGCTTGTGGATGATTACAATTCTGCACAGCTGAACTGCACATGCGGCCGTAAAGGAAAAGAAGGACCGGACTCATGAGAAATGATAACATTTTTTATTGAAAGTTTCATCCCAACATGTGTGAAAACTTTTTTTCCCAACATTGAGTGAAATGTCATACTGCACTTCCAGTGTCTGGTACAAAAAAAGACTATCTTCCATGGGCTGTATGTATCATCCTCCAAAACAGAGCTTGTGATTCCGTTCATTATTTTTTTGTGTGTGAGAGGAAATGGTCGAGACAGACGTAAACCTGTTTTTTTTTCATGATTTTATTTATTGCTCGTATTTCCAAAGAAAAGTGATGTTTATATTTTGTTTAGTAACTTGGCTTGAGCCATTGAACTATTGTTTCACGTTGGTTAGGTTTTGCCTTGAGGCGAGAGCATTTCAGAAAAAAGTCTTCCTCTTCCTGTTGCCTTAGCGTGGCCCGGCCACTCTCCGGCATTCATGCATTCTGTAGGCACACATGTAAAATATCCCTGCAAAAACAAAACAACACATTATATCTGTGGCTATAACAGTAATAGCAACATTACTAATAATAATAAGAGGAACAATAACAACAATACTAATAATAACAATAAACAGCTCCACCAAATCATAATATTTATATCATACACATAGGAAATCTTTTGAAAATGGGAAACGTGTTATCAAGATAAAGTATGTCTTTTGTGTACATCTCAGCTGTTGTTCTGCCACCACTGACCTGCAAAAAATGTCATGAGCAAAGCCACCCAACCCAGTATGTAGGACCAGGAGAAGCGCCAGTCCCCAAAGCGCTTCCCCAGGAAGTTCACCGTCACCCCCGTGTAGATGGCCATCGCCAGCAGAACGAACAGAGCTGAGAGAAGTTGAACAAGATGTTACACACACACATACACTAGTCACAGACTCTTTGAATATGTGCTTTGAATATGGGCTGTAAAGGAGTTTGTGTGTGTGTGTGTGTGTGTGTGTGTGTGTGCGTGTGTGTGTATGCGTGTGTGTGTGTGTGCGTGTGTGTGTGTGTGTATGCGTGTGTGTGTGTGTGCGTGCATGCGTGCGTGTGTTTGACAAAGAGAGAGAGACAGAGAGAGAGAGAGGATTGATCAGCTTTAAAGGCATGTTATTGTGCAGTATGTGCAATATTTTGTGATTTGTGATGTAAAAAAGTTGTTCATGACATGAAAGCAAAATGTACATAAAGGTTTGAAGGTAAGTGTGAATGCTGGTGTCAGTGGGAGTGAGTGTGACTCTCACTTGAAACGAAGAACATGATTCCTGCAGCGAAGGAGCGGTTGAATCTCTCGAAGGCGGAGAAGTGGGCAAAGGAGAGAATACCCGCGATGATGCCGGCGAAACACGACATGGCCGACAGAATCATGAAAGCACGGGTGGCATTCCAGTAAGCTGCGCAGATATTGACATACACGGGGAACATGGTAAAACAGCCCAAAGAGCAGTCATGATTGAGTGCTAAATCTCTATAACAACACACAGCATCTCAGTCATGATGCTACTAGAAAGAACACAGGTTGTCAATCAGCAGTCTGACTTGTCAGCCGCAATCTTTAGCTTTCACATGCCGCCTCAGATCTGACACATTCCCCCACTCAAAAGTGTGCCTATTGATTTCATGGAAGTCATTCTGCAGAAAGAGGAGATATATTTTTCATTTTCAAAAGAAAAAGCTGCTCATCACTCGGTTTGCCCAATTATAGCCGTGATGGTGTTTATTTGTCTTTCTTTGTGTAATGTGTATTTTACAATGTAAAATCTCATCTTCCTCCTTCTATTTGATCCATGCTTAGAGCTGGTGCTGCCTCTACACAGCGTCCTAATGTCTGACCCCAGTGGACAGTGGTGCAGAGTAACATAATGACATCATTGAGTTGTTTCCTCTTCAGAATTACATTAAGTTGTGCGGCTCTTTTAAGCTTCCAAAGAAATGGAAACTGTCAAATCTATTTCACCAAAGCCTTGAATTCTTGTCAAATTACTACTGATATAGTTTAGGTATCATGTTTCATTCATGACATACATCATAGACAGACTTCTGTGCAGAAGGACAACATGACGAGTGCTTGGTAAGGAAATGAGCTGGTGGGTTATATCGGAGTGACCGGTGGAGATGCTCACCGATGCTGTCCGTCTGCATGTAGCACTTGCCGGACATGCAATACCTCCACAGACCCTGGTGGGCGAAACTACCCGACAGCCGGTACTGCATCCAGTAGTCGGTCGCCGTGGAGACCACCAGCAGGATGTTGCCCACGATGGCGCAGAATAAGCCCCCTCCCATAAAGCTGTACATCCTGAGTGGCGCTGTGGTGGAGGCCGTGGAGCTCTGCACACTGGGCATGGAGAGAGGAAGAGAGAGGGAGTGAGGGAGAGGGAGGGACAGAGAGAGAGAGAGGGCAGGCAGGTGGGCACTGAGTGGATATTTAACTGGCATGACAGAAGTGCACTGCATTACAATGTGACAGGGGTGGCCAGGTGGCTAGCAATACATCTGGATTTTAGTTTTTTAGACTTTATTTGCTGTTGTTTAGAACTTTGTGATGTTTAGCACTCAAACACAAAACACTTAATCCCAGTGACAAAGACTGAAGCTATAGGCCTGAGCACATGGGTGGATTATGAACTTTCAGGCCCCTGGGTCCAGATGTATTAAGGGCCCCCCACTCATTTTCGTATATGTGGGAGGGGGGGTTTGGGGGTCCTCCCCCAGAATTTTATTTGTTTGATGTGATTTCCTGTATTCTGGTGCATTTTGGGGATGGCCAATAATAAATTCAATCAGATTCATAGCCTTCATCCTGATTTGTTGATATTGAGGCAATGATTCCATGCAAAGGCTTGGGCTTCAGGGCCCCCTGACCCCTTGGACCCCTGGGCCTGGGCCCGGTAGGCCCGTGCAGTAATCCATCCCTGCCTGAGCAGCATTTAGTTTTTCTCCCTCTGAAATGAACATTTAGCTGGTGAACACCTGGGACTAGCTACAGAGTAAAGAGCAGAGTAAGGGCCTCTACGCAGTCTGCCGTAAAGCAGCAGTAACCTCGCCAGCACACACCTCAACAGGTGGTGGTGTTTATGGGTACAGACACACACAAACAGCATGCATACTCTCTCTCTCTCTCACACACACACACACAAACAGCATGCATACTCTCTCTCTCACACACACACACAGCATGCACACAAATAGCAATCAATTGAAGGATTGCACTTGGCAGGAAATTCTATTATATAAATCCATGAATTAAGCCGCCTCATTAACTGTAAACAACCTAATTGATGTTTCCTATGGAAAAGGAGACAAAAGATCAAGTTCACTGATTGGTGCTTAGTCAGTCACACCTCAAGTTCAATTCACAGAAAAGTTCAGTGGTCACCATTCAGTGGACAGAGGAGGACAGAGGAATATATGTATTGAAATAGTTAATACATGTGCAGGACAGTCCACATATATGTGCCGGATTGAGGCTGCTGAGTTGTTGCGCCCCAAATGCACCGTGAGGGTCTCACATAGAGACAGCCCAGCTGCAGCACATGAGTGTAAGCAACCACCACATTTCTGCCCAAGAATAACAAGGATATCTTTTTCAAATCCACTGCGGCCATGTTGTTGTGGCCATGGCCATGTATGGTCAGCACTGCTGCAGTGTGCCAGGTCCCACAAGCGCTTTCACACGCCTGTGTTATGTTACACATATAAGCTCTGTAGATAGACACTTTAGAAAAGGAAAATCTGCTGAACAATACTGGATAAATACTGCTAAATAATACTAAATAAAACTCATTTCAGCATATCTCCAAACGGGGAGTTAATCCTAGCCTACTACTAACCTCATGATAAGGCTGTAAGCAGTGTTGACAAATAAGCCAAGCCTAACTGACAAGACAAAGGTTGACAAAAGGCAACTGTTGCACATGCAAACATCCCATTGTAGTCGGGCTCTACAGTAAAACACATTTATTTATAATAAGAAAAACATCTATTTGTCTATGCCTCCCATCGACTGTGCTCAAGCTCAATTTGTTTACTATTATTCTTTTGTTTACTATTGATTTTTGAACCACATGTAAAGATATCTTGATTTGCATCATGAACTGAATGACACATTTCCATATTACCATGGACACACACAGGTGATCACTAAATATTGACCCAGAGGGGGAAGTTACAGCGTACAATTCCTCTACAGCTCCTCTCCTGATGCCCTGCACCATTCCTCTCTCCTGGTCTTCATAATTGAGTCAAAAGATGCAATTTTCTTATTAATCTAAACTAGAAGAAGTTAATTTACCAACCATCCATTTATCATAACTATAACCAACTTGTCCATGAGTAGTAGAAGACCTTTTAATCATCCTGACATTGCCTAATTAGCTGTTTATTTAATAATTAAAGAAGACCTTTTAATCATTCACTGCCCATGTCCTACAATCTTGAAGTGAAGATCCTGACATGGCCTAATTAGCTGTTTATTTAATAATTAAAGCCCAGACGTGTCCACCTCATGCCAAGAGGGAAGAGTAAAACACAGATATCAGTTTAACATGGCGGCCTAAAGAACAGCGCAGGATGCTTCTTACCTGATTTCTTCAGGATCGAGAAAGCCTCTTAAGGATCAGCCTTTCCCCAGGGAAGGAGAGAGAGACAGTGCTAGCCTAGAGTGAGAGAAACGTCAAAGAGGACCGTTAGGCTGAATTCCAAAAAGTTATCCCCCTCACTTTTCTGTCGATGGAGGCAAAATCCTTTAAAACAATTCGGCAGCAGGAACAAATGGCCATAAGCGTGCCAGTGAGCTTTGTTGGGGGGGGGGGGGGGGGGGTGCAACACGTGACTGGACCTTTCTCTGGGATGTGGGATTGAGAGGGAGGGGGGTGGGTCATGAACAGGGGTCACTGGGGGGGAGGGGGGGTTGAGGTGCGGCAGGATGCAGGGATGTGAGGGGCACCAGGGTGTGTGTGTGTGTGTGTGTGTGTGGAGGGGTTTGGGGGGGGGGGGTCTTTTTGGCGTGTTGTTCTCTTTGGTCTTCTGGAACTGTGGATGTGCCGAGGCTTGCAGTACTGGTGTGTGTTGGTCAATGCAACATGCTGAAGCACACACTTTCTTTCAGCCACAACACGCAGCGCAGCGCAGCACAGCGCAGCACAGCGTTGGGCCCAAGCAAAGAGGGGGTGAGATATACACCACTGTATGTATCAACACACACACACACACACACACATCATGCTCACACCAATACAAATGCACGAAGCAGAGCTACTCACCAATTGCTCATCATTTCATCACAAATGTGTGTGATATGGCGCCTGATAAAAGCGTGTTGGAGGTGTTACACAATAGGACTAAGAGGAAACACAATTTCATGGTTTCACAGTTTAAGAAAAATGTAACGTTGCTGTGGATTTATAGCTTTAAACTTTGCTTTTGGACTGATGGAAAAACGATCAACTGCCTTAAAAAAAACCAAGACACATTAACATCATCAGGGCTTTGTAAGGAAATGAAAATGAGATTAGGAAATAGACGAATTATAGTTTAAAACCGCTAAGAGCCTCTTCTCTCCTTTAGACAGGACAGAAGTGTTTTATTTATTGGCTTACTCTAATTGTAACCGGATCCCTCTTGTCTGGAAGGAGGGCACTCAGTTTGAGAAGACCACTGAATAGAATATATAGCCACCCTATGAAACACATAAAACTACAGCTCTCTTAACAATAGGAAGTAGGGATTTCGGAACCTTAAACATTAGCTATAACATACAACCCCAAATCAGAAAAAGTTGGGCCATTGTGTAAAATGCTAATAAAAACAGAATGTGATCATCTACAAATCTTGTTAACCCATATTTAGCTGCAAAAAGGATCAGACAACAAATCAAATGTTGAAAATGACAAATTTGACTATTTCAAACTGCTATTAGACAATGGTTATCGGAAATTTCCTGAGCCCATACAATGATTGGTCCAAAAGACTATCTGTCCAATATTGTTTTTCAGCCAAAGATGTATCTGAATTCTCTGACTATTTTAATGATGTGTGATTGAAGTGTGAAGCATTATGTCCATTGGAGTCAGTAACTCCACACACACACTAGTGTGTGAAGTGTGAAGCATTATGTCCATTTGAGTCAGTAACTCCATACACAAACACTAGTCATATTACACTCTTCAGCTTCATTAGTCAGCGTTATTTATTACCTTTATAAAGTACACTGATGCAGAGTATTTTATAATGTATCTGATTGTGCCAACATTACTGAAGTCACAAACATACCTGAAGACACAAGTGTGGTTACAAAAAACAAAAGTTTGAATTATTGGTCTTCTCCTACAACAATTAGTTATAGCTTCCATTTCCATCCCTCACGGGACCAAAGAGTATATATTTATATTTATATAACTTCTACTTATGTTCATTTCACACTTTAACACGTATCAGTGTGTTTTTTGCTGCATATACTAGTGGTAAAAACAGGAAGACGACACGATGTAGACTGATTTTTTTTTGTCTCAGTGAAATTGCTATTTTGTGTTTTGACTTGGAAAAACACACTTGTGTTTGTTTTGATGCGTGTAAATAAACACAAATACTTGAAGTTTAGATCCCTGTATGTTTACAGAACTATGACAAAAGTATGACCTCAAACTGACATAGCCTACCTTGTGCACAGAGAAAGCAAAAGCAAAAATGCGTTTTTTTATTCATACCATCAGTGTGTAGTTGTGTGCTTATTAATGTGATGGCTTGTGTTTGTGGTTTGATACGAAAACACAATTTTTACGAAGGTGAAGAGTTAAGCAAGGTTTATTAGCTTTTGCAAGAGAACTACAATGTTTTGCTGATTTGGTGAAAGGTTTTCTTATTTGTGTGTAGTTTTGCAAAAATAGTCAATAGTTACAAAAAATGTGCTTAAGCAATCAGAAAAAACTGTAAAAATGTCTGAATTGATGTGTGGGGCAAGATGCCCAAGGCCCAAATATCCAGTGTCCCCATCATTATTATTGCTATCCTTCTGTAGGCGAAGGAAGGCGAAGGTGAAAGAGATTTCAAATGATACATTTGAATTTTTCACACCCCCCAGTTTGCAGTTTGAGAACCACGGTCTTAACACATATGAACATCTTCACAGGAAATGTGAACAAAGTCACTGAGTGATAAGCATACAAGGAGACTTGCTGCATATACTAGTAGTACAAATAGGAGGGGCAGCAGAGACCTTTCTGCATATCAAACCACATCTATTAATATGAGCAGCAGAGACCTACCTATCTGCCTACATTCACACCATAGCTCTTTCTGCATATCAAATTAATAACTCAGCTTCAGATTCCTCCCAGTTTTACTTTTGGGTTTTCATCAACGTCATTTTGAAGTTATTCAAAAATGTAACAGAACAAGCATGATTTAGAATCATGAAGTAGACTGTGTAGGTGCTTAATGTAGGAAAAACATCAAACTGGGAGGAATCTGAATAATAATAATTTGGTTTGCAGAAAGAGCTCTGGTGTGAATGTAGGCAGAGATTGCTTCTTTTGCTGGAGTTCATCCTTTAACAGCACCCTCTAGTGACTCCTCACATAACCACCCACAAGTGCACCCGTCCCTGAGCAACATAGCCATTAAACCAGTCATATAAAGCCACACTAATCTGGAAAAAAAAACAGGTAGTAGAATGATGCATGGAGTTCATTATTTTCACCAATGATGATTTATATGTACATGTATTCATTTAGCTGACCCTTTATATGTATGTGTTCATTTAGCTGACCCTTTATATGTACATGTGCTCATTTAGCTGACCCTTTTATCCAGAGGGACTAATGAACAATAATATTCAAGTTACAGTGCAACAGGACAATAAATACTTGAATAAATTATAACCCATTTGCTTGGTTTACACTTTAAATGAGAGATAGATAGATAGATGGATAGAGAGATAGATGTTCAGTGACTTGATTTTTGTTTTGTATCCATCCCCTCACTTATGCCCATCAGTAACCTTTTCTTTGAGTTGTTATTTTGTCGTCATGATGGAACTATAGCCAGGAATAATGATTGACCAGTGACTGGACCTTCCAGTCTATATTACTATACGTACTGCACTGAGGTGATCTCCATTCCACTCACTGCACTGAGGTGATCTCCATTCCACTCACTGCACTGAGGTGATCTCCAGTTCACTCATTGTGATACTATTAGCCCCAATTGGCTGGTCTGCTGTTGATTTAGGTCAGTTACTTTAAGGGGGGTGAATATTTATTCTTATAATGTACATTACTTTGTAGAAATGTGCTTTAACGTTAACATTAAAGAGGGGATTTTTGTAAATTATTGTAAAAAAGGGCAAATTAATTTTTTTAAAGATTATTTTTATTAAAGCAATAAAATGGGTGAATTATTTTTAAAGGCACTGTACTTTTCTGCATCCAGCTGTGGGTAGCCCAGATTTGCACTTGACATCAGGACAAACAGTCCTTCAAATGGCCAGCTTAATGTGGCTTCCTAAAATGATACACATCTGCAAGCAGCATCATCATTATTATCCTCACCTCACCTCTGCAGGGAATTCTTGAGATAGGCGCTTCTGAAAAAACACCCTGTCTCACTGCTGATGCTACTAATTAGTCCAATGACACATCAGATAGATAGATATATAGATAGATACTTTATTGATCCCCAAAGGGAAATTCAAGACTTTCATTAGAACTTTTATGTGATCTTCAGACGCATTGCATTCTCACTGATTAAGCAAAAAAATATTTATTTTTGCAGCTACATCGATTTATATACATTTAATAATTAAGTTGAATGACAAATCAGATGGTAAATATGAACAATAAAACATCTCACAGAGTTACAATTAAGAGCCTACTAATAGAGCTAGGCATCAATTAAGAGCCTACTAATAGAGCTAGGCATCAATTAAGAGCCTACTAATAGAGGTAGGCATGTCCATTGTGGTACCTAAAAAGGCATAGAAAGTTAACAGAAATACAAGATTCGATACAAAAGCTGATGTCAACAATAAATATGAACAAATACTTACATTGCAAATAAAAGCATTTCAAAATCGTTAAAAACACACACACATAAGAGCAGAACGGCAAGTCAGCTTGTTTTATACAGTGGTAGCCATCCTCACAGGGGGGGGCTCTGAGGGCATAGGACGAGAGTGCCCCGCAACAGGAGGCTAGATAGAGAGAGAGAGAGAGAGAGAGAGAGAGAGAGAGAGAGAGAGAGAGAGAGAGATTAAAGTTTTGATTTGAATAAACAACCATCAAATGTTCAGAGGTAGGCCTACCAAGAATTGAGTTCATTACCTGGTGAAGTCTGTAGTCTGGCGGCAATTTCAAACCGCTTGTTAAAAAGTGGTGGGGTGAGCTCAGAGTTGTTACAGCCTAGGAGAGAATATCAGAAATCAATATTTAGTAAGCGAACATGAAGTAATGATTAAACGGAATTCCACAACAATACGTCTGTGCTGATTTATTACCTTCTCCACAGCCCTGGAGACAGGATATCTTGCTTCGCTGTCTGTGAAAGCGATGCAAAGGACGAGTGCAATGTCAGTGTTAAAATATAAGTTCCAAATAAGTGCTGATTCATCTCAACATTAACGTTCAATTACAGAACAATTGTGACACAAGACGATGTAACTAAGGACACAGAAAGGTGAACACCTACTCCTCTTCTTGTGGTGGAGGACACAGGGCAACACCACACAGATGAGCACAAGGACTAGCAGACTGCAGGGGATCCCAGCAGCAATGCCAGCGATGGCCGGTCCACTCAGCCCTCCTAGCACACACAGACCAGTTACCAACACACACGGACAAGTTTCAAACACACACAGACCAGTTACCAACACACACAGACAAGTTACCAACACACACAGACAAGTTACAAAACACACACAGACCAGTTACCAACACACACAGACCAAGCTGGGGAACATTCGTCCGTATAAGAAATTCCAGCAAGTCGAATCCAGACCAGAGCAAGAGCAAATGAACAGATTACATTTTTAAATTGGCTTGTTTTACAATCAATTCCTTATCTTTTCATAAAATTTTTAAGTAAATTATTAAAAACTCACTTTTACTTATGCAATTGTGGCCTATATGTTAATTTGGGGGATATTATTCATACTATATTGTAATTGTTATATCTCATTCAAACTGTAAGCAGCTTCTTGATGTTATAAGTGCTTCTAGAATGAACATATTGTAAAGGAATACAACACAACATATTCAATTCCACAAGAACATATATATTTATTAACACAACATGCTCAACAGTACACATATTCTAGGCAAAAGGGCAATTAGGTCAGGTCAGTCAGTTATTTCAGTCAGGTCAGTGATTACTTTCTGACTGAAAAGGAACCAGAATAATAAAACATATATTTTAGATTTATAAAGATAAAGATGTATAAAAATATTATAAAGATATTGATGTACAAGACCAACAATAACCACATATAAATAGGCCTATACTGTACAAACAGTCGAGAGGATCCCAGCCCATGTAAGCAATCAAGAAAAACTGATTTATTGATAGAACAATTATTAACACTAGACGGCAATAAAAACATTTAATAAAAACATTTATACATTTATTAATAGTAAAGTAATAAGTTTAACTACTTCAGTATAATAAAGTATCTATCTATCTATCTATCTATCTATCTTTTGTAACTGCCTCAGTGTTTGGGTAAAATATTTTGCCTTTATACTGACTGTGGCCAGTTACAACAGTGCGAAACTGGCCACATTTACAACATGCATTTGAGGTCACAGTGCGTACATGCGTTTTGTGTCTGCAGGTGCTTGGGTGGGTGTTTGCTGTGTGTATGCAGGTGGGTGGGCAGGTGAGTGGACAGTGCAGCGGACTGAGACTGGAGACTGGCTGCAGAGGAGGGCACAGCACTGGGCACAGAGGACGGCACAGCACTGGGCACAGAGGACGGCACAGCACTGGGCACTAGCTGCAGAGGAGGGCACAGCACTGGGCACTAGCTGCAGAGGAGGGCACAGCACTGGGCACAGAGGACGGCACAGCACTGGGCACAGAGGAGGGCACAGCACTGGGCACAGAGGAGGGCACAGCACTGGGCACAGAGGACGGCACAGCACTGGGCACAGAGGAGGGCACAGCACTGGGCACTGGCACAGAGGAGGGCACAGCACTGGGCACTAGCTGCAGAGGAGGGCACAGCACTGGGCACTAGCTGCAGAGGAGGGCACAGCACTGGGCACTAGCTGCAGAGGAGGGCACAGCACTGGGCACAGAGGAGGGCACAGCACTGGGCACTAGCTGCAGAGGAGGGCACAGCACTGGGCACTAGCTGCAGAGGAGGGCACAGCACTGGGCACAGAGGAGGGCAGCTGGGTAGAGGGCAGCTGGGCAGAGGGCGGCTGGGTAGAGGGCGGCTGGGCAGAGGGCGGCTGGGTAGAGGGCGGCTGGGTAGAGGGCAGCACGGCAGAGGGCAGCTCATCATCTGGCGCCACTAGATTTTCAACAATGGCCTCCCAAGGTATCAATAAAGCCTTCGTCATCTTCCTCTTGTTCCTCCATGGTGATGTCCTCCAGCAACTCTGATGTCCTGTCTGAGCCAGGGGTCATGTCCTTCAGGGGCTGTTTACTCTGCCTCAACAGGTATTGGACTCCAATGAGCTCCCCTAAGCAAACATTGTAATAGGGAAAAAATAAAGGGAAATTAAAAAGGGGTTCTCTGAAAGGTACACAATTGCTTGCATGCGCATAACATGATGTTTAATAGTCTATAACGTTACATTCAGAACAATTTCGCCTCTTTATGATGACCTGACCCCATTAACTATAATAAACAAATACGTAGCAGCATTAACCCCACTGCTTGCAGACCATACACATATTCCATAAAAGTGTCAGATGTGCGGTCTTACAACTAACTTGAGTAACGTTAACGTTAACTAATTCCGAGCATTCCTGTCCGTCTGAAATAAATAACGTTCATGTTAATGAAAAGAATAACACTGCCACTGGCTTGATGCTAGCCTCAACTATGCTTAACTTAACCAAAGAAACGATATGCTGACCTAAAAGGCTACACATAGTCAGACAACGTCGGATACTATTTACATTACAAATATATAGCTACAGTAATTACATACGTTCAGTATTTAACGTTACACATTAACTGAACATACATACATTAACTGAATGTTTTTAGCATCGGCTAGCTAGTGATGTATAATTATCTGAATTCTGCATAACTTTCCATAAATCTTTCCATAATTGAAACACAACAAAATAGCCATTTTATCAACAAAATATAAACAACATACCTGTTTTATATTCTTGATCGCTGAGCTGGCGGATGAAACTGATGGAATGTACATTGAACGTTGTCAACAAATGACGTAAAGGTAGCACGAGGATTTCGAAAGATTGGCCACCTGCGGTGATTGGACGTTTGAGAGAAAGACTGATCATGTACAGTAATTGGATGAGGAAACATGGGCCTGGACATTTGATTGAGGATGCAATATCTAAACCCACAACGTGGTTGGCCTTGAAAAGATGGAGCCAGGTACACCATTGGACGAGGAGTACGAACCATCCGCTTGCAGGTACCAGGATGGTATGGACTTACGAACTGAGATGGTAAGGAGAACATTAGATATTTATTGCTGACGTAGTACAGTTATTTTCACATTGACGGTATTCAAATTAAAATTTTCATTATTGTTAAATATCATGATGGGAGAGTATTATTAAAAATGTTACAAGTATGCAAATGCATATGTTTACGGGCATTTAGGTTTTACGGTGTTGTTTTGTTGTAAAGACATGCAAGGCATTCTGGGCCGTAATGAACAGTGGTCGGCAGCACTCCATAGGCTACGTATTAATATGAATAGGTGTTTCTGTAAACCTAGGGACAATAAACAGCTATCTCTGTTACAAAAACGAGCTGGTAATCGCTCATTGAAGAGGGAACTATGATAAAAAGATTGTTTTCCTAAAAGCATGGAGTTGACGAAAGAATAAGCAAGCAATGTCATGTTAATGTTAAATAGCCTACATCTGAACGCTAGGTGGCAACGTTGTATTACATTTCACTAGTGTACTTGAAATACGGTGTGAGCTTCACAAGTAAGGAAGGTGCAAATATTATGTAATTTATCATGGGAAATTATTGGAAATGTTATTTCTTGTTTATTCTAATTGCAAACCACACGCATCCATTCGTAATCACACGTACACTTTTAATACCTTGAAAATACTCTCATTTCGTTTATTTGATGTTGCCTAGCAACACAGCATTCAGAGCAAAGATTCTAGAACAGGGCTTCAGAGAGACACGTTTTGAGTTCGTGGCCAAGTACCTAAAATATCGGTTTCCATGTGTATGTGCTGGATGGTGTGCTTCCTTTATGAAAGTAAGTGTTTTATAGAGTTACAGACATAATGAGTCATGTTGTAGTGGTCAACATAAAAGTGCCCCTCCTGTTATTAGAATGCTAAGCGTTGAAGCATGCTAAGCAGAGATTTAGTATCATTAATTTCTTGTGTGGCTAGCTATAGGGATGTTGTATACATATATATGCATGTTGCTAATTCGGATTTATGTTGTTTAGCGTAATGCCATGGTCCTTTGATATGAGATGCTTGCACTCGTAACTTCGTCACTTAAAACTTTAGGACTGCTATTTAGCACTTTAGCCCTAAAAGTAGCACCTAAGTCTGTGACAGCTTAAAAGAAGTGGCGAGGACTCCTAACTCCTAACGCAATGTTTTGAAATGCGTCTACTATTGTGTACAGGAGCTTCCAATCGCGAGGGAACTTGCATTGTAGGCATAACTAAGGGATGCAATAACACCACCAACAACCAAAACTAGCCTACTCATTGTCAACATGTACATTAAATGTAACGTTTCATGTGAATCAAATTAAAATGTTTTCTTTGCAAACGTAGGCATAGGCATATGGTGACAGATTCATTTAATAATGCTGCTGTGTGAATCACGGTAAGCGCGAATGAAGTGGCCACTTCTTAATGGGACGCACTGTATGGAAGTGGGCTAAGTAAAATAGAGATGTTTCAAATAAGATAAGGTTAATCAGAATTCTACGATATGCCCACTTGAAAACGGCAGAGATAGAACTGGCCTTTCATAGCAACCAAAGATCTGAGCTGTGTTGCAATGTGAGGCAAAGTATAGAAAGGTGATGAAATATACAGAGACAGGTCCAGAAATATAGTGCAATGTAGACAGTAGTATACAGTTGATTTACAGATGGTGGTTTAGAGTAATATGAAGTATTCCTTTATTCTGAGATACATCTGAGATAGGCTACATCAATAGGCTCTCAAAACTGGTCTTCATTTCGAACATGACATGAAGCATCTTTTCCCCCATGCATTTCATGTGAGGATATAACTGTGTGTGTAAAAGCTCACCTGGCCCAGTACCCAACGGCTCCGACGGCTTCCCAGCACTCTGGCCTGCCATGGGGATGACCCGGAAGTGGTATCTTGCTTTGGGGTCAAGTCCTGAGATTTCTGCACTTCTTGAGGAGGCAGGCCTCACCTGGAGGGTCTGGAATTCCTTGGCTCGCTCACTCTGGCTGACCGTTATGTTGGTGGATGGATCAGAGAGGTCAGGCCCCTTCATCTGGATATCAAAACCTGGACAGAGGCATAGCAAGAGTGAGTGTCTGTGTGGAGCAATGAAAGGCGTACACATGCTATTTATTAATGGGAAGTGAAGACCAACATACAGACCTTTAAAAACAAGGATAGTTTTGAAAATATAGACCCTTCCAACTACATAAACAAATGTGCGTTACTAAGGCATTTCCATTTTAAAGTTGACATTGTATAGAGTAGGCCTACTATGCTAAAGTCTGATACATTCTCATTACAACTTATCTGCATTGATTTTGAACATAACAATACTACTCTCAGCACAGATAGTAGATCGTACAGGCAATTGAAAAGAAAGTACACAACAAAAAAAGAGAGAGGTCTTCATATCTGCCATCAAAGTTGATTACTAAATGATTATGGTAAATTCCTAACCTGACTCTCGCCAGATGAATTTCGTTCCGCTTAGCTCCGCCTAGCTTCACTCACATCCATCTGGGACCTCTTCCATTGAGAGTGATTTCTGCACCCGATTTTATGGTATAGCCAATCAGGACGCAGGGCGGGATTTTCATAGATGTGACATAGCGTAGAAGCGACTGTGAGACTGTTATCAGCGTCACGGGTTGGCTTCGATGTGAGTGGTTGAAGTAGCACGTCAATAGATGACGGACAAGTGGCTTATTCAATCATATGCAAGCATTTTTTGATTAGGCCCAGCCTTCTGATGCAACACTCTAATGGATTGGTCCCAGATGGATGAGTGGAGCTACCGCTTTAAGCTCCACTAGTAGAGGACAAAGTAAAAGTTTAAAAAAAGCAACAAGAAGCTAAATACATGTGAGGACAGGACATGAGTGTTAGTGTCCGTCTTTTCACTTGGCTGTAATGTTTACACCCCTATTTCACGTGTTTGGGATTCTGTCTCAAATGGTGACATATCACCACTCTCACAGTGGTTCAGCGTGTGTTTACTATAAACTTCAGCAAACCTTGGGAAAGTATGACTCATGGTGTATCACTCAAACATTGAAGGAGGGAGAGAACACTCCTTGTCCTGTCTTGCATGCTGATATATCCTTCACACAGAACTTCCCAAGTAGCTTAATATTGCTACAAGCAAAGCTTCATTTGAACTAATCCAATATAAAACTAAGGATACACTTAAAGTAAAAGTAAAGTGACTGGTATTTAGCAGACGCTGTTTTTCAAAGTGACATGGACTCAACAGTGGATTCCGAAATTACACCCAGGCCGACCAATTGTGAGCTGGTAACTCTACCTGTAACTATAGCCATAGATGGTACCTCCCAAAAGAGCATAATTACTGTTCCTTCCTCATTTGAGGAAAGACTTGCTTCTGAAATGGCAGGACCTGAAAGAAATAAGGATAAAAAGAAAGAGTGAGCAATAAAACACAGAGCAACATGCTGTCTTGGACTGCTGTCAGCTGCTGCCATTCCTTGAAAAGAATCTCTGAGACTCCTGCATAGATTTTAATGAAGTGTTATTGACATTTGTTGTCAAAATAATTCCATATCTGAAAAATCATATATTATTGGATAAGAGATGGGGAATGAACACGCTGCAACCATGTTATCCATATATACCTGTCGGAATGATATCGCCGCTTTGTCTGCCTAAAGGATTGGCAGCAGTGCATTTGTAAGTGTGCAGGCCAGTGGTGATGATGTTGAAATTCCCAATGTGGAGCCAGGTGGTGTCCATGCTGACCTCATGGTCACTCAGAGAGCTCACATCCTCCCCAGACATTGACCAGGTCACTGTGGCATTCGGTATGGCCTCAGTGACACATCCGATGGTCACCAGCAGCTTGCCGTTCTCATTCACAGCGGCTGAGACCGAGGGGAGGAGGCCTGCTGTCTTGCCTTCATAAACAAAACAAGAAGCGCTACATTTACTGAAATGGAACAAAAAGAGGAATTGAGATTGATCTCTTTTTCCATCAGTATTTTTAAACCATCATGACCTCTTGCTCAGGGCATCAGCTGATATCATATTTTAGAAACAAGAATAAGGAAGAGAAAGAGAGGTGTAAACTTGCGTGCAGTGATGTTGCACTGTCCCTGGTAAACGGGGTGGTGGACGACACATGCCACCTCTGTCCCGTCTAAGCCCTGGGGGTTATCCACGGTCACGTTGAGCTCCCCGATCCCAGCGCTGGAAGTGTTGAGAGCAGGGAAGGACAGCAGTGCCCCTGGGGTGCCCCCTGGCCACTGGCAGTGGTACTGCAGCGCTGCGTTCTCGTCCACGGCGTGAACGGAACACACAGGGCTGCCCGCAGGGCTCTCTGCGCAAGCGAAGGAGGCAGAAAATTGAACATCGTTGTGGAACTGCAGAGATCGCTTTGTAAAGCACTCACTCACACGCACACACACACAGAATTAATGATACAGCTCATTACCTCAACACTGCTGAGGATGAGCTTGCCAGCTGGCAAAATCACTTGTTACAACTATGAGCAATGTAAAATGAATATACTGCTTTCACACCATGTGTGCTGTATAAGTTATTCCAATATATGCCCAAATGTACACCAGTGAGGTCTCTAAAACACTTAATGTGAAACAGTTGTTGAAATGTTGCTCTTCATGTAGTCTAAATGGTGAACTCACTATAGATGTTAACAGTGAGTTGGTCTAAATGGTGAAGACTCACTATAGATGTTAACAGTGACACTCTTGTTCAGCTGTGCTCCAGTTTGGGTGTTTATCAGCATGCAGGTGTAAACGCCGCTCTGGCTGGTCTGGGCATTGGCGATGTGAAGTGCCCCTGGCTGGGCACTGGGGACAGCCTGTCCCATGAATGCCCAGGAGGCCGCTGGCACAGGCTCCCCTTGCGCCCCGCAGGAGAACCACAGAGACTCCCCCAGAACAAAGAAGTCCTTTGTTGGGCTCACTTCCAGCATGGGTTGATCTGGTCCATCTGAGGGGACACCAGAGATGCAAGAAACACAGGTCAGAGAGATTGGCTGCTCGCTTGCTTTATTAAAAAGCCTTCCTGCAGGGATTTCATTCCGAAAAACACTCAAGAGGCTTTTGTTTTACCTGTGGAGCCGAACTATGAGTGAAGGCTAAAGGCTGGTGTGGTGGGGCACAGTGTGACTAACTATGAGTGAAGGCTAAAGGTGGTGTGGTGGGGCACAGTTTGACTAAACAGCAAATGTGAGAACATGCAGGAACGCTGCTAGAGTGATTGGCCTGAGCCAAAAATTATGAAATGCAATTTCGAGTCAAATCCATATTAAATGCTCAAGAGTTGCTGCTAAAAAAATGAGAAATTGATCTGTGGAAAACAAACACCACACAACCATTGCTCAAGGGGCTAAATCACTGGAAGCTCAAGTCGAGTAAAATTAAAAGTAAGCAGTTATAGCAAATGAAGAAAAGACAAACTTGTAAATCATGTGGGGATCAATATTAAGCCAGAGGGACATCTATACCACAGCAATCATAATAGGCAAGGCACAAGCATAATAGCAGCAGGAGCCCATGTCTAGCTCACTTACACAAAACAGTGACATTCCTTGAGGAGGTTCCAAAGCTGAACGGGTTCTTAAGGGTGACTCTGTACAGGCCTGTGTCTGTTCTGCGTGGATGAATGATGGAGAGGTTCTTCCCGCTCACGGAGTAGTGAGAACCATGCTGCAGTTCTGTCCCATTGAAGAACCACTGCACCTCTTCTGCCTCTCCTTTTGCTGTGGTGTAATATAAAGTGAATGTTCCATTGCCTTCAACAGCATCATTTGGCCGAGTGTGCAACAAGACTTCTTCAATTATGTCTGTGAAATCAACAAAAACAGTAACTTGGTGATTGGAAATAACATCACTAAATATTGACCAAAAGGCACCTAAGGGTTAAACACAGATCATGAACATAAACATACACCAGTGCATATACATGAAGAAAATCTGATCAGGTGACGGAGGATTTGCTGTTCTTTAATGATATGCTTTAAACTGACCATAAACTGTTAGGTTGAATGATGCTCTGCGTTGCTCCGACATCACCTGCACCACAATGACTTCATAGGTTCCAGTGTAATCAAGAGTCAGATTGCTGAATGTCAGGGAACCATCATCCTCCAGCGACAGAACATCCTTATACCGAGAAGCAATTTGAGGTTCGCCAATGCCAACCGTCCAGTGAGCAATGGAGACGCCATCTTTCCACCAGGACACCTGTGGTGGTGCGTTCTGACTGGTGTAGGTAATGGCAAGGCTTACGTTGGTGCCAACCAGGGCTTTGAACAATGAAGGGCCAATAGGCTTGACTGATGACTCGCATCCTGTAAAGACAGATTCAGAAAGAATAGGTGTGTGCGCGTTCTTACGTTCTTGGTATGACCTATCCAAACTAGAGACCTTCCTTTGGAAGAAAATGTCTACCTTGAAAGTATACAAGTTTTCTTACACCGCGAACATTGGGTGAAATCCAAAAATGACAAGGTGTTAACACCGAATGGCAACGCTGAAATGGTCACCATATCAAGCACATTTGAAACACTAATCCATTACACAAGAACCATCAAAACGGGCTAATTAATTCCCATTAAACATGCTGCGACTTAAACATCGGCAGGGAACGACGAAGGACATGGCTTTTCTTTAAAAACAGACTAGTACGTTGATTTATGACAACACACAGATATGCATATATGGTAAAAGCATGGCAAATAAAATAACACAAAGTCTGACCTCTAATAAGGAAAATCAGAAGTAGTCCAAAATACGTGTGGTGAAAATCGACGCTGTTTAAAATGAACATGTTCCTAATCAGCCAGCAGTTAGTTTATGTCTCCCTTCTTCGTCCTTGGGAAATCAGAAGTAGCCTAACCAGGGATACAATTACAACAACCACTCCTCTGTTGATGGTACGGCTCCTTTTCTAGACACAGGTAGCAGTGTCAGCATTGCCAGGTGGAACTCACCTGTGCGCGCATGGAAATCACTTTAAATACACACGTGAGAGATCGCGCCTTATTTAGTTTCCCAGTAGTTTTAAGCCATCCTTACACCAGAAGACTTTGACAATATTTGGGAAAGATTCTTGAAACATTGTAGTCTTTTGAGTAAAGCTTGAATGTGAAAGACTCCAATCTTTCACAAATCGTGTGTCCTCTGTTGTATGGGTAGCATTACGTAGCCTGTCTGTTTCATGGACGTGGTCCTCTTTTGTCTTAATACGATATCAGCATTTCATTTCACACAATTACATTAAATTGTGCTTGCCTTCTGTAGTCTACGTGTCCACAAGTGGCATACTCTGACCTCACAAAATGTCATGCATTCACAGCTTAACACCAAGTACCCCATTCTTGCAGTTGTGTTAGCCTCCCCTTCCAAACCTTTTGTACGAAAGATGAATGAGAGGCTATAGCTTATGCATATCCATGAGTCAAGGACATTGTAATGGAATGCAGCCTGTACTTAAAGTCTAAACCATAGATAGTTGGCTCATAGCCACTGTCACATTTGAATAATTCTGTATAAAATAAAATGAAAGCTAAGCAGTTTTGTTCTTTTCCTGTAAATCTTTAATTTTTGGAGCTATACCAACACGCTTATCTTCACAATCCTTATTGTGAGGGACCCCCCTCAAAAAAAAAACCCTACCAAAATGATCCAATGCATATCAGGTGGTGTAGTGTTCGCAGGATCATAAGCAGCTCTCTCTTCCCATCGTCCCCGTTTTCCTGAGTGCAATGCTTGGGGAAGTAATGTGATTAAATGTGCGCTTTATTTCTGAACATTTACTTAATTAACAGGCACAAAAGAAAATCTCCACAGGACTCAAGCGCTCCAGACAAACAGAACATGGACTGATGAGGACGTAATTAATTTGTGAAACACTTTAAATTCCTGCTATCACTGGTTATTAATCTCCATTTCACATTCTTTGTTCAAAAATGACGCTTGCAAATGAGTAACTAAATACTTCTGGATTATATATATATATATATATATATATATATATATTTCATCTGAACAATAGCAGCTACTCTCTAGAGATACATTGGTACAGACACATAAAAGCAATCATTTCACTATTATGAGGAGCACCCCCTTTGTCGTTCAAGGCCAACGGTCATCTTCTTCAAATCTTAAGAGACATTTTCAGTTTCCAGCACCATACATCCCAGTACCAACTTGACTTCATCATTACACTTCAGGAGTTACTTTTCTCCTGCAACTTTTGTCTGTAACTTTGCTCTGTGATTATTTTGGCCTATAGCTCTAGCTTCCATGTCTTGCTTTTGCAGGGATGCAAACAGAGGTATGGTCAAAAAGGAGTGAGATTATCGAAGCCCACGCCCAAGCAGGAAATATCATATAATTACATTTTGCCACCACCTCTGCCATCCAGGGCTCACCCTATTCACACAAAAATGTTCTTTATATGAAAATACACTGTCCCAGTTCCTTGGCAGTGATGCAAACACATGTGAGGTGAAAAAAGAGAGAAACATTACCAACCAACTGTCTAAAAAAACAGTCTAAGATAGTTCCAGAAATGTATCTTTATGGATATATAAAACCATTATCATTGTTATGGTCTTGTTGTTGCACAATTGAAACTAAAGCAGTAAGTGAAAACATGCACATCGGTGGACTGCTTTACTAATGCAAAATTGCAAACTATTACAATGATTTCATTGCATTACTCAGCATGGTTGCACAGTGCTTGCATGAGAAATACTTCCCAAAAACCTTCCCTAATTGTAAGGATGCCATATAGGGGTGTAAATCACAAGTTTCATCACGATTAGATACAATATTGATTCTTTAAGCCAATGATTTGATTATTTTCGATCCTTCAACATTTTTAGCAATTCCATGTGTTACTGGGGTCTGTTGTTCATAGGAAATGAAAGATTTTTTATTAATTTTCATGGATTCAAAAATGCCAAATATTATAGGCTTAATTATAGGCCAAATACTGAACATTGACTGTGGAATCAGGTAACACACTTTTTTCTCTTTTCCTCCCCTAAAACCTCCTGTCACTTGCCAGATGCTTTTGAATTTAACATGGTTTAACTCATATGTTGCAGTCGAAGTGAAAGGAAACTAGCCTATTTGGAATATTCTGTAGGCCTGCTCAGTGTTGGGGAGTAACGGAATACATGTACCGGCGTTACGTATTCAGAATACAAATTATGAGTAACTGTATTCCGATACAGTTACAAGTTAAATAGTTGGTATTTAGAATACAGTTACATTGTTGAAATCAATGGATTACATGACGATACTTCTCTGTTTCATAAGTTTATTCACTCTCTAAATAAATTAAGGCAACTCCATTTCCCAGAAGCTCCTGAAAGCAATCTATGATTTCCATGTTCAAATCTAAGCCCCGCCGTCTTGCACTAGCCTCAAAACGCAGCCAGTGTGCATTATGGACGCGTCATCGGAGACCCTGAAATGACTGTTTGCACAGCAAATTAGGAGTAAAGTAAGTGGAGGTAACTCCTGTTCCTCACTGATCGCGGTTCCTGATGTCTGTTCAAAGGATATTTTCCCAAGTATTAATAGCTCAGGCTACTTCGGCCAATCGGTTACACAGTTTGCTAATCAATAAACAGAGCCTAGTTCACGTGTTGATTTAGACCTACAATTAAACCAATCTCTAAAATAGGCACTGCATTCTAAGTTTTTTATTCTAACTTAAAATAGCTTTATGGATAAAAATTTTTTCCTAATCTACATTTACGTTTTAAAATGAATTATATGGTGCAGCCTCTGAAGAATTATTCTTGCGAGTAGGCTAGCATATTTTAATGTGCGGTTTTTGATTGTCATTACGCAATCACGTTCATTTTGAGAGCACTGATATACAGTAGCCTATAGTGTTTACATTTACAGGTCATTTGCGTTCCACCTGTCATATGCGCCCCTCACTTGTACTGGGTTGATGCCACCGAAAAATCTCACACTAATATATTTTCTGGCTACGCCCTTATAGCCTATTTATTTAGTTTGTTTTAATTAGCCTAGTCGCCTGCTGTACAGTAGTTTTAGTGGTCACCTTGCTATTTTAAAGTTGTATCAGGTAGCTTAGTTGACTTTACATTCTCCTATGTGGGCCTAACACTTCAGCCATTTGGAACAGAAGAACACACCAGAATAGGCCTGTTTAGTAGGCCTAAGCGGGATTTGATGGCCGCATTCCTACACTTATAAAATGCAATTCAATGCGGAAGTAATCTAAGTATTCAGAATACGTTACTCAGATTGAGTAACGTAACGGAATACGTTACAGATTACATTTTTGGGCATGTATTCTGTATTCAGTAACGGAATACGTTTTGAAAGTAACCCTCCCAACACTGGGCCTGCTGTTCCTTTTATAAGAGCAATTTAACTGACTGAACAAGTTTTCATCAGGCTATTGAATGCTTTATATATGAATGCTATATACTTAATTTACCATTAGCTAGATTAAAATGGTTCTATACGCAGTTGTCATATAAATGCTTGTTTTGTTTTGCGTGTTTTGTAGTAGGCTATTCAAAGCATTTCACGTTCATCGCTCGTGGTGTAGGCCTTGACCACGAGGCTCGTGGTGTATGTCTTGAGTGATCGCTGTCCCTTTAAATGTCTGGGACTTTAAATTAGGCTCTGCAGTTTTTGTTGATGGACGGCGCCGTCTTTCATTCAGTTTTCCTACCGTTTTAATTAATGACACAGGCAATTCCGTGGTTGAAGTAAGGAATTGTTTTTACCCGTATTCTTGCAATTCCCACATAACATTAAATACTAGGCGTAGGTCACTGACAGGAATATTTGTATTATTGTACGGTTCCGGATGATCAGTCAGATGGCAGCGTGTTGCGTGTTGAAACTTCCACCTGAAGTAGCTATAGGCTACTGCGGAGGTAAGAGCGCGAACTGAGAGAGTTGCCTCCTAACGGAGCCTATATTTTCTTAGCTGCTAGAACGATAGACTACAGCTCCTTTGCTACATGATCAAAGATGAGTGGAGGTTATCAGAAGCACATTAACCAGCAGGCCCATATGAGAAACGCTCTGGTTCCTCTTGTAGCCTGCGGTAGATGACGTGAAAAAAGCTAGAGTCGCTGGAAAGCATCCTTGATGATCAGACCCCCCCCCATTAAAAAAAACTCTTCGGATCTGCACGATTCACACAAGTCACCCACACTGACGTGAAAAAAGCCGGAGGCGCCGAAAAGCGCCGTGTTTGCATCCCTGTTTTGGAAAATTGAACCGAGGCACAGACTAGTAAGCTACCAGGAAAGCCTGCTGAATCTCACCTGAAATGTTACCCCAGGCAATGGCATGAGGAATGTGCTGAGTATCACAGTGAGGACTTAATGCCTAGGCTATCAGCAGCCCTGTTTATAGGCTTCTGATGACAACAGGGGGCTCAAGAAGTTAATATGGTAGTTGAGCTGTTGTCTTAGCCCAGCCATCTATATACAATCAGACCTTTTTTTTTACTCATTGTGACATTGTGTAGCATTATGTAGTGACATTGTATAGCACTGTACAATATTATTTTATTAGCAGCAAATAATCTAGTGAAGGACAGTAAAAGGGATAAGGAAAAACAGATGTTTATTCTTCTGGATGGTTTCTGTACAATCAGAGAACAGTTACGAGGCGCTTGCGGTATTTTTTGTAATTTTTTTGTGTGTTTCTTAAATCCCTCTTTCATGCATCTCGTTGCTGAGAGAACCAATCTAGTCAAGACTGCCCTAATCATATAAGTGCTTAGTCATGCACAGTACCTCCTGAGTCCACGTTGAACACATAACTTAATATGGAAATTACACAGCTTACACTATGAACTTCAGTGGTGAGATGATCATAACAGGTTTGAACTTTTTCTAACATTCAAAATACTGAAGTATTCATTACAATACATCTACAGTCAGGCACCAGAGGAGAATGGAATTATAGGGCTAATGAATGTCTGCTCAAAAGAGTGCAAAATCACCTCTTAGTCCATCAACTCATACACACAGCAATAGTGCATTACCTGGTAGAAAAGCAGCTTTATTTATAGATAAAAAATAAAACACTATTGACAAAAGGCAGTCTTCAAGAAGATGGGATCTCTCAGCACCTTCTCAATATCTTACATTACTGCCACAGAAAGACTGGGAGGCGGAGCCACACGTAGAGGGGGCCATGGAGGTGGAGTCAGGAGGAGTTGGTGACATCACAATGAACTTGAGGAGAATCTGTCCTGGTTGCACTGTGGGAAGGTTGGGAAAAAGACGGAAGAGAGAGAATCTAGTTCTTCAGCAGTACAGGCTAGGGACTATGGAACAAACCTTTCTTGGATATACAGTTCATCCTCTTTGGCACAATTAAAGGAGATGAGATCGACTTAATTACACTGACTTAAATTAGACTGAATTAAATGTATTACAGACCTTGACATCAAACAAAAGTGTAACTGACATGACTGGGCTAAATCAGACAGTTGCAAAGGGAGCAGTCAGCCCACTTAGCCTCAAACCTGGGGCTCTAGGGTACCAAACCTGCAGATTGACTGCAATGCCAAAGAGCCAAGCTCTTTTCAGCCGTAGAGACGGCACTCTGTCACAAAGACGTGTTAGATAATGCCATCACAAATTTCAGTAGGAGGACAAGATCTTCAGGAGGAATGCCAATTGTTATCAATAGGGATGCACGATATATCGGCAGCCGATATATTATTAACCGATAAGTGAAAAAATGAAAATATTATTATCGGTCCGATAATAGAATTCTGGCCGATAATTTGCGCCCATATTTTTTAAAGTCCTAATATAGGCCTACGTAAGGTCCGTCTGGCTACACTGAGCTAGCCTACTTGAGCTTGGTTGGCTATACTTCTTCCTCAATATAATGTCAGCGGTGTGAATGTATTTCACCACTCTAACAAAATCTGTGGATATGCGTTCATTTGGGAATCTGTGCATCTAAAAATCCTCTCGTGAATGATCCGCCATTTAACCTTAACAGAGCGGAGCTCAGCCCTATCTAGAGCCGTCTTGTGCTGGTGTGTTTGCACTTTACCGTGCTGGTCGGGGAAACAAATAAACAAACTCGTTAGTGGGACGAGTACATAAGTAGGCCTAGTTCTAAGTTGTGTTTTAGTATTATATTTGCATTACTTTAGCTTGGGTTTTGTATTATTACCTAGAAATATGCTAACCATTCGTGCTTCAGTTCCAGACAGGTCATCATAATAAGTTATTAAAACCTTCGGGGCTAACGCCTTTCATTTCTGCTGCAGCAGGTTGTGCGCAACAGAGTAGACGGACATAAGATACAGTCTGAAGAGTTGCAGCTTTATTCAGTTACCCGCAGTTGAAACTAAACCTAAGTTTCCCTCACAAACTCTGATTTGGTCGCTATACTGTAGCTTATTCCAAGCTGAGCCGTTTATGAGCGTTTAGTCCTAAATGAAAACGATTCAAACTCTCTAGCCACTCACTCGCAATTCACTGACGTCAGGTTCACTTAAAGGAGCCACACATACTGTAGGGCTAGGCTACTGTTATGTTGTTGACTGCCATACTATTGAGGACTATTATGAGTTCTGTCCATCATTTGGTGGTAGGTAAAATTACTGCAATAAAATTATGCTCATTAAATGCTTTCCCCAAATCACTTTTCACAATTTTTTTTCCAAGAGTAATATTATCGGTTATCGTATCGGTCACAACAAACCAATAAATATCGGTTATCGTTATCGGCCCTAAAATTCCATATCGGTGCATCTCTAGTTATCAATAACTAACAAAAAGTTGACTCAACTCAACTAAAGATGACTCAACTAATTAATCATCAAAACCGTTGGCGAATTATTCAAATAAATTCATTGCTGCAGTGATACTGTGCTGCTGCATCTAATCTGTTCTGCTGCTGCATGTGTAACTGCTGTAGCGCTCCAGCTCTCACCCCAGGCTACGTCTCCGTGCCCACATGTGGTCATGCGCCGTCTAGATCCTGCCCGTCTCCTTGAGTTTGGTGACCAGGTCCTCCACAGTCTCCACCTTGACCCCAGCCTCTCTCTGGGGGGGGTCGTCCACCCTCAGGATCTCGATGCGCGACGTGAGGTCCACCCCGAGGTCTGCAGGCTTCACATTGGCGATCTTCTTCTTCTTGGCTTTCTGAAAGGGCAGAGGAAGAGATGGAATAGGATACAACATGAGAGGGTGTTGGCTGTTGTGTTCATCTTAACTCTAACAGACTCTGGCACTTTAAAAATGAGGGAAGAACTGATATGGATATGAAAAAAAAGGGGGGGGGGGGGGGAACCCAGCAAGATTGGAAGGATAACAAACAAACAAACTCAAAATGCAGAACTCACTAGGAAGAATTGAATAGGAGGACTGAGAAACCCAGTGTTCAGAACCCAGTGTTCAGATGTACAGAGAGAGAGGGAACATGAAAGAAAGCAGCAGAGAGTGTGAAGGCACCATACAGTACCATGATGTTGGGCAAGGTGGAGTATCTGGGTGTGAAGGCACCATACAGTACCATGATGTTGGGCAAGGTGGCATATCTGGGTGTGAAGGCACCATACAGTACCATGATGTTGGGCAAGGTGGCGTATCTGGGTGTGAAGGCACCATACAGTACCATGATGTTGGGCAAGGTGGCGTATCTGGGTGTGAAGGCACCACACAGTACCATGATGTTGGGCAAGGTGGCGTATCTGGGTGTGAAGGCACCATACAGTACCATGATGTTGGGCAAGGTGGCATATATGGGTGTGAAGGCACCATACAGTACCATGATGTTGGGCAAGGTGGCGTATCTGGGTGTGAAGGCACCATACAGTACCATGATGTTGGGCAAGGTGGCGTATCTGGGTGCAGTACCATGACATTGGGCAAGGTGGAGTATCTGGGTGCAGTACCATGATATTGGGCAAGGTGGAGTATCTGGGTGCAGTACCATGATGTTGGGCAAGGTGGAGTATCTGGGTGCAGTACCATGATGTTGGGCAAGGTGGAGTATCTGGGTGTGAAAGCAGCATACCATGATGTTGGGCAAGGTGGCATATCTGGGTGTGTTGAGACGCAGGTCTGCAGTCACCACTGCTGGCATGTTGATTTGAATGGTCTCCAGCCCCCCATCAACCTCTCTCACCACCTTCATCTTATCCCCCTCTATTGTGACTTCGGAAGCAAACGTGCCCTGTGAACCAAGAAGAGACGGATTCAGAGGAAGGCAGGTACATCCATCTGTGTGACATGTGAAAAGGTTGGTCATTTCTACTGCCCGATATAACATGTCAGGGAGGAATTAATGGTCCTCAAATTGATTCAAGGAAAAAGGAAGGAAAACGGAGTTGTCAGCCGTTTTGTCATGCGAGCATGTAAGATGTAGACACTGAGGGAAAAAGACTATTGTGTAGAATTCAGCCTATACAATAGGACTATATTGAAAGCTCAAGTTAAAAAGATTCAATAGCAAGGAATAGCCTTCATCTCAGATTTTTAATTGATTCGATTTGATTCCATCTTACGAACAAAGACGAATCAGAGAGAGAGAGAGAGAGAGAGAGAGAGAGAGAGAGAGAGAGAGAGAGAGAGGACGGGATGGAGAGGAAGAGATATCCTTCTCTACCACAAAAGCAACTCAAAGTCACCTTTCCATTCAGGCATTTAGAAAGCATTTGGAAAGACAGGCACATCCATCCCGGAGGGACCATTGAGCTTACCAAACGAACTGATCATGCACTATGAGTTTGCCCAGCATGACCTCTAGTGGTAAGAATGGGTTACACACACGCACACACACACACACACCCCTCCCCACAAAGGTGACTGGCTGACTTTGCCCTGGGATTTTGGAAAGCTCTATTCCTAGTGCTAGCTGAATCAAACTGGTCTCATCTCACCCTGATAAGATACACGACTGAAAACTTTCACACAATATACCATGCAGTAGAAAACAAACAAGTGTTCACTGAAATGTCCATGAAAATAGTAGTAGTAGTAGGCATAGCAAAGGTGAAAAAACAAACACACACGCACACACACCTCTCATTTGAAAGAGTTTCAAGCGAGAATGACAACACAAGGGCCTGCAAGTGTACATTTAGAGTGAGATATTTTCCAGAATCTATTATATCATTTGTGATGTGAGTCTTAGGCCAACAGCAGAAAGTGGTGCAAAGGTCAAAGGATAAGATAAGCCTGCCAAGCTGACCACATACTGACCAGTGGGGTGTACTACGAATCTCGATTAGTGGGTTAGCGAGGTATGTTGCGCTCAAAGCTAGGGTATGCTGTGACACGAAAGTGGATTTGTTTTAGTGTCGCTATATCACCATGGCATCTTATGCTGTCAACCAAACCTGGTCGGGAGGAGGTTATGTGCTAAGTTATAGCTCAAATCGTGTAATCTACCGCACACTGACCAATCAATTGTCTTAAAAACGAAGTTCTCTCACGTGTAGGATTCTGTCATATATCTTACAGGTGGAGCTCCGCCTCTACTAACATTTTGGATCTTGAATGCGCTTTAATAGTGCTGTGCGTGCAAATATCCCACTATGGACGTGCATACCATACAACAACTGATGACAATTATTTGATGTTAAAGGTTAGACACAAAAAATGACCGCAGTGTAGATTAAGCTATCGCTCATGAATGCGGAAGTAATTGTTTTTAAATAGAGGCGGTCTTGTGCGTCTCCACGTTTCACGATTGGCCAAAGTCATCCCAACTCCGAGAACGCGCACAGATCTGAACTGAAAGCCTAGTTTGACAAATATATCACATAACTGCTATCGTAGTATCACTTATCGTATACCCCTGAGTCAAGGCTTTGTCAAGCCTTGATATGTCTACATAGCCTAGATATGTCTAACGTGCTTCGTAGTATACCCCACTGGGGCCAGTCCAACAAGGATAAGATAAGCCTGCCAAGCTGACCACATACTGACCTGGGGCCAGTCCAACAAGGATAAGATAAGCCTGCCAAGCTGACCACATACTGACCTGGGGCCAGTCCAACAAGGCTGCTGTCATCTGGCCAGTCTGGTTGCAGTCATCATCGATGGCCTGTGAATGTAAACACAAACACACACACAAACACACACATGAGAAACACAAACACACACATGACAAACACACACACAAGAAACACAAACGCCACCGTACAAGTAAACAAGTGGGGAGGAGTCATGGAATTACAATGACATTATAACAATAACATGACAGTACAAGCACCCCAGCTAACTGCAGTCATTTCCCCACACCCCAGCTAACTGCAGTCATTTCCCCACACCCCAGCTAACTGCAGTCATTTCCCCTCACACTCAGAGTGCTTGTAAATCTTACTTTGAGTAACACGTTGATGGGCCGACGTGCTTTAAAGTGCAAGCTCCTTGGTGCCAGAGTGTGGAGTGAATTTGGGAGATTAATGATACTAATCAGGCCAATGAGGGGGCCCTTCTCCCTGGTTGAAATTAGCCTAATCCCCTTAAGCCTGTTTAATTTGCCTCCGACTGAACTTCACTGACAGATGCTGAGAGTGAGCGATAGAGAGGAGCAACAGAAGACTCGAGAGAAACACAAACTAAAATAAAACAAACCCTTGAGGACACTGGGACTGGGAAACTTAAAAGGACAGCCGAGCCGAGACGAGAGCGTATGCACTGTTAACGCCCTGCTGAGGCAGAAGGCAAATACTGCCGGCCTACAAAGGGATGAATGAACAAAAAATAAACAAGAACAAACAAACAAACTAGATAAAACGAAGAGAATAAAAAACAAATAACGACTTCTTCCAGCACTCTGAACATATTATGCATACAGCTGTTGAACACAGATTGCTGGTTATGATGGAGATGCACCAAGAGTGCTGTTGTTTGATGTGTTTACGTCCTGTGGTGGACGTTTTTGTGGTTCACACCTGTTTTCCAAGGATGACGAGCTTTGCCTCCTCCTTCTTGGCAAGGGCTGCCATGATCTTGGAGACCTGTAGGGGGCCCAGGGTCTCGTAATCCTTGCCAGTAACCTCAACGTGGATTCCTCTGTCCGCTCCCATGGCCAACGCTGTGCGAATGGTTTCCTGGAGATAGGACACAAAAGGGACAGATTCTGTTTACGGTGGCTACACAAGCACAGACAGCAGCTTGATGTTTCTCTATGAATACTCCAAAGACATGCAAAGACAAAGACTTGCAAACTATAAAGCCTGCCAGCTTTTACAGTTTGCATGTCTTTGCTCAGAGCAACAGTGGGGAGAAATGGTGGCTTAAGCACACATCCACGGCTGCCTACGGACCAGCTGGTGAAAAACCGAATGCATCCACCAACACTACTCATAATGATGACAACAGATGTGAATCACACATGTTGGAGCACATAATGTTTTCACCACAACAGTCCAGAGACAGAGAGGCCAGGACACACCAACCCCACAAGCCTCTGAAACCCCAATGACAACTGCATATAGTCTAACTTGACAAAAGTAATTTTACTTGACAATAGTAATCTTTTCATTGAGGCAAGATTTCTGTTCTCAACCTCCTCAACAGTTGATCGCATCAAACTTTATTAACTATCGTCTGGTGCAATCATGGTGGCCAAAGTCTGTTTTGTAGAGGCTGAGTTACAAGAAAACTCTTAAAGTGCCAAAATTTCAAAAACATTCATCATTTTGTTTTTTGGGTGGAAGAAAGCAAGAAAATTAGTTTTCTAGGGTGACAGTTAAAGCTCAAAATGTACACTGCTTATTTCTAACAAAACTAAGCTGCAACCTAAGATGGCGGCACATGGTCAAAAATCTTTGAAGCAGCATGACACAACTTGTGCTTCAAAACGCAGTTGAAGCCTTTGGTGTCCGTGGCCCTTGGTAAGCAGATGCAGTGTTCTCACCTGGGATTGCTGTGGGCCACAGCTCACAGCCACCACTTCTTTGATCAGTTTCTTCTCCTTGAGCTTGACGGCCTCTTCCACGGCGATCTCACAGAAGGGGTTCATGGAGTGCTTCACTCCATCCGTCACCACTCCACTGCGGTCTGGCTTCACACGAATCTGAGACCAAAGAAAAGGTTTATTGGTGGTATTGTGGTTTGTCAACAGAAAACAATCCTTCAATGGAGGACACCGAGGTCACTGTGTGTAAAAAATGAAACGTTTTGTGAATCTGAAGAGTCAAATAATTCTGTTTACTTTAAGCTATTATTAATATGGTGCATAATGAAATCACCCAAATCCATCCAAATAAATAACATAGCAACAATTTGTGCACAGATCTTTGCGCTGCAGTGGAGGATAGGTGTCTATTTGCCCATAACCTCTCCAGTCATGCTTGACAGATAAGGACAGATTTGGTGTCTTGCGCCATGGACGACAAGGGCCAGGCATACACGACCTCAGCCAGCTGAGAGTAGAATTGACAGGACCTATCTGGCCTACCCAGGAACAGCTGGGGCGATTTTAACTGGCTAAACCTGACATCGTGGTGTAGGGTTGTCTAGCTAACTTGGTGTTAGCTAGACAACCCTACACATTTAAAATGTTTTGACAAGTCTTCAATCAAGGCTAAGAGGGAGAGATGTGTCCAGTTTTGCATTTTCATTTTCACACCGAAACGATAAAAGATAACGTAGAGCTGAGCTGTAGCTTCTAATAGACTCTCTTCGACTAGCTTTTTTATTTTTATAAAACAGACACAACACATACTCGACACGAGGTGAAGCGTCCACCAACAACTGCCACATACACTGCAGGGACACCAAATGAATGGGAATTGCTACAGCTTTAGCTTCTAGTTGCAATGAAACTTTTCCATGATCCGCAGGTGTCACGTTATTTTTGAAACGGTATTAACGTTAATCACAAAGTTTTCTACTGACATAATTAACAAGTAGTTATACGGTTTGTTTACGACTGTTTGGTATTTGTTGTCGCTTCTGAGTGAGGTAACTTAAGGTTAACAGGAATAACGTTAGATAACAAGCTAACGTTAGCTAGCTTGCTAACGTTTACCTGGCTCCAATGATTGGAATGATCTGTTTTACGCCTAAACCAGCTGTTGATAGCTTACTAGCTAACTAGCCGCCGTAAGTGACTAGCAGCTAGAACCTAACGTTAACGTAGATGAAATAAACATACCAAATGGACGCCTTTAAGATTATGAAACGAGCCGCCACTTTACATCTCTCTAGTAATGTTGACCTTGATCTGACTCCTCTGTGCACTCTGCTAACCTCAACCACTCAGCGCAGACAGCTAGCAAGCCAAATTAGAAGGGTGACAACTGATTTTAACGTTAACTACCAGCTAACGTTATTTCACAAAAAGTATGTTCTATTGGTTGCTAAGGCTAGCTGAGGGTGCTAACGTTAACGTGTTCATTCGCTGGGATTGGGCTACGCTATCAGTTATCGTTTGCCAAACACAATGCTAACGTTACATATTTAGTTTTTTGTGTTTTACGGGAAATGTGGTAAAATACCTTCACAGCATAGTCAATGACCCGTTTAACTCCGACAAGCGCCCGGCCAGTCATGTCGAGACCCTGGTGCGGTTAATGTAGCTAGGCAAGGTCCTCCCGTCCCTGCCAAAACACTATCCGAGTACAGCTTGCGGAAGGTGAGGACAAGGATGACGTTGGAGGCGGTCGTTGTGGTGCCGCCTGCTTATTCAGCGAATGAAACACATTCACTGTCTATCAAAATTGGGCTACAAGCGAATCACAGGAATCGACAATGTGCTCGTTTCCCGTTTCTTTTAAGCCATTGGTCGCATACATCCCTACAGAACTGGGCCGAAGGTCGCTCTTTTTTAAACTGTGTGAAAGCGGTATCGTCTGGATTGTTATATAAAATATTATAACTTAGACAGGTTCTGTGACAATCACATGTTGTAAAAAACATTTTTCCAGTGGTCATTAGGTCTACAACATTCCTACCTGTGTACAGGAACTGTAGTGTACAGGAACTGTAGTGTACACATACAATACATACTATTCACATGAATATTATATGATATTTCTAAATATAGCATAAATACATATTTAGATATAGCTAAGAATCATAAAAATAAATGAATGCTTAGGCTATTAAATTCTGTTAAATTCTTTTTAGTCTTTTTATTAGGCTATTTAATCATACTGGTCATTTTAATGTTAATGAAATATCATTGTAAGTTGCTTTGGACAAAAGCATTTGCTAAATACCAAACATAAACATAAAATTAAGAAAATAACTTCATGCAAAGGAACAGTATTATACTGTATGACATCATTGCTGTCATCATAAACAAATTCTGAAGATGTCCCCTCTATGTCATCAAAGCAATAACATTCTAAGTTTTCTGATAAGTAAAATTCATTTACATTTAGCAACTGACACTTACACTGAGGAGAACCTTTCCATGTGAGTCTACATTATATTTCCTATTTTGGCAACAATAACTCAGATTAATTTTCATGCGAAAGGAATGAAACAATGAGCCTGGAAAGACTACTAAACAATAAAATATGTTTCCACAGGATGAAAATATATCAGCTTTGGGGACCACTTTCCGACTTTGAAAAGTCTCTATGTGGAATCTGGGGAGCTAAAACAGCATCAGAAGAACCAGTAAAAAGCACCCTGGACTTTGAATCGGAGTTGAACTCCAACATTTGTAATGGCCAAGACGATAGCTCTGAGGACCTGGAGGATATGGATCTGTTATTCGATCGTGCTGTGAAGCCACCCAAATCAACATCACCGGACTCTTTGAGCCACCAAGTGGAAGTTCACTTCTCACTCAACCTGAACTGCTTTGCGGACTGGGCCTCCAGCCTCTCAGACGATCACTACACTGACCTCTGCTCATGGGCAGCTGACCTTGAAGCACATTAGTCAAACAACACTGAGATCTTGGATTTTAAATATAATATATATTTGAATTGATATACTATTTTTATGTTTCTTAAAATAAAACATATTTCTACTTGCAGACCTTGTTTTGATTAATTACGATCTCACAAATGTCACAGATGTGCATCCAAGCTGCGACCACACGACAGACAGGGGCTCAAACACAACCATGGGGCACATGCACAGTAGAATCATCATTATTCACTTGCTGTTTATGCTGTTTTTACTGTGGAATCTGTCAAGGGATTGTAAACATTAAACCCCCTTTAAGACAGATGACAGATTGATTGAATAACATTGAATAGCAAATGATAATGGCTGTAACGTTGGGATACAGTAAGCAAACAGTTCTCATAGCTGGCATGCTGGATGCTGCACAGGGGCGGGGATAAAGACTTTACTGACAAAGGCTAAACAAAATGACAATAATAATAATAAGCTATAATAATAATAATAAATAATAATAATAAGCTTTATTTGTATAGCACCTTTCATACACAGAATGCAGCTCAAAGTGCTTTAGTAGTAGTAGTAGTAGTAGTAGTAGTAGTAGTAGTAGTAGGCCTTTATTGTCACAGTCACAAGTAACCAGCGAATTTAACCACCAACCTGTCCATACATTACACAAACATACATATAATATGACAAGGGGGGTAGGCAGGAAGACAGGGCATTAAGGAAGAATACAGCATAACATGAGGAGAGAGGAGGAGAAAAAAAAGCAACCCCCAGACTATGCTCCTATGGGGAGTACAGTGTGGGAACAGGAAAAAAACACCTCAGCAACATTAGAACATACACTTTACACAACATGAGAGACACACGGCTTGCAACAGGGGAGTGGGGGGGGGGGGATACCAGTGCAGGCAAGCAGCCATCTGGTCCTGCAGTGGGGGGGTGGAGGGATACCAGTGCAGGCAAGCAGCCATCTGGTCCTGCAGTGGGGGGGTGGAGGGATACCAGTGCAGGCAGGCAGCCATCCGGTCCTGCAGTGGGGGGTGGAGGGATACCAGTGCAGCCATCCGGTCCTGCAGTGGGGGGTGGAGGGATACCAGTGCAGCCATGCGGTCCTGCAGTGGGGGGGTGGAGGGATACCAGTGCAGGCAGGCAGCCATCCGGTCCTGCAGCCATTTGCGGCGCTGGTCACAGACCCGCTTGACAGACTGGGGGTACAAAGCGGCGAAGGCGTGGGGTGTTGGGTAGTGGGGGGGTGACTGCATGTCTGTATATGTGTTAGATGTATGTGAAGGTGAGGGATGGGGGGTAGTGGGGGGGTGACTGCATGTCTGTATATGTGTTAGATGTATGTGTAGGCCTGGTGATATATGATGCATGTCTGTATATGTGTTAGATGTATGTGTAGGCCTGGTGATATATGATGCATGTCTGTATATGTGTTAGATGTATGTGTAGGCCTGGGATGGGGGTAGTGGGGGGGTGACTGCATGTCTGTATATGTGTTAGATGTACAGTATGTGTAGGCCTGGTGAGTCGCTCCGCCTGGTACCACAGTCTTAGTGCCTGTCAAAGCGATAACACAGCAAGTTGCTATGGAGACAGCCTTGGTCATGTCCCAGACAGAGTCCACAATCAGCAGGTGTCTGTAGGAAGTGGGGAAAGGACTGCAAGAGCGTCTCGCTGCAGTGCTCTTCCTCTTTACAGTTGGGCATGTGTGTGTGTGTGTGTGTGTGTGTGTGGTTGTGTGCAGGTGTCTGTAGGAAGTGGGGAAAGGGCTCTTCCTCTTTACAGTTGGGCATGTGTGTGTGTGTGTGTGTGTGTGTGCAGGTGTCTGTAGGAAGTGGGGAAAGGGCTCTTCCTCTTTACAGTTGGGCATGTGTGTGTGTGTGTGTGTGTGTGTGTGCAGGTGTCTGTAGGAAGTGGGGAAAGGGCTCTTCCTCTTTACAGTTGGGCATGTGTGTGTGTGTGTGTGCAGGTGTCTGTAGGAAGTGGGGAAAGGGCTCTTCCTCTTTACAGTTGGGCATGTGTGTGTGTGTGTGTGTGTGTGGTTGTGTGCAGGTGTCTGTAGGAAGTGGGGAAAGGGCTCCTCCTCTTTACAGTTGGGCATGTGTGTGTGTGTGTGTGTGTGTGTGTGGTTGTGTGCATGTGTCTGTAGGAAGTGTGCATGCATGCATCCCCGTACATCAGACCAGGATCTTGGAGCAATGAAAGAGACCTGAGGTGGCATAAGTGGCAAAGGACAACACAAATTCACACTGTCTTAGGTACTGGGAAGAGCTGGTGTAGGGATTAGGTGCTGATGCAGGGAAACACTGGCTGTGGTATTCATGTGAATTTCAATTTGACCAATTTCACCAGCTTATACATCGGTGTGAATGAGGTGGACCTACTTTATGCGGTTATGGCAATGACAATGAATTGTTGCAGTGGCCTCTTTCACCTTTGCCAGTATAGTACTGCATATCTTGCCACAATATACTTTCTGTGAGTGTTTGTGTGCCCACTCACATACTTGAATAGTAGATAACAGGTAGGGCCAAAATGTACTTGGCAAATTCCATGGAAAATTACGTTTTTGTAACATCCATAACGCCAATAAAATGTGATGGTGGTATGATGTGAATGATTACATGACATTTGAGTATTTGCCATTTTTGGCTGAAGAATGTATAAGGAAAAATGCACAAAAAATGTTATCATTCACATCATACAAGGCATTTCACTGGCGTTACGGATGTTACAAAAAGTAAATTTTCCGTGGAATTGCCCACTTCCAAATCTCATACAAAATACACCATCTGTCCTCCTACATGATCCAGACACAGGGATCTGTCCACTTACTGGCAAAATATAGGGCAAGGATATGGGAAACTGGAACTGGAGCTACACAGCACATAATGTGTAAGCCTATCCAAAAAGTGTGTAGCACTCTCCAATGCATGAAGAAACAAAAATGTATTTTAATAATTTTGCTTTTCATTTCAACAAAGGGACTGATGTGGGACTTATCAATAAGCAGGGAAATAAACACCATTTAGGACCCGTCGATGCTCCCCAACAATGGCATTAAAATAACCAGATACAGAACTTTAAGATCGCAACAGGCCAGGCATCAAATAATGACTCGAGTGATACGAGGTTTTGGTCGGAATAAGCCATAAACCACAATTTATGAATCCAACAGCTAATAAAAACGCGAGAAAATCAATCGGAAACCGGAAACCCCTGTAAAAAAAAACCCATATGGGACTGCAAACACAAATACGCAAAGTCAATTTAGAGAACTTCAACAGTTCTACAGTGAAATTAGCTATCGTAACGTTAACGTTACCTGACATACAGCATATTACGGTTTAGAGAGCGTGCCACCGCATGTGCCACCGCACCTCCAGTAGCGGACTCCATCACTGTGCGCCCAGTCGATGCCTCACGTGTCTGGACTGTCTCTCTCACATGACCCGAGTGTTTGTTCCCGTGATCAGCACTTCCATCTCTGCTTCAGTCTGTCACAGTATATCACATTTTAATTCTTACCCTGATGGATATGCTTGAACAGGGTCTGGACAACACGTCAAGGTAACTACTTTTCTTGATAGCTAATCATTCGGCTCGTCATAGCTTCCTCGCTTAAGGCCTTGTTGCATTTTAAAACAGGTGCTAGACCTCAAGTGAACTTGTAACTCCGTAACTATGTGTGTTGTTGATGTTATAAACCGCAAACATTTGGTAGCTAATGAACAAGGAGATTACAAATGAGTTATCCGACTTGCAATTTTAAGACGGGTGTCTATTAGCAATGGCAAGCTAGTTATGTTGCAGGAGTTTTAAGATCAAGCACTACTATTTTTAATTGTAGCCTACTATCACGTTGTTAAACTGAGCGATTAGGAATGTTTAAGATAAATTGCAGTTATTTAATTGAGTTTTATGCTTAATTATTTTTTATTGAATGTCCTTACAATCGATGCTAGATAAGCTAGCCAGCTGTCCTTTCCCCACCTTTGCAACATAGAAGAAGAAAAGTCATAGAAAATGAGCTAACGAGAGTTGTTTGCTAGCTCGCTCGCTAGCGGTCTGGTTTGTTGATGATGAAAAATAAAGTTAGCCAGCTGATTAATCACGACGTTTGTTGATATTTTCGTCAAGGTGCATGTTAGTAATGAATGTTCTCTTCTATTTTTGTGATCTACTAGTATGATGATGGTGGGCAACGTCGCGATTTAGTGTTTTTGGTGGGCGGAAACTGCTGCTTTTCCAGTTTTATGAGTTTGTTGGAGTTGATGGCGTTCACGTTACTTTGACGTTCAGGTGTTGGTCCACAATTCCTTTACTTGGTTGGAAACTTCTAGAAACCTCTTTCTTGAACAACATTATTATTTGCATGGGTCATTTACGTAGTCTTTATTGTATTCAGAGTTGTTATATGTTTGGTAAATCGTTTAGCGACTTTGAATTAATAGAGAGCATGTTTCAATTCTGCCTTGTTATTACACACAAAACATAATTCCTCACCACCTCTGCATTTTCAGCCACGAAAAACAAGAGGAAGAGGTTGTTCAAATAACTGAAGGTATGTAGCCACATTTACTATGTCTATTTTATTATTAAGACAAGCAGCAGTGTTATGATGACCTATTAAAACGACTTTCTTGTCAACAGAGACCCCTGGCGTGGAGCAGACTGCGGTTACTATAGCAAATGTTCAACAGGCCACAGCGTTTACTGACCAAAATATTCAGTATCAGTTCCGCACTGAGAACAGCGGTGGACAGGTATGCTGCTGTGTTTTCTAACTAGATGTGTCAAAAACATCAACACGAACCTTTGAAGCTGATCTTAGATGATACCAGTCCTTTGTAAGTCAGACTGTAACTTCAGCAAAACAAAATGTTAACTGTTATGAATGGTAGCATAATGTTTTGGCTTGAGACAGACAAGGGATACATCACAAATCTAATTCAACACCTGTGGCTGATTATTGAATTAAGTAGAGTTATATGTACTTAACAATACTCCCGATGTCTGTAAAGACACTGGTTTTCATGATAACAGTTACTCGTGGATTTATAAAATCTTCATGAGGATGCTGAGGAGAGAAAGGGGTCCTGTGGAGTTGGTCCTTTTCTCCACAGTCTGGCTGTAAACAGCGTTGGTGTGTGTGATCATGTGATGCCAATCCCTCACTGGGATTGGCATGGGGCCCATGTCACATGTCAGTCAGCAGGCTGGTCACATGATTTGTAGTGGTAAACGGGAGCATTTACAAATACTTTTCTTTTTGACCAAACAACCGGGCTTTTCTGGGCCTGGGAAAGAAATGGTGAAATTAGATCAGCAGTACTGGCCAGATGTGTGTGTGTGTGTGTGTGTGTGTGTGTGTGTGTGTGTGTGTGTGTGTGTGTGTGTGTGTGTGTGTGTGTGTGTGTGTGTGTGTGTGTGTGTGTGTGTGTGTGTGTGTGTGTGGGGGGGGGGGGGGGGTGTTTGCGTGCAGAGATACAGACATGCTTAGGCCTACAAACCCCATGCCATGTGGTCAGGTGGACAGGTTGAGCTGCGAAGCGACAATTCTGCATGGTTTCATTCTAAACCTTATCTCCTTTACCGCACTGTTAAGGGTGGTTTCATTCTAAACCTTATCTCCTTTACCGCACTGTTAAGCATGGTTTCATTCTAAACCTTATCTCCTTTACCGCACTGCATGTGTGGTTTCATTCTAAACCTTATCTCGTTTACCGCACTGTTATGCATGTTTTCATTCTAAACCTTATCTCCTTTACCGCACTGTTAAGCATGGTTTCATTCTAAACCTTATCTCCTTTACCACACTGTTAAGCATGGTTTCATTCTAAACCTTATCTTCTTTACCACACTGTTAAGCATGGTTTCATTCTAAACCTTATCTTCTTTACCGCACTGCATGCATGGTTTCATTCTAAACCTTATCTTCTTTACCGCACTGCATGGTTTCATTCTAAACCTTATCTCCTTTACCGCACTGTTTGTCAGGAGGGCCCTGGTTTGCCTCATACGACCTGCAAACAAGAGAGAATCTGTGTTGCAAGTGTTACATCATATACCCCCCCCCTCATCTGTCTTTCTCTCCTCCTGTGTCTCCGTCTCTCCCTCTCTTTGTCCAAGGTGACATACCGTGTGGTCCAGGTGAACGATCAGTCTCTGGAGGGGACTGATGAGGGCAGTGGGACAGTGAGCGTTGTCTCTGCTGCAGCATTTGCCAATGCCCCACAGGCTGTTGCCCAGGTAATGCACACAACAGCAGTCGTCAGGACAACCTCCCATCACTGCACACCAAGCAAGCATCAGACTAATGAATAACTAATGAATAACAGTTCATGGCTTGTTCCCATGGAGAGAGCTTGTTGGTTGGTTTATGTCCTGGTTTCACAGGGAGAGAGCTGGTTTATGTCCTGGTTTCACAGGGAGAGAGCTGGTTTATGTGCTGGTTTCACAGGGAGAGAGCTGGTTGGTTGGTTTATGTCCTGGTTTCACAGGGAGAGAGCTGGTTTATGTCCTGGTTTCACAGGGAGAGAGCTGGTTTATGTGCTGGTTTCACAGGGAGAGAGCTGGTTTATGTCCTGGTTTCACAGGGAGAGAGCTGGTTTATGTCCTGGTTTCACAGGGAGAGAGCTGGTTGGCTGGTTTATGTCCTGGTTTCACAGGGAGAGAGCTGGTTTATGTCCTGGTTTCACAGGGAGAGAGCTGGTTTATGTCCTGGTTTCACAGGGAGAGAGCTGGTTTATGTCCAGGTTTCACAGGGAGAGAGCTGGTTGGCTGGTTTATGTCCTGGTTTCACAGGGAGAGAGCTGGTTTATGCCCTGGTTTCACAGGGAGAGAGCTGGTTTATGTGCTGGTTTCACAGGGAGAGAGATGGTTTATGTCCTGGTTTCACAGGGAGAGAGCTGGTTTATGTCCTGGTTTCACAGGGAGAGAGCTGGTTTATGTCCTGGTTTCACATGGAGAGAGCTGGTTTATGTGCTGGTTTCAGGGGGAACTTTGTGTAATTAAGTCACAAGTTCATTCAAGATGAGCAGCTCCATTCCATTCCAAAGCTTCCTGTGCATTTGTTTACAATATTCCCTCCTTACAATTGGTTGTGTAATACATAAACCTGAAGCAGCCCAGCTTTTAAAAACAAACAAACAAAAAAACACCTTTAAAAAGAATTTGGCGTCTGTTGGCTTTCCTTCACAGCCCCGCATGAACCCATGTAGCATTGCCAGGAGCTAAAGCAATATCAAGCCCTCCTCTCTCAGTCCCCAGCCGCAGGTATTTACCACCTGCACCCAAAGCCTTGTAATACATCTCTTGATCTCACAAAATCAAGACATCAGTCACCAAATTAAAATGACCGACTGTTGATTCTCACCCATATAAAACGGTTGTCACATCACCCGATATAGCCAAATATCACTTCATTGCATGAAGCAAATGATTGAATGAATCCGTTCATTGATGAGGTTATCCATCTTCTCTCATTGGCGCCTTCTGATGCTGTGGCTGCACATAAACCAATCAGATTTGGTCATTTGCATGCTGTGTCATACCATCACACACAGATTCCTCCTCTCCACTGCCAGCAGATTAGATTATGTATATTTTATACATAAGTTGAATTCATTGTTTTATACCAAAATGTATGTATGAATGCATGTATATGATTGAACACTCTGATTTTTTCAAATTATGATTATTTTGTTAGCCCCTGGTTCCATGTGTGTGTTCCAGACGGTGATCCATAACCCGTTCAGCAATGGTGGCAGCCCCACCGCAGAGACCGCAGCAGGGGACACACGCTTCGCCTATTTCCCAGCAGCCACTGTGAGTGACGGCACGGCCGTTTCGGTCCAAGCCACGGCCGACCCCACGCTCGCACAGGGGGGTAAGAGCCCACGGACATTCTCTGCTCCTGACACCTGTGCTGCGACACACAGCCAGCAGTCAGCTAGTAGAAACCAGGGGTGCTGTTGGCAGCGCTCAACCTTATCCCAGGAGTAGCCTGCATCGATCACATTAGCATCACACATTATGTACTGTAAGGAACAGGGAATGAAATACATGATTGACATCTTAGACCAAACTTCCATACAGCTTTTTTACACTGAGAGGATACTGAGTCATAAGGTCAGGTAGACGGTTCCATTTTACATTTTTAAACTACACTACATAGACATTCAAGACACATTGCACCCCCCCCCCCCCCCCCCACACACACACACACACACACACACACACACACACACACACTCACACTCACTATCTATCAAATCTTTTTAATCTTTCTTTGTTTTTATAAATAGTTGGTGATCCTTCAGGACACCACTGCACAGGAAGAAGTTGAGCAACTACTTCCATTTCACTACATGGACACTACACTACATTTACAGCAGTGACGTTATGTATGTGACAAATGCGCACACACACACACACACACACACACACACACACACACACACACACACACACAATAGCTGTTCATGTCTTTCTCTCCTCAGGTCAGTTCTATGTGATGATGACCCCCCCTGATGTTCTCCAGTCCGGCACACCGCGCACCATTGCCCCACGCACACACCCATACACCGCGTGAGTGCACACACACACACACACACACACACACACACACACACACACACACACACACACACCAGTCTCTACGGATACACAGAGAGGACACACTGAGCCTCAGAAGCAGGTGGGCTCCAAAGCTCTCAGCAATGTCAGGCATTCTAATTGGCATCAGGTCCTGCCAGCCTCCCTCTGACGGGCTCCATGGGTGCTGTAGGGTCTCCATGGGTGCTGTAGGGGCTCCATGGGTGCTGTAGGGGCTCCATGGGTGCTGTAGGGTGCTGTAGGGGCTCCATGGGTGCTGTAGGGGCTCCATGGGTGCTGTAGGGGCTCCATGGGTGCTGTAGGGTGCTGTAGGGGCTCCATGGGTGCTGTAGGGGCTCCATGGGTGCTGTAGGGGCTCCATGGGTGCTGTAGGGTGCTCTAGGGGCTCCATGGGTGTGTGAGGCATTCCAGAGGCCCTCTCACCTGCTCCGCTTCCCCTTCAGACACACAGCTGCTATTCCAGCCCCTCTCCCTAATCATCTGAGGCTGATTTGAATTGGCTAATTGTGACTGCACACAAACATGCAGCAGGTTGAGGACCGCTGTCGTGTGTGTGTGTGTGTGTGTTCGTGTGTGTGTGTGTGTTCGTGTGTGTGTGTGTGTGTGTGTGTGTGTGTGTGTGTGTGTGTGTGTGTGTGTTTTGTGTGTGTGTGGAGTTTTTTTTTCTCTCTAGCTACCTAGTGGCTCGGAGATAGTTAGACTGCCAAGCACCAAGGGCAGTCGTTGTTTTGGAGTTCACATTTAAATCCTGCCAGAGCAAGAGATCTTTGAGAACATGGGCAGCTAATGACTGTAGATGCCTCTCACTGTGTGGTACTTTCTAAGGGGACTTTATGTGTGTGTGTGTTTGTGTGTGGACGGGTGTGTTCCTTTTTGCCTCACTGGGGGTTATGTAATGTGTGTGTGTGTGTGTATGTGTGCACTCCTGGTTCCTCTGCAGCAGGTCTGTCCTCATGGGGGTTATGTAATGTGTGTGTGTGTGTGTGTGTGTGTGTATGTGCACTCCTGGTTCCTCTGCAGCATGTCTTTCCTCATGGGGGTTATGTAATGTGTGTGTGTGTGTGTGTGTGTGTGTGTGTGTGTGTGTGTGTGTGTGTGTGTGTGTGTGTGTGTGTGTGTGTGTGTGTGTGTGTGTGTGTGTGTGTGTGTGTGTGTGTGTGTGTGTGTGTGTGTGTGTGTGTGTGTGTGTGTGTGTGTGTGTGTGTGTGTGTGTGTGCACTCCTGGTTCCTCTGCAGCAGGTCTGTCCTCATGTTCTCTTCTCCCTTATCATCCTCACTGCTTTCCGTGGTGATCTTTATGTGTTTGTGTGAAGTAATCCAGAAGAACCAGCGCAAATTACAGGATAATCCAATGAACCAATGCAGGGAGTGCCCCCCCATTTACAAAAGGCCATGTTTATATATAAGCGTTTGGCCACATACCTCATTTTTATAGTTGATTTGATGAGAAAGTAAAAATCACACAAACTGAAATATATTAAATTAATAAATATATGATCAAAAGACATGAAATTTATCAGTTTGAGATCAAAAGAGGGCTGCTTACTTCACTTGAAGAGGGAGTGCTACTAACATGCCTGAATGTTCACACTCAGGGGAGAGAAGGCTCCATTCAGCTTTGCCATGTTTATTAACCCTTAGAACCCGATAGACGCAAAGTGCGTCAAAAAACCTTTCTTCTCTGTTACATTGCTCCAGAACTGTTCATCGCAGCGAGATGAAACCTTTATTGCATGACAGAGCAGAAGTGGGGCTTTCCAACGAGACTACACACTTGTCTGTACGTTAAAGTATGAAAATTTTAAAAAATCATGAAATTAAATCAAATTGCATCATATTTACAGTCTATACTTCTCTGCGTTCACCTGCGCACCCATTACTCTCGTTTGAATTACTCGCGAACCCGTGAACGCATAGATATGGCAAGCTTATCAGATGAAAGAGGGGACACAGGGCTATCCATTGGTACCATGTTTATCGATCCTTCTGGTTTATGAAAACAGACGAAGTGACTGCAAAATAATAACATCATGTACACAAACCAACGCTGCACATCCATTACTCTTGTTTGAATTACTCGCGGACCCGTGATCTGATAGATATGCCACGCATGTCAGATGAAAGAGGAGACTCAGAGTGATACCAAGTACATTATAACACATTATAATGGACATTATAAAACAGTACTTCATCATATAGCTGGACTTACCCCACGTTTTTTCTGTTTTTGTGGCAAAGCATGTTTATAATCCAACGCTATCGTGTGTTTCTCTATGGCAAAGCATGTTCATAATCCGGTTTTGAGATCCTAGCAAATTCCTGCATGGCATCCAATTCAAGGCTCACATTGCATCCCAATTTGTTCAACAAAGAAACACCTTTTTTGCCTTTACTTTGTTCATGGCAATGCAGTATCATTATGAGTACATACACCATAGGCACGCAGGCTAAGACGCAACCTCGGGTAAAGTCAGGTCAGATCAGTTCGTGTCACAGATATGGAGCGCAAAAAGGTCATTTTTCATCACTAAATAAAAAATGGCATTCATTTCCGTAAATCACACACCACAAATTTCTGTAAATTGCTCAGCCCCAGAGTATCCCTCCACAATTGTAATGCCCGATTCAGGACAGTCTGCCCTACACACACATGAAATGCATGTAGAGCAATGGGCTTGCTGTGGTGAGATACATGTTGAAATATAAGAATTTTTATAATACACATTTTATATTTTATATTATATCTTAAAAAATCAAAATAAAATCAATGCTAGTACTAATACATGCTGAAAAAAAAAAAATATAATATGTGTTTGTGGCACTTACAATGACCAGAATAAATCCTTATGAATAAAGGTAGTGAAAATGCCCTAAAAACAGCTTAGGGTTCTAAGGGTTAAAAAGGCATTTCGCCACAGTTGGTGCTTTTTGTTAGTCATCCAGAGAGATCTCATGATTCTCTCTCTGTCTCCTCACTCTCTCTCTCTCTCTCTCTCTCTCTCTCGCTCACTCTCTCTCTCTCTCTCTCTCACTCTCTCTCTCACTCTCACTCACTCACACTCTCTCTCTGAGGGGAGGAGAGGTGGATTAGTAAGTCTTTTGAAGTGGTGAAAGGCAACCAGATGTATCATCCCACTCCTACGGATGTGGGAACAAAGCAGCCGGGTTTGGTTTTATTGGCAGCGTTGTGGACGCAGTTTTGGCTTAATGGTGACGATCAGCTCTCCTCTTTATCCCATTCTACTGCTCCTCAGAAGATGCAGACACTTCCGTTCAACTCCATGAGATTTCTTGATCTTGGCCACTGAAAAGGCATACCGATTACTGTTTTTGCAAACAAGTTTAGGCCTGTTTTCTGCTGCACGCAAAAAATGATATCTTATATTAAGATAAAGAATCTAGTTAGTAATGTTTTTAGTAAAAAGATACTTACTTTGAGCTCTCTTTTAGGATTATTTGACTAAAAATAAGTTAAAATCTTCTTAAATTAAGACATAAAAACAAGTAAATGTATCTGCCAGTGGAGTAAGTAATTTTATCTTAATTTAAGAAGATTGAAGATTTAAGACAATTTGCCGTTTGGCGCGTGCTCAGCAGAGGAAGCATCCGGATCAACCCCACCCTAACCCTCCCCTCCCCAACCCCACCCCACAGCATTTGTTTTTGCCCTGATGGAGGGGTGAGTGTAGAACTCTGCTTCTGTGTTGTGTGTGGGTTGTTGGTGTGTTTATATTGTTTGTTTGTTTTGGTGTGCCTGGTTATGGTGATGGATGCTCGTATACTGAAGTGGTGTTTGTGGAGGCTGACTCTGCATGTGTGTGTGTTGGTGGTCGTATTTGTGGAATGTGTGTGTGTGTGTGTTGGTGGTCGTATTTGTGTGTGTGTGTGTGTGTGTGTGTGTGTGTGTTGAGCTCCACTGGCTGCCCTTAGCTGCCCGCATCACATACAAGTCACAAGGTTTTGCCTACAAAGTGATTTCTGGGTCTCTGCTCTGACTCTGCTCCCACTTGCTTATGTGCTCTTATGAAGGCTTTTTTCTGTTCCCCCTTTACCGTTACGTTCCTCCAAGGAACATCGTCTGGTATTGCTACCCCACACTCGTAGCAAGCCAGACTATTTTCTTTTGTAGTTCCCGTTGGTGGAATGACCTACAGTACCAAATGCTACCAGAGCAGGGGCGTCGTTCTCGATGACCCAACTCCTCCGGGAGTACTTCCTCTCCTAACACACCTAACAACCCAGCACACCTAACAACTCAGCACAACTAACAACCCAGCACACCTAACATGCACCTACAATTCTTCTCCTTCTTCCATTATCTCCCTTGACTACACTGCTGCTTACATGTCTGCTCTCTTTACTCTAGTCTTTATTGTGTGGTATTAGTCTTTATTGTAGTGGTATTTGTTACTATGATCTCCTTGGCAATGTAGCTTGAATGTTAATCCTCATTTTGTAAGTCGCTTTGGATAAAATTGTCTAAATGACTAAACGTAAATGTAAAATGTAAAATGTAGTGTGGGCTGATCTTGAGCAAATCTGTGGCTTTGGCTCCAATAGATAGTGCTGGGTCAGTGCTGGGTCTGTGCTGGAGCGATGCTGGGTCAGTGCTGGGTCAGTGTTGGGTCAGTGCTCAGTCACAGCAGCACTGGTGTAGTTTATAAAAGCCGAGCTTGAACATAAGGGAGAGAAAAGAGCACGGGAGTTCAGATCAATAAAGATACAAATGAATAAACACATTGCAATATAAAGATCAATAAAGATACAAATGAATAAACACATTGCAATATAAAGATCAATAAAGATACAAATGAATAAACACATTGAAATATAAAGATCAATAAAGATCAATAAAGATCAATAAAGATACAATAGATCAATAGATCAATAAAGATCAATAAAGATACAAATGAATAAACACATTGAAATATAAAGATCAATAAAGATACAAATGAATAAACACATTGACGGTTTGGGGAGGGAAGAACCAGGAAGAGATGTCCATTGTGCAGCACAGGGGATGGTTTGACTTGTGGGGCTGGGACTGGCGGTGTGCTGCATGCATCTACGGTCACTCTTCAGCTCCTGGGCATGTGCGTACTGCGCTGGGACATGTGAACGTCTGAGCAAATACATACTTTTCCACCCAACAACCTTAACACTAAACCTGCCATTCACAGACAAGAAGTCGGGCAGCTGCAGGAAGAGCCATCAAGCTGGTGAGGACCTTCTCCTTCACCCCCCCCCCCCCACGCACCCACACCCACACACACGCTCACCCACGTAGACACTGATCACATGCTTAATATTAATCTCTCCTCCGAACCAGACCCGCGCCTCCGGCACAGTCTCCCGTGTGGCCTGTAGAAGGGCAGGATTGTGTGGTCTCTTCCCTTCATCGGTCATTGGTAAGGGAGGTGTGATGGCTTCCAGGTAATCAGGTTCTCGATGCTCTAAGTCAGTCGTTTTTTGCGGGGGAGCCCATTGTACGTTTTAAATCTCTCTGCAATAGAAAAAAAATGTGACCGCTAAGTGCTGATGCGGTGACCTAACGTGGGCGTCGAACGTCAATTCCCAGGAGTGAGATTGGAAGACATTTCTCAAGGCTGTTGGCTTTTATTGTGCCATCAAAACAAATACACCTGAGCCGTCCTCACAAACCCCTGGCTGTGTGTTCAATTATAGGAAACAATTCAACAGCAGGATGAGCCGGCCGCCGTTTCTCTCCGCAGGGCAGACGATGTCTGTGGGTTTTGAAGGACGGCCTTTCAGGCAATCACAGGTTGATTTTGTTTTCATTTTTTTTCCCATTCGATTTGCCATTAGAGGGATAATGAGAAGTGCTTCGGCACCAGGCAGTTGAGGGAAGAGATGCTTTGGCACCAGGCAGTTGAGGGAAGAGATGCTTTGGCACCAGGCAGTTGAGGGAAGAGATGCTTCGGCACCAGGCAGTTGAGGGAAGAGATGCTTTGGCAACCCACAGACACCCTGCCAAGCGTGTCATCACCCATATCTACTGATCCTGAAAAATGTCTTTGTATTCACTAAAGATTTGTCCATTTTTGGAATGAGGTCTCAAATGTGCACTTTACTCACTTAGCTAATTTAGCATTTTATTGTCTGTTGAAAATAAAGTAGTTGAGAGCCTCCACTTACTATAACATTGCACTTCGTTTAAGATGTTTAAAAAAAAACAACAACGAGTAGATAAGAACTTGGATCACTTTCTTATCCAGTATGGCATTTGAACAACAAAAGGTCAGACCAAACAAATCAACAGATGCCGGCTTTTTAATATCATCTCCTGGAGCTGTCAGCCCTGTCGACTCGGCTCTGGGGCTCTTTATGACGGTGCCGGCGTCTTTTTGGCTCTGCATCATCGTCCTCGCGAAGCGAGGTCCCATGAGGCATGATTGGAGCGCGCTCACACCGCGATGCCTTTATGTGGGAGTCGAGACTTCATTAAAGCACACCTGAAGGGGATTGTGCCATGCGGCGAACAGTTTGTCATTAGACTAAATCTGGGCAGGCACACGCTTTCTCTCTCACTGTCTCTCTCTCCCTTCTCTTCCTCTATCTATATTCCTCTCTTTCATTCTCTTTTTCTCTCTCTCTTCCACCAGCCCTTTATTTTCTCCCCCCTATTCTCTTTTTCTCTCTCTCTTCCACCAGCCCTTTATTTTCTCCCCCCTCCCTCTCTCTCTCCCTCCTCCTCCTCTTCCTGTTTCACAGCTGCTCAGATTTTTAACATAATGAACTTAGTTGACGCTCCAGACTCCCATGGGGACACACACTACAACAACACCCACCCAGCCAGCACACACACACACACACACTCACACACACACACACACTACAACACCCAGCCAGCACACTCACACACACTCACACACACACTACAACACCCAGCCAGCACACACACACACTCACACACACACACACACACTACAACACCCAGCCAGCACACTCACACACACTCACACACACACTACAACACCCAGCCAGCACACACACACACTCACACACACACTACAACAACACCCACCCAGCCAGCACACACACACACTCACACACACACACACACTACAACACCCAGCCAGCACACTCACACACACTCACACACACACACTACAACACCCAGCCAGCACACTCACACACACTCACACATGCACACTACAACAACACTCAGCCAGCACACACACTCACACACGCACACACACACACGCACACTCACTCACACACGCACACATGCACACTCACTCACACACACACGCGCACACACTCGCACACACACACTCACACGCACTCGCACACACACACGCACACTCACTCACGCACACACACACACACACACACATGCTGTACACGCACACTCACACACATACACACACACACTCACACTCGCACACACACACACACTCACACTCACACACACACACGCACACACACACACTCACACACATACACACACACACACTCACACTCGCACACACACACACACACTCACACACACGCACACACACACGCACACACACTCACGCACACACACACGCACTCACGCACACACACACACACACACACACACACACACACACACTCACACACACACACTCACACACACACACTCACACACACACACACACACACACTCACACACACACACACGCACACACTCACACACACACACTCGCACTCGACACACACACACACAGCTGACGAGACACTCACAAGGATCAGGCGGCCTGCTGTTGCAGGATGTTTGATGGTGTGTCAGATGATGCAATTTCTGCATAGAGTAGAATCCTCCCTTGGTCCCCGCAGAGCCTGTGTGCTGCCTCACAAATGGCTTTGGAAGGCGCCGAGAGGGAAAGAGTTCACAAATGCCAGAAGGCAAGGCTGTTGAGAGGAACATGGCGAGATTAATAATGTGCTACATCATAACATCCATGATATACCGGGAGAATTCCTCCCCATGATAAGAATTTGTCATCATGCGATTTTAACCATCTAGTTAATGACATGTTCATATGCACCACAACATGCTTACATGTTGAACGAGAACACACATGGCGGAAGACAGAGCTCAAACCTACATGGGGAGGTTCGAGAGTTTAAGATTAAGGTTTTACTTCTTTGGATCAATGTTTTTTTTTTGGGTCTTAAGACTGTAAGGACGTGACCTGTGGCAAAGAGGATAGTGCCCAGTGGACCCCTAGTGCCCAGTGGACCGCTAGTGCCCAGTGGACCGCTAGTGCCCAGTGGACCACGGTGCCCGAATCACCGCCGCGGGGGATGTCCTCATCGTATCCTCCTCGTGTTATCGCATCGTTATATTATTATTGCAAAAAACATTATTGATGTAGGTTTATGTTTATATTGACCATCCCTTCTAGAGATCTAGTGTTATCGCATCGTTATATTATTATTGCAAAAAACATTATTGATGTAGGTTTATGTTTATATTGACCCCTCTAGAGATCTAGTGCCATATAGTCAGGCAGTGTACATTTGTGTGTGCATGTGGGAGGTGTGTGTGTGTGTGTGTGTGTGTGTGTGTGTGACTGTGTGTGTGTGTGTGACTGTGTGTGTGTGTGTGACTGTGTGTGTGTGTACATTTATTCTTACAACACTGAGCGACAACTCTTTGCATTAGTAGATTTGACCTCACTGAACTCTTTGCATTAGTAGATTTGACCTCACTGAACTCTTTGCATTAGTAGATTTGACCTCACTGAACTCTTTGCATTAGTAGATTTGGTAGAAACGTGCTCATCTGTTGTCATCGTTGTTTGTGTGTTGTCAGGAAGGTGGACGGGACTCGCACACCCAGAGATGAGAGGAGGCGAGCGCAACACAATGAAGGTGAGAGTGTCGCTCTTCACCGTTGGGTCCTTATCGGAGGAGTTCAAGAGAATTTTCAGAGCTCTGTCGTTTTCACAGTCCTCCTCTAGGATTTGAAAATAGCTGCTTACAGCTCCGGAATAAACACCACAGAACACTGTATGCATGAGTAGCCCATGACATTGACCTGACATCAAGCAGCCACTAGGGGATGCCGTTAATCTTCAGGTGTAGCTGTGTGACTTTTCTATGTGACTTTTTTTACTCAGAGCTCTTCTCATTGACAGCTGGAGGGTTAGCTCCACTTTATGGTTTTACAAAGTTATTGCGAAGCCATCCACATGTAGCAGCAAAGGTGCTAGTGCTGTGTCCAGGCCAAATGTTCCACACAGACCCCCAGTAGATGGGAGCATAGTTTATTAGATTGAGCATCGTTAGGATTTGGGCTCAAAGAGTGAAAAATTAAAATTGATTATAGAAGAACACTTTTTTTTTTTTTAATTCAGCAATCTGTAAGTCAGGCACACATGGATGGGCACCCGTACGTTTCATATGGAAGACTTGCCTGCTGAGTGTTTTTGGCTGTTTGTCTCTTGACCTCTCCGTCTGTCTGACCATGTGCAGTGGAAAGGCGACGGAGGGACAAGATCAACAACTGGATCGTCACGCTTTCCAAAATCATCCCCGATTGCAGCATGGAGAGCAAGACCACAGCGGTGAGCGAGAAGCTGTTGACCGGAATGGGCAGTGTGTGTGTGTGTGTGTGTGTGTGTGTGTGTGTGTGTGTGTGTGTGTGTGTGTGTGTCAGGAATTTGACAAGTGTAGTTTGGCGCTTCAGAGAGAGAGAGAGAGACAGATTGACTCTAAGAATTGAGTAAATACTAGCTGAACCCAGTCTTTGACTACATCAATGTGTGTGTTTGTGCGTGCGTGTGTGTGTGTGAATAACCTCCTTTTCCCTTTGTCCTCTCAGAGTAAAGGCGGGATCCTCTCCAAGGCGTGTGACTACATCCGTGAGTTAAGACAAACCAATCAGAGACTGCAGGAAAGTTTCAAGGAAGTGGAGCGCATTCAGGTGGACAATAAGCTGCTCGCACAGCAGGTGGGACCCCAGATCCTAATCATTCCAGCCTACTACCAGCATGTAGATAAGGACTGTGCTTTCATTTGGACGTACGTTTTTAAAAGTCCTAATCATTCCAGCCTACTACCAGCATGTAGATAAGGACTGTGCTTTCATTTGGATGTACGTTTTTAAAAGTCATTCTATAAACAATTGATTTCAAGATTTTTTTAAAATTTCTTTTAAAGCTCCTTGCTATATGTCTGACCTCTTAGTGCCTTATACACGTGCACATAAATTGAGATCCTCTGGTAGCATTTCTGAATCCATTAGCTACCGAAGCTGTTCACTATTTTTCGGTTTGTTTGTAGATCATCAGAAAAAAAAAGAAATATATAAACTTTTACCACATGCCACATACAGTATCATTTACAAATATACATCAGTCAAGCAAGCCAGCTTACCTTTATCTGAGCCATCTGGGCTATTTCATACTTCAGCATTACAGTTGAACATGCTTAACTTAGGCAAGTTTTGTCAATTTGTATTTTTTGTTCGCACAAAACTATTCTCCAGCCAGGGCTAATACAAAGCTCATGGCAAAAACACACACCCATCACGATACAAATGATTACAATTCCATGGGCAACACACACAAAATTATTTAAATGGAAAGGCAGCTTCAAATCGAGAAATTGCCTCAGCATATGAAATGATGGCGATGTATTCCTGAAAATCTGCTTTTAGGCTGTGATCACATTAACACCCTTAATGTCAGGAGCCGGGATGAAAGCCTCTCCTCCACCGCGGGAAAAGGTCAGGTGAGACAGGATACCTGGCGAGAAGTGTTTACTCGAGTTTATAAAAAATTCAAATGATCCCCCAGGTGGTCCAGGGTCTGCTGCTGTCTGTTTGTTCAGCTGAATAGTAATTGAAGTAATATGCCGATGTCTCCCGCGCAAAGACAGACGCAAATGACGCTGCAAAGTGCAGAGCTCGTTAGTTCACACAACAATTAGCCCGAGCCCATTCCAAATAAAGACTGCAAATGTCACGGCTGCCGCCGGGCCAGAACGGATTTCTTTGTTAATGTTGATTTGCCAATTATGCTGTGAGCAGGACGACAGGAGTTCATTGTGTACGTGAGGGTTTGAAAAATGCCGACATGGCAGAAATCAAGGCCCACCTGTTCTAGCTCGCAGACATCATTGTCAGGGCTACACACACACACACACACACACACAAACACTCTAACACACACACGCGCACACACACACACACACACACACCCATATATAGATATGTATATGTAACATACACACTCACTCACATGTACACACATGCACAAAGAAAAATATAGTAACAGAAAACCTGTAGTTGGTGTCTCATAGCCACATAGTTTCACTTTTTTACACATTCTATCATATTCACATGGATTAGCACTCGCTCTGAAGTGGGGAATCAACGGCTGCATCATTTGCATGTGTCTTGCAATGTGGAACGGTCAATACGCAAGTGCACAATAATTTAATGAGGCAAGTTGCTGCCAGGAGACAAGCAGCACAGCAATTTACACTGGAAGCAGCGTGTCCTTCTAATTTCCTCTATACAGCTTTTCAAAAGTCCTTTAAGAAGAGGCGTGCGATTAGTCAGAGATGGAATTCTGAGAGCTTGCCTTGTTAATGGATATAAACAATTACTTTAGTGTTTGTTGTGAATAGAGTGACTGAGTATCTTTAGTGTTTGTTTTGAATAGAGTGACTGAGTATCTTTCTCTTTCTCTCATGCTCTCTTTCTTTCTCTCTTCCCTTCTCTCTCTTCCCTTCTCTCTCTCCCTCTCTCTCTCTCTCTCTCCCTCCCCTTCTCTCTCCCTCTCTCTCTCTCTCTCTCCCCTTCTCTCTCTCTCTCTCCCTCTCAGATTGAGGAGCTGAAGAGTGAGAATGCACTTTTGAGAGCACAGCTGCAGCAGCAGGGCATGGAGGTGGTTTTGGAGGCGCCGCCCCAGTGACCGCAGGCAGAGGTGGGTCAGAGGAGGCGGAGTCTCAGGGGGAGTCTGCTGGTGGACGTCTCGGTAAAGGTAGTGGACAGAGACACACACGTATGCGTTGCAGTTCAGGAGGTGGACGAAAAACTTGTAAAGCCTGAGACCTGAAGACCCCCCTCTGTGCACTCCATCCCCCCTCACCACCTGCTCCTTCACGTGGGTGGCCTGCATCTGGCCTGCATCTGGCTGACTTCTCTGCCTTTTTTCCCCTGTTTGGACCGCTGGAGGCCGCGGCCACCTCACTGGTGCTGTGTGGTGGCTATTCTGGACTGGACTGCAGTTCACGGTTCATCTTTAATTCCACTTGTTTTCCCTCCACAGCTAGCCCCCCCCCACCCCCCCCCCCCCAGGGCAAGTTCTCCTGGTGAAACTGCCGCCATTACCAGCAGTCCCCTGGTATTCCTGCTCCCAGTATCAGCAATATTGCAATATTTATTGTCAGATATGTGATGCGTGACACTGAGGATGTTTGTGCTGGTTAATTTTTTGAAGATTTCTTGAATTTCATTTCCATATCAACTTGATACACATATGACATTATTTCAATCCCACCCCCCCCCCCCCCCACTTCACCTTACTCTACCCCCCCCACACACACACACACACACACACACACACACTCCTTCCACTGCGCCTCTTATTAAACCTGTTCCTGCATCAGCTCCTCTTGATTTAAACCTGTTCCTGCATCAGCTCCTCTTGATTTAACCCTTGAACAGGCCGACTGTATGCATGAGAGCCAACTGAGCACTGCCTTATCCACTAAGCCTCCTGAAGAGCGAGGCACAACTCCGTAAAACACAATGTGTCCATCTGAACTGCCCAAATAGAAGGCCCTGTTTGAAGAGATCGCTCTCTTATCACATGTCAACCTTGAAGGGACACCGGTCGTGTTTGACTGACCAGAGGAGGAAAAAAAATACTGCTTGTGTATATTATGATCAGATATCTCGCTTGGAAGGGCAGAAGAAGGTTTTTTTTTTTTTCCCTTTTTTTTCCTTGAAGGCAGCAACCATGAGATGGGGTTTTTGTGCTAACCTTACCGTTAGTGAATAATGAAGGCCAGGGGGGGGGGGGATTATACCTGACGACACTCTAAAGATAATCGATTGCTTTAATTAGTCAGTCACATACAAAAAGACCACGGGGACCCAGTTCCCACTAACGCCCCTCAGTGCACTGTAGCCTACCCTTAATGCCCCTCAGTGCACTGTGTAGCCTACCCTTAATGCCCCTCAGTGCACTGTAGTCTACCCTTAATGCCCCTCAGTGCACTGTAGTCTACCCTTAATGCCCCTCAGTGCACTGTAGTCTACCCTTAAAGCCCCTCAGTGTACTGTAGTCTACCCTTAATGCCCCTCAGTGCACTGTAGTCTACCCTTAATGCCCTTCAGTGCACTGTAGTCTACCCTTAAAGGGTATTTTTCTGTGTGTCATGATGGAAGACCTGGTGGAACTGTTGCTTTCTTGGCATCTGATGTATGGGAACCTATTTAGTTCATTGTTCAGTAGTGGTGCCATGCCAAACATGACGCAAATTTTTGATGATGATGGTTTAAAATCAATGACTTCTACGAATATACATAAGGCTCATAATCATCTTTGATTTAAATAATAATAATAATAATATTTATTTATATAGCACTTTTCAAAACAAAGTTACAAAGTGCTGTACAATATCAAAAAGATAAAAATTAAAAGGTTTGATGTATTTCTCAACCCAGACCATAATTACAAACAGACCTTGCAGCACCATGTCAATTTTATAATGTACATTTACGTTAGAGCAATACTAATAATATTGTGTTTTATCCTGAATTCTAGATTCCTTAGAGACTGTGTAATCCACTGTGGCCTAATTGTAGGGACTCAAGCTTATGCTAAACATGACCAAAGTTGTCATTAGAAGCAATCTCAGCCTATTGCTAATCATCAGTTGCATATGGAAATATTCATATTTGAAAATGCAATGAGGCATCACCTGTCATATTTAGCCTGTATGAGAGAAGGGACATTGTGAGTCTGTAATTGACAAACTGAGCTCTCTGCCTTGTTATCGTTATTTTTTTCTTGCTGTGCCCAAAGCAAAGAAAAGGAAAAAAAATGGTGCTCAAGACATTCTGTTTACTACATCTGTGAGGTGATATGCTGGCAACAGGACCAAAGGCATTTCAAGGACGTTTCAGCCTCACTGAGACCGTCGTGGATGCCAAAATTCAAAGCAAAGAAATGTGGTCTTTCTATGAGGCCTAAGCAATAAGGCAAATAACTTCTGATTGGTGAAATACTAGGCTTTGAGGCCCTCAACGAAAGTATTTTGTTTATTGGGTCTGTATTGTTACTGACTGATCATAGCCGATTTCTAAAGAATGTACATCAATTTGCTGTTTCTTTTTAGGCTAATTCTGTAAAACATAGTGTTGTCAGTTCCCTACATGGGTTTGCCTAGAGTTTGTTGTTATTTGTTTTCATTTTGATTTGTATTAATTATCATTTGTCCTCATTATGCTTCAACGGAATGCTAATTGTTTCTTCCCCACCCCCATCTGATATTGGGGGGGGGGGGGGGGGGGAGTAGTCCACTGTCTTTGAGATTTGAAACAATGAACAGACACCAATATTTTCTAATGTTTGTTACTTCATCATCATCATCTGCCATCTGGACGTGAGGAAGATCAGAAGAGAGCTCTGTGGTGCTTTTTTTTCTTTTGTTGAGAAAAATTAACTCCTTTCTACTCAGTTTATCTTTGCAAGGAAATGTTTAGAAACAAAACAAAATCTGTATTATCTTCTGTTACATAGAAATCCTTTCAATTATTACATGGCTGAGATTAAATACAGACTCTTACAAAGCTTTCACAGTCGCTTTGTGTGCATCCTCAGGAATGACATTATTAGGACGCTGAACAGTTGGATATGCATCACTTAAACAGCCGCAGGACTAATAGTCCGCCTCTCAGGTTTGATAAGAGTCACAGTTCAAAAGTTCCCTTCGCTTTTTTTTTCTCAACTCACCTTTTAACTATAGCTGCACATCAAAGGCAACTCCAACAGTTAAAAAGCACTGAGGTGTGTGTGTGTGTGTGTGTGTGTCTGTGTGTCTGTGTGTGTGTCTGTGTGTGTGTGTGTGTGAGTGTGTCTGTGTCTGTGTGTGTGTGTGTGTGTGTGAGTGAGTGAGTGAGTGAGTGAGTGAGTGAGTGAGTGAGTGAGTGAGTGAGTGAGTGTCTGTCTGTGTGTGTGTCTGTGTCTGTGTCTGTGTGTCTGTGTCTGTGTCTGTGTCTGTGTGTGCGCTGTTTCTCGATCTCAGGCTAGGTATGTGAAGAAAGAGGCCAGCTCTGCTGAGCCCTCGCCACCATTGCCGGGAGTCTGCACAAACTGGAGTGCTCACCATATTATCGAGGGCAAGCGGAGGCTATGTAATTGCTACAATGCCTATAAATTACAAGGCAGGTACCAGTTAGCAATTGCAGGATCCTACTAGTATCCACAATCACAGATCATGAAATCCATTTTAGTTGCATTCGAACCAGGAAAAAGCTGCCAACCTGCTGTTTGCTGTTATGCTTTTCTATTTTTGTTCTGTTGAAGTCATGCTCCCATTTGAAGTCTGTTGTGTGTGTTTAATTGTGGGGGTGGTCCTGGGTAGAGTGTGTGAGTAATTCTCACTCTGAATGAATAGCACATGAGCAGTCCCAAGGACCGCGCTGTGTTCTCATGCATTTTGAATTTATTTTTTTGGAATACTTTTTAATTGCAGGTGAAACCTGTGACCCTACTTCTTAACAGCTTAACCTGACTGAGAGCTACTTCCTGTGTAGGTCCTCCACAGTGGCCATTTCTTTTTTGATATGCTGTTTGGATGAATAAATAACTAAATAAACATGGCTACTGCTCATGTTTTCGTTTGAGTCAATTGAAATTCATATTCATACCAGTCTTATAATGCTCCACGGCTACATGTGCACATTTTTGAGTGTGTGTCATTCTGGTGCGCACCAGATAGTTTCTCATGTTCACCAGAAACATATATAGCGACTTTGTCCAAATGTATCCGAGGAGATCCATTTCTGCAGTGGTGGGACATGCCACAGTGGTATTCATGCTCAAATAATCTGCGGCCCATTTCACAACCAACAGTGTGAAACTCCTCTTCCATGTCAATTCACAAATTATCAAACTTACTCCAGAAAACAATAAGTTCAGTCATAGGCGTAAGAACCTGTCTGAATATGTCGGATTAATACTGTTAGAATCAGTATTGTTGCTTAACAGCATTGGGTGCTTGAATCATTAGTAATCATTAATGAACTATTGAGTGGTTTACATTACAGTGATTCTTGCCTGAGTTCAGGACTAATTGTCTTTCCATATTATGTTGCCCTCCCCTAGTTGTCATCATCCCTCTTCTTTTTTTTTTTTGGCCCGTCTGTCAGCCGCCAGTCAAGCACACAGGCAGGCGTCTGAATGTCCCCCGTTCTGTTTGAAGTGGCTGACCTCTGACCTCCTGTTCCAGCGGCCAGGCTGTTGGGACATCGTAGCGCTTTCCCCATCCCGCTCCATCTCTCCATCACTCCGTCGCAGAATGCCCGTCGATCAATAACACCAGCGGAATCCGTTTTTAACCTCTGTCTACAGACACTCTGCATGTGTGTCCCCGAGTGCTTTTCCTCCGTGACAACAAATGGGATCGTTTTAATTAAAAAGTCATTCACACCCCTAACCTAACTCGGCAATCCACCAGAGAGGACAGTGTCACACCTGATCTATTGCGCGTGTCATTAAAGAAAAGAGCCGGAGTCAAGAATCTGCCACCTCTTTCGGTTCATGCCTGGAACAGCACTGCATCTCTTTTCGACTGCACACTCCTGTCTACTGAGTACGATTTGCTTGACAAAACCCCGCAGCCTAAATGGGCACAGCTCTGTCACCCCCACGTCTCGACTTCATTCAAAATAGACAGAGAAACAGGAGATAGAGGCGCGCCTGAAACACTGTCTCTGTGTGTGTGTGTTTGTGAGAGAGTGTACTCTCCATCTCAGCCATAGTTATTAGTACCAGACAGCCATCATGTGCCTGCTGAGGTGGAATGATGTTGCGTATGGAAGCCCAGAGTTTGCACTGCACACACTCAGCTGACGGACTGCTTGTCTATGTGTGCGGAGTTCCTTTTATTATTACACATTACTAATTAATATAATAATAATAATAATATAGCCCAACAGCTTTATTATTACGCATTACTAATTCATACAGCCCAACAGCTTTATTATTACGCATTACTAATTCATACAGCCCAACAGCTTTATTCACCAGAGCAATGTGTCTATGTGGGGTGGTGTCATAGGCTAAATATAGTGTGTGTGTATGTGTGTATGTGTGTGGGCCGTGTGTGCATGCACGTGATGTGTGTGTGTGTGTGTGTTGGCCATGTAGACTTGATGGGGTGAGGAGGTCAGGCAGCATGAAGGCTAAGGCTGTTTCTGAGATGGCACACTGCACAACGAGCATATGCGGATCTCAACAGAAAAGTAGGGAGCTGTATGCAGTAACTATTACAGCAGCGTGTGTGTGTGTGTGTGTGGGGGGGGGTGCTGATGTCTGTGGTAGAACAAAATGTTTTTTGAAGATCATTGAGGTGCTTTTGATTCAAAGCATTTCTGTGTGTTTACAAGGGCCACTGTGTGTGTCCACTCACCGAGAAGCCCCTGGCTGCAGCTTGCAGATCGGGGCTGGGCTCAATGTGGGGCGGAGCGCAACGGTGAGCTCAGCCCACCTTCAGCACGTCTTCTCATGCATGTCCGCCTTGTTTCCTACTGTCCAAGTTATATTTCTCAACATCACCTCTAGAAAGAATGCTTAAATCTATAAAAGCATTTCCTCAACTCAAACACGGAGGTTAGACTCTCGCTGCAGGCTAACAGTACTACTGGGGTAGCCTATAATGTGTAGGGGAGAGGTACAGTAGCGGTACAAATGTATCAGTGTTTTATTCTCAAGATATGGTGTAGCTACGGAAACGTAAATACATATCATGTAATTATGTAGAATCTTGCAGCCATCCAAATATGAATGGTCTACTTAAATACGACCAGAGATATTAAGAAAAAGGTGCAAAATTCAAGCATCGCGATTTTTTATTGATTCTTTCAATCGCATTGATTCTTTCAATCACATGTCATTCATATCTTCAGTCCCTCTGTTTCAATTTAACATGATGAAAATAACAGTTTACACCCGTCTCTATGGCAAAATTAACTGATTTTATCGCGAACACTTCTGATTGCGAGTTATATGATTTTTGTGCCGCGATCACACCCAATTAAATTTATGTAGCCTATAAACGATAGGCTATAGAGGCCAACATTATGTTCTCTACTCTTAGCAGACCTTATAAAGTATTCTATAAAGAAAATAGAGATAAAATGCGTTGATAATGTTATTGCTAGCCTATAGCATAGATCTATGTTTATGCAGACTGGATGTAATGATCTTTATAGCCTAGGCCTACTTAGATTACCCAAGAAACGCCGATGGTGTAGCACAGATTCTAGAACGCTAGGGGGAAGGGATATGATTAACGTGGGCAGTAGTTCAAGGAGGATGCGCTTTTATAGAGTTAAGCATTCTTCCTTGAGAAAATTTGAACTCCAAGTCCGGGTAAATAGACGGACACAGAGAGGTCAACGGGTAATGACGAGCTGATTTTGGGCTGAGCTCAACGTTGCGCTCCGCCCCACATTGAGCCCAGCCCCGATCTGCAAGCTGCAGCTAGGGGTACTTGCACTCACCAGGGGAACAAAAGCCTTCATTGAGTCAGAACACCTTGGTTGAGTCAGAACACCTTGGTTGAGTCTTACAGAACACCTTCGTTGAGTCTTACAGAACACCTTGGTTGAGTCAGAACACCTTGGTTGAGTCTTACAGAACACCTTCGTTGAGTCTTACAGAACACCTTCGTCTTACAGAACACCTTTGTTGAGTCAGAACACCTTCGTTGAGTCTTACAGAACACCTTCGTTGAGTCAGAACACCTTTGTTGAGTCTTACAGAACACCTTCCTCTTACAGAACACCTTCGTTGAGTCTTACAGAACACCTTCGTCTTACAGAACACCTTCGTTGAGTCAGAACACCTTCGTTGAGTCTTACAGAACACCTTCGTTGAGTCTTACAGAACACCATCGTTGAGTCTTACAGAACACCTTCGTTGAGTCAGAACACCTTTGTTGAGTCAGAACACCTTCATTGAGTCTTACAGAACACCTTCGTTGAGTCAGAACACCTTCGTTGAGTCTTACAGAACACCATCGTTGAGTCTTACAGAACACCATCGTTGAGTCTTACAGAACACCTTCGTTGAGTCAGAACACCTTCGTTGAGTCTTACAGAACACCTTCGTTGAGTCAGAACACCTTCGTTGAGTTCGTCGAGTCTTACAGAACACCTTCGTTGAGTCAGAACACCTTCGTTGAGTCTTACAGAACACCTTCGTTGAGTCAGAACACCTTCGTTGAGTTTGTTGAGTCTTACAGAACACCTTCGTTGAGTCAGAACACCTTCGTTGAGTCTTACAGAACACCTTCGTTGAGTCAGAACACCTTCGTTGAGTCAGAACACCTTCGTTGAGTCTTACAGAACACCTTCGTTGAGTCAGAACACCTTCGTTGAGTCTTACAGAACACCATCGTTGAGTCTTACAGACCACCTTCGTTGAGTCTTACAGAACACCTTCGTTGAGTCTTACAGAACACCTTCGTTGAGTCTTACAGAACGCCTCTTTTCTTTTTCGTCCATCTACAGAGTACAAATAATAATAACTAGAAAATGCAATTCCAGGGAATTACCATTGCATGTAAATGCAAAAAAGCTGCTGCGTATAACATTATATTACTTACAGTATGATTATTCAGATTACAGTCTTACAGTATTCTTGAAAACCACTTACTTGGTTAGATGTTAGCTTAGAGTATATGACAGTCAGTAAAAATAAATGGTCAATTCAATATTGATCAACATTCTTTGTTTTAACCCATTTACTCCTAAAATGCCTGCTAAAAACGCCTATAGAATCCTATGGCATTCTAGACTAAATAACCTTATTTCCTGAGGGTTTTCTGAAAACATACTAAAAATTTTCAACGTCTACCAACATTTAATATCTAAGCCTCTGTAGCACCTAGAAACATGAAATAAAAAGCATGCTGCGCTACGCAGCATCCAGCGGGAGGGTCAATGTTGCGCTACGCAGCATCCAGCGGGAGGGTCAATGTTGCGCTACGCAGCATCCAGCGGGAGGGTCAATGTTGCGTCATGCAGCATCCAGCGGGAGGGTCAATGTTGCATCATGCAGCATCCAGCGCGAATGGGTTAATACAGCAGAATGATACTCAGTATACACTAATGAACACTTACCAATGTAAGCTTGAAGTAAAATCACAGTGTGTGTATATATATATACTTGATAATGCCAATCATATTATCCTAAGACAGATCTATTTATCAGTGGTAACTCTGAACTGAGAAATGAGAAAGCACCTCAAAACACACCTCTTCTCTCTTGCCTACCCACCCTAAACCCCCACCCTGCCCCTACCCCCCTACTCCCACTCTTGTAAAGCGACCTTGGGTATCTTGAAAGGCGCTATATAAATTGAAGTTATTATTATTATTATTATTAACTGGCAGCAACAGCTAGAGGCCTCAGTTAATGGTATTAGGCCAAATTTGATGGTGATATATACACTGAAGAATAAAAGAGTCAGCCCTTCAGATTATCAGTTTTAGACAGAACTTAGGTTAGAATCTTATTTTTCACACAGCACAGCTCAGGTCTAAAAAGAGAGGTCTAACAGCACAGCTATGTTCCACAGATGTTACAGCACAGGAATGATTCAAAGGTATGAATGGTTGACAAATATGATTTCACAGGTATACATGTTCCATATAGTTAGTGAGTATAGTACTCACACAACAATATAGTTCTCAGAATGTCAAAGTGTAGATCTCAGTATGGTTAAATGGTCTGTGCACAGATATGTTGAGATATGGTCACATGTTTGTAAGAATGTATGTTAGTAGGTATGCTAGCAACATTGTCAGAGATGTATGGTTGACAGGTGTGCACACAGACAGGCACACACGTAATGTCATACACGGTCATCACCACTGGTCTGGTCTGGTCTGGAACCTAAAAGGCAAAAGCAAACAAGTTTAACAGTTATACCAAAACAAGGAATGTCTGCAATTGTACAATTGTTCAATACAACTAAGGTATTTAAGTGAAGTTGTTACATTACATTAGGCTGACACATTATAACCTAACGACTAACATGGTAAACAGTTTAAGCTTTTTAAACAATTCTCTCAACAATTCTAGGACAATTAAAAAAAGGTAGAGTAGGCCTACAATACAATTGTTGCACCATCAAGCTACTGGTAGTTAAATACTAGCCTATAATATTAAATTGCAAACAAAGCAGAATTCTGTGTTTTATTGTTTTCAGTTTTAGTATAGGTGATAGAATCATATTTTTTTTAAATATAAAACGTAAACAGCTTAGAAAACTTTGCAGGCAAAAGGTCTGTTGTTGCTGTTGATAATCATATGAGTAAGGACGGATCATTCTGATACTAAGTATCTTGATAACCAACTGCTATAACTTAAACAGCTTGCTAGGTCTGTCAGCCACATTTTTTCCTACAGATTACAATGTACTACAAATGGAAAGTTTGATTCACGTGCCAGGCTACACTTTAATTTATAGACCAGAACAATGCAGAAATGAGTAGGCCAAGTAAACATTGTAGCCTATGTTGACAACACAAACATTATAGCTCAACTTCTGTTGTGTGTTTTAACAAGACTTTAGTCGTATTGTCCATTTCCTAACAGTAGCCTATTCATGGCTTCCATAAGGTCCCTTTCCACAGGAGTATTAATAAAGCACCAATGCATTCATAATCTAGGTGCTTGATTGTATACACCTGTGGAAAGGGACCTGATGAAACCCATCAATAGACGAACTATAGTATCGTGATAGTGTTTACTTAGGCTATGTAAGAATCAGGAGCGTAGAATGACACGTAGCCTGGCCTATTTGATACACAAACAAGCAGTGTAGGCTACAACGTTAAACATTTGTTACAATAAAAACAGGAGCATATATTTGTTAACTTTAACTAAAATGTGAACGGTAGAAGCTATAACGTTATGACCATCAACAAGTAGCTAATGTTATTCATGCCATGAATGAAACCCATGATGGGTTTCATCAGGTCCCTTCACACAGCCTAGCCCTAGGCTATAATCAAGCACCACGCAGTCTGCATTCATAATCTATTCTAGGTGCTTGATTCTATACACCTGTGGAAAGTGACCTGATGTTGAATAGAACCAGAGCCTAGTATCTGTAGGCCTACTTCTCTGGTTTACGTTAACGTTCTAGTTAAAACGCTGCTGGTTAGTAGGCCTAATGAACAAATGTAACGTTAGTGCATTACGTTTGATTGTCGTTAGCTATCGAAACCTACAGCTAATAGGTCACTGTAAAGTTGACGAAAATATTAACGTTGATTAACAGTGGGTTTCCTTACATAACACATATCAACGTAGCAAGGTGCTAACGTCAACTATTTCAAAAACGTTAACGTTACCTAACGTTATAACGTTAGATTAGTTATTTGTGACCCATAATTTCATACATATAACGCTAACGTTACATAATGTTTGACGACATAAATGACTCAAATACCAAAAACCGAAACACTTACCTTGTCTGTAATTAGAGAAATGTGCCTCGAGCAAATAAAGTGACCACGGTACAGCAGGCGAAGACGTTCAGAAGATTCACAGCTCCAGTGGCAGTTCGCGTTCAGCTGTTGATAATTGCTTTCAGCTGGAGGTCACGTCATAATGCTAAAAGTTGCCGCCAAGGCGGTCAATGTTAAGTCAATGGGAATTTATTGCTCTTTTATCGTAAATATCTCAAAAAGTATAAAGTTCACAAATGTAAAAAATACATTGTACAATTGTCCGTTACAAGACCTTTGTAGGAGTGTTTGCATGACGTCAAACGGTTCAGTGGTTTTATTGTCATTAAACGTCAAATTTGGTCGGAAGAAGAATAATAACAGATAAGAAGAACAGTGATAATAGTCCATTGCATTTACATGCAATGCAATAATAATAATAGTAATAATAATATTAGTAGTAATAATAATAATAATGAAATGTGGGGTAAAACAAATCCACATAAAAAAATAATCACATGTACAAATCTTGGCCATGGCTGATAGCAGTCTCAAAACCCAAGATATCCTTTACAAAAAACACATGCAGTTCTTACTGGAGTCACATATGAGGAAATTCCCTGCAAAATATATGCACAAAAACAAATGTAACAAAAATATATAAATATCAATCTTGGATTACTGGCATGAGAAAATGTGTCACACATCTGCTGTTTGCTGAGGCATCATATTTCCTCCAGAGGGTGCAAACATAGCCCTTAGTCCAGAGGGTGCAAACATAGCCCTTAGTCCAGAAGACGCTGTTGGAAGGTCTTTGAACTCGAGTGCCTATTACTGTGTCTGTGTGTCCCTGTTTTAATGAGTGGGTGCATGGTGCATAATGAGTGGGTGCATGGTGCATAGTGAGGGTGCATGGTGCATAATGAGGGGTAGAAGTTGGCCTAGTTTCAGAGGAACAACTTGATCTTTTTCATTCGTGAATGCCATGTGTACATGGGGCATATTGTTTGTGCTTATGATGAGATGCATGTATGTATGACACGCATGTGTAATGAATCAGTTTCTGGTTAAGAAGAGGCATCTGTCTCAGTTAGAAAGTGTTGTTGGAAAGGGATAGTGATAACTCAGGACTTTGATGAAGATGTAACCTTACATCAAAACCTTAGTCACCGGGATAGTGATAACTCAGGACTCTGATGAAGATGTAACCTTACATCGAAACGTTAGTCACTGTTTTGCACCTTAAAAAAATAAAATATATATATATAAATTAAGAAGACATCTGTGTTGCACCGGCGTTCTTTTTTACTCGTGATAACTCTTCTTAGAGACAGTTCTTTTTACTCGTGATAACTCTTCTTAGAGACAGTTCTTTTTTACTCGTGATAACTCTTCTTAGAGACAGTTCTTTTTTACTCGTGATAACTCTTCTTAGAGACAGTTCTTTTTTACTCGTGATAACTCTTCTTAGAGACAGTTCTGGAAGGCACGGTGAGTGAAAGCAATGCATGTCAGACTGGATTTAGTGAAAAGAAAAACAATGAGAGGGAGAGACAGAGAAACAGAGAGAGAGGATGGGGGGAATTCCCAGGTGTGTACAAATGGGTGAGTAGGGAAGAAAGAGGGGAACAAGGGAGGTACGGAGGGAGGGAGAGTGAGTGTGAGGTCATTGCCCGACAACAGGGCGCGGGGAGAGAGAGGGGGGAGAGTAGCCGTCCCAGTGGAGCCGGACTGTGTTTGCCCACAAGATTCCCCACTGATAGTACTGGCGGCACTCACACACTCACACGCATGCACGCACACACGCATTTTTAGTTTTCAGTGAGAACAGATTCAGCGCTCAAGATTTTGGATACAGTAATACAGTTCTATTGCTGTAAGCCGCTTTGGATAAACACGTCTGCCAAATGAATACATGTATTAATGTAAACATAATGCCTAATCACTATCTCACCGTAATTAATGTAAACATAATACCTAATCACTATCTCACCGTAATTATTGTAAACATAATACCTAATCACTATCTCACAGTAATTATAAATGTTTTATGTTCACAACTGACCAAGGGTGACATCAGCGATACAGGATAGTGACGATTGTCATTTCAATGGCCATTCAGCTCAGGGATGGTGTACAAAACTTTATTTGTGTAAGATGACTGTGTGAACTTGACTGACCTTTGCTGATCATGAAAGAGGGCTGATGATAGTTGGTTAAATATGGTTAAATATGGGTAAGTATGGTTAAATATGGCTAAGTATGGGTAAGTATGGGTAAATATGGGTAAATATGGGTAACTCTGTGAGTAAGAAAAGACGAAGCATCTATGCTTGATGTCACCTGATGTATGATTTGTTTTCTGTGAGTGTCTGTATGTGTTCTCTGTGAACAAACATGGTGGTAAAGAGAGAGCTCTTATTTAAAAGAGAGAGCTCTGATTTCATATTCGCATACTCAGGGCAGAAATGAGCAGAAAACTGATTTCTGATCTGATGCCAATCGGGTCATTTATCGACTCATTCATCAGTGCATCTGTTGACAGTGGTCTCCTGCCTGTCCAGAGTCAATAATGGCTGTCACAGGGTTATCACTGAATGAGACAGACTGACGCATACACAGCCAGAACATGTTTTGATCATTAGTTTGGTCATGACAACAAGGATATGTGATATTTCCATTTGTGAAATGTGTCATTTGATGTCAAGTAGGCCTATTCACCAAATGTCACAATTGTCACAGCATGATTGTTGAATCTTGTCATGTATCAGAATGATGACAAATATAAACTGTCTTTACCAAATGTGAATAGGCTACTTGGTGTCCTAAGAAAATCCTCTCTTCAAATAGTGTGATGTTAATTCCTGACTGTAGGTGATCGGCTCAGTACATGCTCGCAAGTGTGTGGCTGAACACCTTGAGTGGAAACTGTAGATTCCATCCAATCAAGACTGGGAATACAGTTTTAAACACAGTCTAGATAGAGCGCTGGTCTCACAGAAATGACCGGGCCAATTCTGTAATGGCCATTTGAGTTAAGAGAATTATACAGTGCAGTTTGGAGAGCTCAATCACATGCCTCTATTCATATTACTGCATAGAGCTCTATTCACATTACTGCATAGAGCTCAGTTCACATTACTGAATAGAGCTCTATTCACATTACTGCATAGAGCTCAGTTCACATTACTGCACTGAAAAAAATGACATGCAAGAATTACTTAATTTTATTTAGGTAACCATTTGCACTCAATTTAATTTAGCTACATCCAGCCATATAGATTTAGTTGAATTTGCTTAATATTTTCTTGCAATTAAAGCTAAACTAAATTGAGTAGTTACAACTAAATCAAGCCAAGCAAACTCCAATCAAATATTTTGAGTAAAAATTTGTATTAGGTAACCATTTGCACACAATTTAATTTAGCTACATCCAGCCATATAGATTTAGTTGAATTTGCTTAATATTCTCTAATGCAAGAATTACTTAATTTTTTTTAGGTAACCATTTGCACTCAATTTAATTTAGCTTCATCCAGCCATATAGATTTAGTTGAATTTGCTTAATATTCTCTAATGCAAGAATTACTTAATTTTTTTTAGGTAACCATTTGCACTCAATTTAATTTAGCTACATCCAGCCATATAGATTTAGTTGAATTTGCTTAATATTTGTATATAATTTCATTGGTAAAAATTAAGTTAAACTTCAAATTCAGGTTAAATAGTATTAACTTAAATCTCAAACAGAAATGGTATAACTGTCTTTATTAAAACAAATGTTCAACACAGAAACACACATATGAACACACATTGTGACCCTTTGCTCTAAAAAATAATAATTTTCCCGCTCTCAAACCAAAGCAAAAGCAAAGGCAGTAGTGCCAAAGAGAGAGAGTGTGAGCACCAAAAGAGAGAAAGAAAGATTCAATAAATGGTTGTGAACCTTTGACCAAAGCCAAACACCTTACCAGTGAGTGATTGTGTGTGTGTGTGTGTGCATGCGTGCGTGTGTAAGTAAATGTGCCGAGATAGAATGACAGAAAGACCGTGAGAAAGAAAGAATGAGAGAAAGACAGTGAGAAAGAAAGAAAGGTTCACAACCATTTATTGAATCTTTCAAATCAAGTCAATCATGACTGTGTGTGTGTGTAAAAGTGTGCAGAGAGAGAGGACGAACGATAAAGAGAGAGAGAGAAAGAGAGACAGCAGGGAAGAGAGAGAAGAGGCCCACTTGCCCATCTAATGATTTGGTTCTTAAGATTGAGAACCTTGGGTAGGAGCTTATCACCATCCATCTGAATGACAACTTTTTGCATGAATTTGTAATAGTATTGAAGAGTTCAACATTGATTCAATGTGTATATGACCCCTAGCTTCACCAAAGTCCTTTTAGGCAAGTCCCTGCACTCGGCAGCCATAATGCAATGCTTTTTTGGCACTCATCGGGCATCCTATTCGGCAGAAATGCGCGTGCGCAAGGCTTCACGACACCAACCTTACTCCAGCACCGAGTTCACAAGACATGATTGGAGGATTTTTTGAGTGCTGTGTCTCCTCATTAGAAAGTCTCTGGCTTCACTGCACAGCCTTGTGCAACAGACCAAGGTTCCTCCAAAATGATGCCTCCATCCACAACGATGCCGATGTCCTCATGTTCCAAGGGGTGGTTTTCTCTTGACACCTCCTTGCCATGGATATCCTGTACAAAATTTAAAAAGCTGCTTTAGGTTGACGCTTGAGAAAAGGTACGAGCTGGGAGCTGGCTTAAAGGTTTTTGGCTTAAAAATTGGCATAAAAATGCAATTTTTATTGCAATTTCAACATGCCCTTGGTTAGTGTTACTTACCATGTACATGTATGAGAGAATCATCATCTTCACCAAAATAAAGGCACGGGGTCTTGATGGCTGCCTCCCTCCTCAGATGTACAGTCTCTGTCTGTTCAGATACAGGGATATTAATCATTTTGTGAAAATACAATCAATACTCTAAATAATAATAACCTCTATTTATAAAGCACTTTTAATACGGAAGATTCAGTTCAGAGTGCTTTGCAACAGAAAACAGGCATTTGGCAAGCATTTCTTTCCCCTGTATTGGTTGAAACACACCCCATAATCACGTCCCAACGAAGCAGCGCCAGACTTAAATTCTGACAGGAATTGAGTATAACGACATCAGGCTAATAAGTGAGTGTACCAGTTGGGGAAGGAACAATGTGAGCAACGGGAAAATGAGTGAGTGGGTAAATGTATGACGACTCATGTAGTCGTATCAACCCTGAGGAGTCCAGTTATAGTTAGACACAAAATTATAATGCCTCTATCTGTCGCTATGTTGTAATAAGGAACATAAGAGCAATGTGTGAGTAGGGTGACTATAAGTGATGGCAGTTGCAAATAGCAGAAACAGATCCAATGTGATCATTGTATGTAATATGTAAGAGAAGTAAACAATAATAGTAATACAAACTTACACCTTGCAAAATCCTCAAATGTTTGGTCATTTTATGTCCTTTAAACCTTCTTCTGGAACTTATGACCTTCTTCTTCTGGAAAACGGCGGTCACTGGACATCCAAGGTTACGCATCTTTGACCTGTAGCTTGCCTGAATACCCAAGCATCACAGGCATTTCCTGATCCAGTCATCAAGCAAGGACATTTCTCAATACCTGTAACTAAAGAGGATAGAAACACATTTATAATATAAATATAAAGTATACATTTATGAAATATACTTATTTAATACATACACAAATGGTGCTAGTTAATCAAACGATTTTGACACTTCATTTAATTGACATTTGACACATTATCTTACAATCTACCAACAATAGCTACACAGCCCTGCTTGTTGGTCTGACTGTCCCCTTGAAGGGAAAACATTTCGAATTTCAACACCATGGAACAAATAAAATGTTCAAGCAATATCTGCTTAACAGGTGTCCAGATCTTGCACTGCTGTTGAGTTTGAGAAATGCCACCACCACCACCATGCATATTCAGCGCTGGCGATGACATGAAATAGTGGTACTCCATTACTGACAGAATAAATAAACACGTTTCTAAACCTAGCGTAAATGTGGCTTTTGCCCAACATTGTCCGAGTTATGACCTGACCTAATCACTCACAAAACATGCGTCCTATTTCTTTCCTTTTTACATGTACCTTGGCCTGCATTCTGTATTTTGCAAACTCGGCATTGCTCAAGTTAAGTGTCAGTTGACTCCACAGGGGTCGGTGAAAACGTGTTTGGTCTGCTGCATAACGTGTTCGGTTAGCTAACTAGCAACGTTAAGGTCAACCATATTTCAGGCAAGATCTGTGTTCCAATTCAGTTAGCAGCTAATGTTAACTGTACAAACTTTAATGGGTCCACTGAGTTTCAACGACCTAAATTGTCTAACATTAAGGTATATATTCATTTTGAAGTTATTCAATCAATTACGTCGAGGAGGTAATAAAAGTAAACTTTAAGATGAACTTGTTAAAGTGTGTTCAATACTTTTTCCCTGTGCCATTCCACTTTTTTACTCATAACTCTACTTTTAGACATTAATGTTTGGATTTTTTTATATGGGTGGATTATCTGAGTTAATACTAGTGTCTGGTGAAAATTTCATGCAAGTAGCCTCATTGGAAGTATACTTACTGAAAAAAATGTTGACGTGTTCAATACTTATTTTCCCCGCTGTATAGGCCCACTGGTTGTAGCTTGTAGCTTTCTGCCATCATTGTAATTCACAACTTGTACTTTCCTAGTGGATGAGGTTATAATGACCGGCGCGCTAACGGGACACTGAAAGACCAGGCTACGCGAAACTTGGTGGGCACGTAGGAACCACTGATTTTTGTTTTGATCCTTCGCCAACCCGCCGCACCGGACCCCCCAAAAGGAGGGTAGGCCAAACACAGTTTTCTGTGAATATCTCACGAACCGCAGGGCCTAGAATGACCTAATTGTTTTTGTATGTTGGTCTCAAGGGGCCATGTCAACCCATCCCATATTCACTTGAGGTATAGTGCCACCTAGTTAAAAATAAAAAACATAAAAGAGGCGTTGTAATCGCAGGTATCTTTGGCTGACATGTTCAAAACTGCATGAAATTTGACGTGTAGGATCATTATGACACCCTCTGAATGCATGCCAAATTTTGTGGAATTCTGTTCATGGTGGGTCCACACAATAAATGAGTATATGTGTAAATTTAGTGACTTTTTAGTGATTTTTTCTGTTAATTATCTCGAGAACCATAGGGCCTATAACCTGACTCTCGCCAGATGAATTTCGCTCCGCCTAGCTCCACTCACATACATCTGGGATCGCTTCCGTTGAGAGTGATTACGGCACCAGATTTTATGGTAGAGCCAATCAGGACGCAGGGCGGGAGTTTCATAGATGTGACGTAGCGTAGAAGCGACTGTGAGACTGTTCTCAGCCTCACGGGTTGGCTTCGATGTGAGTGGTTGAAGTAGCACGTCAATAGATGATGGACAAGTGGCTTATCCAATCATATGCAAGGATTTTTGATAAGGCCCAGCCTTCTGAAACACCTCTCCAATGGATCGATCCCAGATGGATGAGTGGAGCTAGGCGGAACGAAATTCATCTGGCGAGAGTCAGGTTATAGGGCCTAGGCCTGTAAAGTCTACACCAATCGGCCTGTACATGGTGGTGTGTAGTGTATGCACGTTATGTGTGTTTGTGACATATAAACACGCACACACACACACATAAACACACACACGCATGCATACACTTACATAAACATACATGCACATACAGACACACAGGTAGGCACACTGAGCGGCGCTTATATTTTGTACAGCTATGCGGTAGGCTACATATAGTTCAGTAATTTGGACCTCTGAAGTCCGCCATCTTTGCCCTATATGGGACAAGGTAGCATCCTATCAGGGTTATTACAGCACAGTAGTCTAATGTATGTAGCATCCTATCAGGGTTATTACAGCACAGTAGCCTAATGTATGTAGCATCCTATCAGGGTTATCACAGCACAGTATGCTAATGTATGTAGCATCCTATCAGGGTTATCACAGCACAGTAGCCTAATGTATGTAGCATCCTATCAGGGTTACCACAACATAGTAGTCTAATGTATGTAGCATCCTATCAGGGTTACCACAGCACAGTAGCCTAATGTATGTAGCATCCTATCAGGGTTACCACAACATAGTAGTCTAATGTATGTAGCATCCTATCAGGGTTATCACAGCACAGTAGCCTAATGTATGTAGCATCCTATCAGGGTTATCACAGCCCAGTATGCTAATGTATGTAGCATCCTATCAGGGTTATCACAGCACAGTAGCCTAATGTATGTAGCATCCTATCAGGGTTACCACAACATAGTAGTCTAATGTATGTAGCATCCTATCAGGGTTACCACAGCACAGTAGCCTAATGTAGGTAGCATCCTATCAGGGTTATCCCAGCACAGTAGTCTAATGTAGGTAGCATCCTATCAGGGTTACCACAACATAGTAGTCTAATGTATGTAGCATCCTATCAGGGTTACCACAGCACAGTAGCCTAATGTAGCATCATATCAGGGTTAGCACAGCACAGTAGTCTAATGTAGGTAGCATCCTATCAGGGTTACCACAACATAGTAGTCTAATGTATGTAGCATCCTATCAGGGTTACCACAGCACAGTAGCCTAATGTAGGTAGCATCCTATCAGGGTTACCACAGCACAGTAGCCTAATGTAGGTAGCATCCTATCAGGGTTATTGATATCCTATCCTATAGGCTAATGACATTTCTCCCCTCACTGTCCCTTCGCGTGGTGTTTTTGCATTTCTCTGTCTGCCGATGAAATGAAGTCAGCTTTTGTGACTCACGTGTATTCATGTAAAAGATTCATACATTAATATGTTTTGGTAGTGGCCAGTGTTGGGGGGATCCACTGATGACTTCTAATGGCATTCTCACACAAACACACACACACACAGGCACACACACACACACACACACAGAGACACACAGGTAACTAGCTGGCTCTTGAGCATAAGACATTTCATTACTGATAAATCCTTTTATGAGTACATGACAATAAACTTGAACTTGATCTTGAATTTAATATTGGCTGTGAATGGCTGGCAGGCTATTGATCAGAACACCGTTGTTCCTGCCAGACGCCTCGTTCAGAACCCTGTGATGTAACTGCTGCACCTCTTTTTCAGTCAAAGTCAAAAATTCCAAAATCCCAACCAAGTTGAGCAATCGGTTACGAGAAGAGGTCAGGCAGCTCTAGAGGGTGGGGACAAGGTTCTCACCAAATGGCCATAAATAGCCGTGCACATCACTCTAGCCAGTATGACAAGGAGGAACTTCTACAGCAACAACAGACAACTTTAAAAACTTTCCTGAGACCTCTCAGTCGTCTTTGTCAGATTCAAGAAACCTTTAAAACGGGGACTAAATTAGCAGATTAAAGGCATACACTAAGAGAAAAACAACACATAACTCCGGAACGTCAATATTGGAACAAAGTTAGAAGGCATCAGAACTTAGAATGAGATTCTTCACAACAGTCATTGTTGCCATGGTAGTGGTCGCCTGTATTAGCATATCAGGCAGTGCTGCTGTTCCTTTCTCTGAGGTGAGTTGAAATAAGTGATTTTTTCATAATTTCTTTGCGGTAGCCTACTTCAAATGTTATGCAGTCGTCATAAAAAGCATGCAAGGTTTCACGTATCAGATAGAGTCGTTTTAACCCGGTTTGTCTGCACTGCTCTGTAATTAAACACTTCCCCCATGCTCAGGTGGAGACTGGGGAGACATGGAGACCCGCGACAGAAACACAGCAGCTCGCAGTGACATCACCAGAAGTCACCAATCCCCTGGTATGTAGGCTACTGCTAAAGGCTCAACGAATAGCCAAACACAATTAGCCTTTCTCTTGTAATCTAGGACGCTGTGCCTTCCCTAAGGGACCTGAATTATTATGAAATCACAATTTGCTTTGATGTGTTGACGCGTCATCGCACACAGTGAACCTGTTTAACACCCATCCTCTCGCTTCTCCTCAAAGGCCCTCTTCAGGACAAAACGTCAGAGTCACCTGTCTATGTGCCGGTACTGCTGCAACTGCTGCCGCAACAAGGGATGTGGATACTGCTGCAAGTTCTGAGACGCGCGGGCATTGAGGCGGCCGTCGAGACTTTACCGTCACGCACAAGGCTCAATAACTTATTGATGCCGCTTCTTTCTAAAGCAGCGGTGGAATTCGAAGACGAATGTGGGCAGCCAGATCCTTTGAAAAGCCCGGACTGGAACCGACTGCTTTTTGACGGTTGTCAGTTCCTTTCAAATTCGGCTCAGGAGTCTTTCCTGACCACTTGTGCCGGGTCCTCCGTATGGAACCTTTGTAGGAAACCTTGCACTCTATTAGCGGACTTCCAGCTCGCTTTCTTAACCAGTCTATGACAAATTGTGATGTCATTCAAAACAGTAGGGTTTTGTTCACTATTTGGTGAATCTTTTGTAATATTTAAATTATTTTGTACCTGACTTTTTTGTATATTATCTGTTAACTTTTCCCAGAAATGGTTCAGTGTAAATAGTTTAATTATTGCTTATGTATAAATGATGCAAACTAAGTGAGGTTTTCTAATAAACACAGTATACATCAGTACACTTACATGTCATTCTTGTTCTCGGAATGTGCAGGCCTATATAGCCTGCCCTGGATGATCCTAAATAGCTATATAGCCCTGGATGATCCTTAATATATATAGCTCTATAGAGCCCTGGATGATCCTAAATATATATAGCTATATAGCCCTGGACGAGCCTAAATATATATAGCTCTATAGAGCCCTGGATGATCCTAAATATATATAGCTCTATAGAGCCCTGGATGATCCTAAATATACATAGCTATAGAGCCCTGGATGATCCTAAATATATATAGCTATATAGCCCTGGATGATCCTAAATATATATAGCTATAGAGCCCTGGATGATCCTAAATATATATAGCTATATAGACCTGTATGATCCTAAGATTGTGATTACTGGCTTGTAAACACATTGGTGCTATAGCTCAACTCAAGCAGTGCATTTGCCTAAATTACAAAATTGCTCAATGCTGTGAGGATCATGCTGTAGTCCTATCTGGACCTTGTTGACGACAGGCGCTTTAGGCTAAACCATGCTAGCCTATGCGCATTAGGCTACATGTAGGCTATGTTCGTTCAAATATGGTCATAATATGATTGACCTATTCTAATGGATTATTCTGGAAGCAATTCATTGAGCTAACCTTTCACACATGAGCACATAGTTTCTATCCCTCATCTTCCCTGAATTCGCTTCATCAAATGGTGAAAATCTGCTTGAAATTGCGTGCATGACACGTTGGAATGACCAAGAGATCAAGACAAATGTTACAGCATACAGTGAATAGCATTTAGCACATGTGGTCGGCGCCACACATTTTGGGGTGCTTTGCGTAAAACAGGTTGACCGTCTCCATCACAATTTCCTACCCCAACATTATTCACATCGTCATTTCATTTGCATTTATATCACTTCCACCACCAAATTGCATGCCGCGCGTGTCAGGTGTTGAGACGATGCTGTGGAGATTCTTAAGTAGAATGAATGGTGCTTGTAATGAAGTTGAACGAGCCGCACAAACACGCCGCCCGCCCGCTCCTCTCCCTGGCCGCTCCTCTCCGCGGCTGCAAGCGGCACCTGGAGTCGTTAGTTTGAATTAGCCGAAGGGAGTGATGGTTCCGCTCGCCCGCCCCCCACACCCCTCTCCTCACCGGCACACGGAGGATGCAGAGAGCCCTGGTCCAGCAGCACGATTGGCCTTCATGGCTTTTTCAAAATGTTTGTATTCCTGTCGACGCGGTGGAGCTGAAGACAGCCTGGTGATCAGGCAGCTCAATGAAGTGCATTATTTTGTGTTCGTGGTGGGCTTAGTTCGGCGACGCCATTATGTCCTGTCAAACTGTATTTCTGTTCAGTTGTGTGTGTGTGTGTGTGTGTGTGTGAGAGAGAGAGAGAGAGAGAGAGAGGTGCCCAGTTAATGAATACGCTGTGATCTGCAACACAAGTACTTCAGAATTTAGCCACAGGGTGTTTTACAGGGTGTTCTATTGCTATGGGTACTGAAGAAAATAATTTCAAGTGTTTGTGTGTGATAACCAACCTTGGCATTTATGTTTATCTGTACAACATGGTACAACATGGTTGCGTGACTCTTTTACCAACAAATATCATTGCTCTCTCTCCAATACAGCACGAAGTCAGTAGTCACACAATAGGCTGTCTCACTGGGCTTCTGTCACTGTCCCACTGCTAATTCAACACTGCATACAACTCATACTACATATAACTGTTTCAACTTGTATATTTGGTTACACTTAACTTGACGGTATCTACATATAAGAGTTACATGACATTGTCATGAACGTGTCATAAGTATTATAAACAAGTCATAAACATTTATGACATAAGGCTTCAGTCACTCGCTTCTGTCAAGTGTCATTCGGTTTTTCTCATGACAAGTTATGACAGTGTCACGTCACTCTTATGTAGATACTAGGGGTGTAAAGATTAACCGATACGTATCGGTACCCGTTTTTAACGTGTAAGATACGGCTACATCGATACGTGAAGCCCCGTATCGGAAAAAAACTGAAATGAACCGGTCGTTATATCGATTTACTTGTTATGAATCGGTTCACAACCTTTTCTGCTCGCTCAGACTCTCATTTACGTTCCAAGCAGCGCGTTCATCCCACTTCCGGTTTTGAAACTATACGTGGTACGGAATTGTGGGTAATGCAGTTCGTTTTTGGTTACATTCATTGCTCAAAGTTGTCAAATGACCTCATTACCCATACATCTACTGCAACTTAAGCATGTGACAACTTGCACTCGGTCGGCTTTTGTTTTTCGAAATCCAGCGCGAAATTAAACACTTAGCATTCCTAAACAGCAACTGTAGAGTAGCCTTACCTTTGATGAAGGGATTTCCTTAATGACATCATGTCTCACCCCCGTTCCCAAGAAACCACACCCTAGTGAGCTTAATGACTTCAGGCCTGTCGCTCTAACATCACATGTGATGAAAACAATGGAGCGGCTGGTCTTAGGCATGCTCAGACCCCAGGTACGCCATGCACTAGACCCGTTACAGTTTGCATACCAGGAGAAAGTGGGCGTGGACGATGCCATTACTTATCTTCTACACAGGACACATTCTCACCTAGACAAGGGGAAAAGTGCTGTGAGAATCATGTTCTTTGATTTCTCAAGTGCTTTTAACACCATCCAACCCCTCAGACTGGGAGACAAGCTCTTGCAGATGGGTGTGGACGCTCACCTGGTAACCTGGATTACAGATTACCTGACCGAGCGACCACAGTTCGTCAGACTGAAGAACTGCCTCTCTGACACTGTGATCAGCAGCACCGGAGCACCACAGGGAACTGTGTTCTCTCCAGTCCTGTTCACCCTGTACACATCTGACTTCTGCTACAACACCGAGTCATGCCACATGCAGAAGTTTTCTGATGATACTGCAATTGTGGGGTGTATCAGGGACGAGCAAGAGGAGGAGTACAGGAGCCTGGTGGAGGACTTTGTGCAGTGGTGCAAACTCAATCACCTTCAACTGAACACTTCAAAGACCAAGGAGATGGTGGTGGATTTCCGAAGGTCTAAGCCCGCTCTGCTACCAGTCTCCATTGATGGGGTCAATGTGGAGGTGGTAAGCACCTACAAGTATCTGGGTCTCCACCTGGACAATAAACTGGACTGGTCAGCCAACACTGATGCACTCTACAAGAAAGGACAGAGCAGGCTGTACTTCCTGAGGAGGCTGCGGTCCTTCAATGTGTGAAGCAAGCTCCTCAGGATGTTCTACCAGTCTGATGTGGCCAGCGCCCTCTTCTATGCAGTGGTATGCTGGGGAGGAAGCACAAAGAAGAAGGATGCTGGGCGACTTGACAGGCTGGTATGGAAGGCTGGCTCTGTAGTGGGAGCTGAACTGGAGTGCATCACTTCAATATCTGACAAAAGGACCCTAAACAAACTGATCAACATCTTGGACAATGAATGTCATCCGCTCTACAGCCTCACCCTCTCCATGTCCATGTTTTTTGAGTACTGACAGCCCACTACTGCTTACTACTGTTTTACTACTGTTTTACTATTGTACACAGCCTAATGTTTTCACTACTGTCACTACTCTTTTACTACACTACTTTCACTACTGTTTTACTGCTACACTGTTTTTCATGCTATATTAGCACACATGATCAATGGCTGCGGTCAGGCTTCTGATGCAATACTGAATGAATGAATGGCTATAACCCTATTACCTCAACCTGTTCTTGCACTGAAATAGTTTTTACCTTGTCTACATTATACTTTACTCTCCTATTTGTCTATATTATTTATGCTGGTCTCTAGACCTTACTCTTGCACTGTTGCACTGTTGGACTAATGTTGGACTACTTTTTGCACCTTCACCATGACACTCACTCTCTTGAGCACCTTGCCATGCACACATAACTAAGGACTATGGTTGGACTACTGTTTGCACCTTCACCATGACACTCACTCTCTTTAGCACCTCACCAGTCCCGGCCCTGTCACTACAAGCGTCTTATGCTTGATCACCCTCAAGCACATTGGACTTTCTTAATTTAACTTATATAGTGTATTTAGCATTTCGTTTCGTTAGTTTTCTTATCTGACTTATCTTCTACTGTCTTTATTGTACAGTGGAGTTTAGTTATATGTTTATACTTATACTTATGTTTACCATTTCTGCTGTAAGTGCATGTTGTGTGTTATGTCTGTATGCTACTGAGACCCTTGAATTTCCCCTTGAGGATCAACAAAGTATCTATCTATCTATCTAATGTTAAATAATAATTTGGCCCTTGCTGCTAAAACGATGCACAAATTATTAGCCAATGATTTTGTTCATATTCACTCAGACTTGCGGCATTATAGGATTCTGAATTAGGTCTACTGTTGGAACAAAATAAGCCCAGAGAGTTCATTGATTTGTAGGCATATTTTATTCTTGTAGGGTAGGCTAGGCTAAATGAGAAAAGGCCAAAAGTGTCTTAAGCACTGTTTTATTTTATTTCGGTATTCATACTTTGCACGTGACGTCACAACCACTGGCTGGCGGGCAAGAACGTCGTTCTCCAGCATCGAAATCCAGTAAATTAGTCTAGGATCTGGCCAGGACGTCGCCAGTTTTACTATACAAAAGTTGGTGAGGTGTTCAGAGAGAAGACAACTATGGATACAGGCTATCAGACGTGAAATCGTTTCAGGAATGGGACATGGCAACCTTCACAGTATAGGCCCTACACGTCTGTGCAGTGATCATTTCATCAAAGGTAATTTGTTTGAATACAATGGGTGTATGATCATGTATTTAATCGTGTCTTAAGTTACCCTGTAGTTTCGTTAATCAACACCACCAGCTGGTTCCGCGAGTCAGCTGTTTGTGTTATGAGTCTAAACTAGGCTAAGAGCTGTCGTCTTTTGCTAACAACAACAAAAGTTGTGTGATAGGTTGTTTTGAGGTTTGTGATATCTATGGTTTTCAATGAGAACCAGAGATGACCCAACAACAGTAGAGCTAGATTATTTACGGAGGAATTATTACTGCTTGATTATTAAAAAAAAAAAAAACTTCTGCTTCACACAATTTAGTTAATCCCAGTCCCTTATGCAGCTAGCTTGCTAACAGACTTGATAGTTACTAGAAAGACCTGGAACTAACGTTACAGGACTCAATGTTGAAAATACCCAAAACCTTGTGTGGCAATAACGTGTTTTATCTATTATATTATCTTATTTTATTATTTCAGGTGCCAAATCTGATGACCCGCTCCCCTGATTGGGTTCCGTCTGTCTTCTCTCACACCTCTGCCACCAAAAGGAGGAAAAGGGAGAAAGACATGGAAAGCTTGTCCCATCATTTGTATTTTGGCCACAGAGAGAAGAGCTTCGGCTGTCAATGCCCATGATATTTAGACAAACTTACCCTAGATGTGCCTGCATAATTGATTGTTTCGAAATTTTTATAGAAAAACCCAAAGACTTAGAAGCAAGAGCACAAACATATTCAACCTATAAACATCATCACACCATGAAATACCTAATAGGCATATCCCCACAAGGAACAGTCATATTCATATCTAAGGGATGGGGAGGCCGAACAACAGTTTTAGACAAAGTAGTCCATGTGTGTTGTGCCCTTACAAATGTGGCACCCTCAATCATTCCTTCTGGTTAAATACTACAATAATACAATGTAAATATGCAATGATTTATTTATACAAACACACACTGTAAATAATAATAATAATGAATATATGACATTTTGTATATTACAATAATACATGTATTACATTTTCACTTTAAATACCGTTGTGCATTGTATTTATTTGTATTCATCTGTTTTATTTATCTATGTATGTGCATTTTATTTATTTACTGAATAAATCTGTAATTGTCTGTCTAACAGCACTTTTCATTTGTTTTCTTTGTGCACGCTTGCGTTTTGCCAGTTCCTGTTTGCAGACACCACCTCCAATTCAAAACACTAAGATCAGTAGTCTGCAAACAACTTCTGTGCATGTACATACAGTCTCTTACAGATTCCTGATGTACACTACATGTGAGCACACTTCACCTAACCCGGCCATACAGGTGCAGTGGCCAAATCAAATCAGTCCCTCCTTTTCCACAGCAACCCACGTTGTCAGAGGTGATTCATTCAAGCTGTAGGAATGATGTACCTAACATAGAAAAAGGTTTTAGTTAGATAAAGTATATCATTCACAAGCATAGTAGCCTACAACATATTTTTTAAAGCTACACATTTCTTTCCTTTTTTTACCATGTATGTTTACATGTGGCATCACGTGGGTAGACAAATCAGACGAACTGCAAGCTGTGCGTCCTGCTGGGTTTCACTTCTAAGTGACGGTCATGAAGTCTCCTGTCATAGAGACAGTTGACATAATGGATAATTTCAGATTTATGATTCGCTGATGTTATGTTTCATTTATCTTAACTAAACGTGCTTACACGTTCGCCGGTAGGTGGCGAGAACGCTTTATCATCTGTACGTGATTTGATATGAAGAAGAGTACATGGTGAATGAATGACACGTTACTGTTGTAGGCCTACTGCGTCTACTTATTACTTAGTTACTTTGCATGCATACTATCGTACACTTATTACCACTACATTACAACCCAACAGATTGCTAACAGGATTATACGCATTTCGCTGCCCCAACTGCTCTTGTCTGTTGTCTGATGCTATGTGGAGTGGATAAGCAGGTAGGCTACAATGTTGACATCCTGCTAGCCATATATGATACAGTTGGCATACGTTTTTTTAAAAACTACTTATCAAGCTGTCATTCGCCGGCAGGCAGGGTGTGCATATTCAGATGAAGACTTCATCACACGATGGAACAGATGTCACTTTGTGTAATTTATAGCTACAAACATGCAAACATTAGCAAACTGGTAACGTTAGCTAACTAGTAACACTCACCTTTTATGAAGATATTCCTGTTTTTCACCTCCCATACGACAGCGTTGTTAACCCATCCACTCTTGATAAAAAGATAGCTATCTGTACTTTTGTAGGCTTTCATTTTTTGTGCGGTGTAAGGTGACGGATTCTCTATAAAATATGTAAATATCTCCAAACTCCAAGTCTGGTAGAGACTTTGCCAGCTTCAAAGCAATGAAAACATCAGCGGGTGCTGTGTAACGTTATGGATCACACGTTCCGAGTATGTTAATCTTTTCTTGATATCTATTTGAACATTTGGTGACATATGGTCTAAATAGTTAATTGATTGTAGTATTGGAAATCTGCAATTCCCCTGGCTGGCCACTGTTCGTCGCCATTTTGTTAGCGTTTCTTGCCCGCCAGGTATCCATGATAGTCACGTGACTGCAAAGTATTGCAAATTGTCTTACCTCAACAAGGCTACAGCTCCATGAAAACAATCAGATATAACTCTATAAAATCTGTAAAGTCTATAAAAATGTATTTTTATGTTGTATTTGGCTGCTGTGTTTGACTGAAATGTAGACTATTCTTTTTTCATTCCAATACAGTATATGAAACAAACCTCAGTTTAGATAATCATATTCACACATTTTTTGCCTAATTGACAACCATGACCATGATAATTGATAATATAAAATGAATGTGCACCATGAGCAAATGATAAAAAATCTTTCATAATGCTTTCCATTCTTGAACTGCATCAAATTGCATCAAATCGCATCACATCGAATCGTACTGAATCATTTTTTATAAACATGTATCTTTTCTTGTATCGAATCGTGCCCATGTATCTAGATGCGAATCGTATCGTCTTTTACATGAGAGATTCACACCCCTAGTAGATACCGTCAAGTAAAGTGTTACCGTAACTGTACATTTATAATTGTACATGTAGCTTTAGTTGTAGTCCGCTGCCCGTCTCAAAGATATCATCTCTTTTACATCAAGAGAACATGTGCCCCTTTTAGCATAAGTGAAGCACACATTTAAAATAGATGATGTGTCTACTCTGATCCTATGCGGTTGTATTTCCTCACTCAGTTCAAATACAGGGCTTTAGAGCAACCAGACACCCCCACTGATTTCATTTAAATGCAAAGTCTTATCTGAGCTTTGGGAACTGGAACTTTTAGCTTTCTCCCAGGCTGCTTAATTCTTAGACAAATGGTGAAAGATGTGAAACAGTGATTTTTTGTGTTCTCTTTCTCTCTCTCTCTCTTGCTCTCTATCTACCTCTTACTCTCTCTCACACTCTCTTGTACACTCTATCTCCCTCTCCCTTTGCATTGCAATTGGGCTAGCAGTAAATGTAAATGGTTTTTCAGGCAGGGACTATCAATGCCTCCAGCCCTCGATACACATCTACACACTCCTTCAATTCTGAATGCCTAATGCCCAACACCAAAGACAGGCAGTGACCGGGGCTTTAGAAAGATGCTGTCCTTTGTCACAGCTATCCTTTGGGGCCAATGTGGTTGCAAAGCCTCAAACTAGTCTTGGGGATAAACACATGTCATGTTTCACTGACTTGTGTCGTCTTCGTTGGAGAAGAGGGGGCATAGGAGCTGTCCCCAGAGGCGGCTATGATCCCAACTGACCTCATGCAACATCGCTTCCTTATTTATTCCTGAGGGATCAGTGCATTTTCTGTTGGCCACTGCAGGCATGAACTGAAATGTGTTTCTTTTAGAAGCTTTGCAATGCTGTGCTGATAAGCTTCAATCTGAATATTCACCTTTCTGGGGTGCCTGTTTTGGAGATGCTGCTCATCTACATCTCTGGAGCTTGTTATTGCTCTGCAAACAAGTTACCCAGCAGGAAATACACTTTTACAAGGTGTTTGGTCTTCTCGTGAAAGTATCTAACACACTGGACGTGTCAATAAGGACTAAAATATTTATGGTGTTGTGTGGACAAGGTAACACTTTATAATAACTACATACAATTTATCATTTATTAAGCCATTGTTACTTATTAGTTAATGGTTTGTTCATCATTAGTAATTTCTTGTTCATACATAATTTATCATCAGTAAGGCATTTGTTCACAGTTATAAATAGTTTGTTCATAGTAAATAAGCCTATATCTAAAATATGTTTATACATCATTGTTAATATTTAACTCATTGAATGCCAAGCTGTTTTCAGGAGCTTTGTCCTAGAGTGCCAGCAATCTAGACCATTGTTGATGATTTTTGTACAGCCACAGCATATTCTGTGTTATAGCTATGAACACATACAATAGCTCGATTAAAAGGTGAGACTTTAAGCTCTCGGTGGGTACAAACCGTGTATTTCTACACGCCTCTGTTCCTGAGAAATCCCAAGCTAAACAGTGGCTAGTTTTCATCAAAATCGCACTTACTTGTGTACACTTTCCGGGAAGTGATCAGCGAGACCTGACGAGACTGCCACCTAGTGATAGACCCACGAAAATGGCCTGGTTTTGACCTGACATGCATGCGTCACTGATTCGACCCAAAGCGGCAACCGAGTTATGATAAAATGTCCATATAAAATGTCCAGATTGTGCGTTTTCATGAGTTTCACGATCGTCATATATTTCATTTCCATTCATCACAGAGTTCCCAAAATCACATATAAGGTGTGTTAGAGTGTCTAGTTTCGTAATTAAAAAAAAAAGCTAAAAACTTAATATTACGTTTTTGGCACTCAATGCATTTTGGCACTCAATGAGTTAATAAATGATGCAATAATATGTTTTTGATTAAGTAATATTTCCATTATTTAAGAGTTGTTACATACACATGCACTAATGATTAGTTAGGGTGAGGATACATATTTTATAAACCACTTCCTAATACTATAATTAGTAATTAACTCAGGAGTTACAAGTGATTAGTTAATGATTTTTTGTGAGCTCATCTAAAGTGAGGACGTGTTATGCCTTGCAACACATTTACAAATGAGTTATAAAGTTTACCCTTGCATTTATTCTTTTAGCTGAAACTTTCACCCAAAGCAACTTACACATGTCAATGAAATTAAAGGGCCACATTGGTGGACGCCGGGGCTTGAACCCCCAACTTTATGGGTTACTGCATGTTAACCCGGCTCCCTATCCACTACACTACATCTGCCCAGTGGTATTACAACAGTCAATTCAAAAATATAATATAGATATGCGTGTTTACTATGAACAAACCATTTTTAACTGTGTGTAAACATGATTTACAGATGAGAATTAATTTAGGAATAATGCTTTACAAACAAAGAATACAGCATTTAATAATAGTTAACAGATGTTTAATAAATGCTTAACAGTGTGTAGTAAAAGAAAACAGAAACTCCTGCATACAGGAGTTTCTGTCTGGGCCAAGGTAGTGTAGTGGATAAGGAGCTGGACTAGCATGCAGTAGCCTGAAAAGTTGGGTGTTCGATTCCCGGCTTTCACTGTTATGTCAATGGCCTTCAATTTAATTGACATGTGTACGTCGCTTGTCTGCTAAATGAATGAATGTGAATGTAATCTTTACAACTCATTTGAAAATGTGTTGCAAGGCATAGAAAGTCCTCACTTTAGATAAGCTCACAAAATATCATTAACTAACCACTTGTAACTCCTGAGTTAATCATTAATTATAGTATTAGGAAGTGGTTTATAAAATATGTATCCTCACCCTAACTAATCATTAGTGCATGTGTATGTAACAACTGTTAAATAATAAATGTATTAAGTAATAGCAATAATTCATAAACATATTTTAGATATAGGCTTATTTACTATGAACAAACCATTTATAACTGTGTGTACAAATACTTTATTTATGAGAATTAACATAGGAACAATGCTTTACAAATGATGAGCAAAGCATTTTGTAATAGTTTCCAACTGGTTTATAATAAGAAAATGATTTCATTTATAAGTGGTTGTTTCATTACTTATTAAGTATAAATCATGTACTTACAAACATATTTTTGGATAGGCTTATTTACTATGAACAAACCATTTATAAATGTGTGAACAAATGCTTTACTGATGATAAATTATGTATGAACAGGAAATTACTAATGATGAACAAACCATTAACTAATAAGTAACAAAGGCTTAATAAATTATGAATTGTGTGTAGTTATTATAAAGTGTATATAACCAGACAACTTCATGACCATGAACAAAGACAACAGCACAGTCAGTTGCAAGGGCCAATTATAGTTACTCCCATGTTGAATATGATTGTTTAAGATTTCCAGAGTTGATCTTGGTAAGGTGAGCTTGCTAAAAGATTCATGGAACCCAAAGTGTAAAATACAAAGGGTCATTTTAGGGGAAATGCTCTCGGACAATACAATGAGGACAGATGCCCTTGCAATATTAGTGCTTTCATATTGTATGTGAACATTGGCATTAGGTCTGTGACCCCCACCCACCCCATTTTATCATGATTCTGCAAGGACTTGAACTGAGGAGACAATCTACAATAATATAAGCATGGATGAGTAACTGTTAACTTGCAACTTCCTTTTTACATTACTGTATCACATATACTGTAGATATCTTGTATTATTCCATCCACACACACACACACTCACACACACACACACACATACACTCCCCACCCGCACCCCAGCCAGATTTGCCTTTTCAGCCCTTTAGTACAATATTTTAAGATTTCAGGACATTTCAGAACACCAAGAACATTAACACAGCTGAGCTATCGGACACACTACAATCCCAACTCATGGACAAGCCACTTAACACATGTCCTGATGATCTTGTCCTACTCTACAACTCTCGTCTATCAGATATGTTAAACAATCTTGCCCCCTTGCCCCCTTATCTCATCGCTAGGGAACAGTTGGTCTCCATAGGTCATATCTCATCGCTAGGGAACAGTTGGTCTCCATAGGTCATATCTCATCGCTAGGGAACAGTTGGTCTCCATAGGTCATATCTCATCTCTAGGGAACAGTTTGTCTCCATAGGTCCCCCAGTTTACCTCTCTCACATGGTGTTCCCCAAGGTTCTGTCCTAGGTCCCCTGCTCTTTGCCATTTACATCCTCCCCCTTGGTCATATTTTACATCAGTATGGTTTAGATAGATGGATAGATAGATAGATAGATACTTTATTGATCCCCAAGGGGAAATTCAAGGGTCTCAGTAGCATACAGACATCACACACAACATGCACTTACAGTAGAAATAGTAAACATAAGTATAAGTATAAACATATAACTAAACTCCACTGTACAATAAAGACAGTAGAAGATAAGAAAGATAAGAAAACTAACAAAACTAAATACTAAATACACTATATAAATTAAATTCCAATGTGCTTGAGGGTGATCAAGCATAAGAGGCTTGTAGTGACAGGGCCGGGACTGGTAAGGTGCTAAAGAGAGTGAGTGTCATGGTGAAGGTGCAAACAGTAGTCCAACCATAGTCCTTAGTTATGTGTGCATGGCAAGGTGCTCAAGAGAGTGAGTGTCATGGTGAAGGTGCAAAAAGTAGTCCAACATCAGTCCAACAGTGCAACAGTGCAAGTTTAAACTTCCACTACTATGCTGACGACACACAAGTCTATATTCACACTAAGCCCTCCCACACACTCCCTCCCTCCAATCTGGTCACCTGTCTCAATGCCATAAGCAACTGGATGACACAGAACTTTCTCAAATTAAACCATGACATTGTCATAACCCATTGTTTGCGCCAATTTATCTACAAGCACCAAATTTGGCACAGATGTAGCTCAGTTCATACTGAAATGATTTAGCTAGGGTTCCGCAGCCAGCGACCTTTGGGGCCAAGATGGCAGCCAAATCCAATATGGCCGCTCCCCGAAAAGGGTTCCGACTATAACTTTTGAACCACATGAGCTGCAAATACAAACTTGATGTCTTTTTCAGCTTAATTGCTCATGGGAAACACATATAAATGTTTATATTTATGACCCAGTATATCTGGACCCCTTAATCCTCCAATTCCAATATGCCCCATTGTTTTTGGCAATTTATCTACAAGCACAAAATTTGGCATGGATGCAGCTGAGGGCATACTGAAATGATTTAGCGAGGGTGCCGGAGCCAGTGGCCCCTGGGACCAAGATGGCTGCCAAATCCAATATGGCCGCCACCTGAAAAGGGATTACTGTAGGCTGCATATTTTGAACCAGATGAGATACAAATGTAAAATTAATAAATATTTCACCTTTTCTGGCTATGGGAAACACAAAATATATATTTATGATTGGGTATATCTGGACTCTCAAAGTCCCCAAATGCAATCTGGTGACTGTCCGAAAAAGGGTTTTGACTACAACTTTTGAACCGAATAAGCTACATATGAAAACTATTTTTTTTTACCATGACCACACATTAAATTACCTAAGCTTTCTCAAAAAATAGAGTCTGCTCTGACCCTTCTTTGGGGCAGCCGTGGCCTACTGGTTAGCTCTTCAGACTTGTAACCGGAGGGTTGCCGGTTCAAACACCGACCAGTAGGAACAACTGAAGTGCCCTTGAGCAAGGCACCTAACCCCTCACTGCTCCCCGAGTGCTGCTGTAGCAGGCAGCTCACTGCGTTGGGACACCTGCGCTTCTGTGCTTCACCTCACTGTGTGTTCACTTTGTGCTGAGTGTGTTTCACTAATTCACGGATTGGGTTAAATGCAGAGTCAAATTTCCCTCACAGGATCAAAAGAGTATATATATACCTCCAATCCAGTTTATTGTCTATAAGAACCCGCACATATTTGTAGTTCTCAACAACTTCCTCACCCAGTATTGAAATGGTATTTAGCTCAGGCCTGGCCCTACGAAAGTCCACCACCATTTCCCTTGTCTTAGCCACATTCAAGACAAGGTGGTTGTTTCTGCACCATGTCACAAAGTGGTCCACCAGTTGCCTGTATTCCGTCTCCTCACCATCACTGACACACCCCACAACTGCAGTCTGTGAACTGTCTGAGAACTTCTGCAGGTGACATGACTCAGAGTTGTACTGGAAGTCTGAGGTGTACAGTGTGAAAAGAAAAGGAGACAACACAGTCCCTTGTGGTGCTCCTATGCGACTGACTACCTGTTCAGACACACACCCTTTCATTTTCACAACCTGTGGTCTGTCAGTCAGGTAATCAGTAATCCATGAAGTTGTGGAGGTGTCTACTTGCATCCTTCAAAGCTTGTCACATAGCAGCATAGGCTGTATGGTGTTAAAAGCACTTGAGAAATCAAAGAACATGATCCTCACAATACTGCCAGCCCCTGTCAAGGTGAGAGTGTGTTCTATGAAGCAGGTAGATTAAGGCATCCTCCACAACCACCTCTGGACGGTATGCAAATTGTAATGGGTCCATGTAGTGGTCACCTGTGGTCTCAGAAGATGACCAACAACAGTGTTTAGCCAACTACTTCCTTTCCTACCAACTTCCTTCCTAACCAGGTGTAATTTTTTCTATAAGTGTTTTGTTCTTATGACTACAATTGTGAGAGAGAATTCATGAGAGAGCAAACAGTTATTGTGTGCACATCCCACCTTCTGGCAGGTGCAGGACAAATTAAAACTTACTCAATTGAAAAAATATAATGTCCACAACACTGCTTTTGACTCCCATATATTTAATGCACATCAGGCAATGTTTCGACCCTGCTGGGTCTTCTTCAGGCAAAAATTCATGAAAGAGACCATGAGAATTCACTGTTGTTATTTTTATGTTATTGCTGTTTTTTGATATGCTAAGCAAACCTTTGAAGAGTTTTGGACAAATTGACTATATTATTCTTTTAACAATTTGACATACTATAAATATTGCCTTGCAATAATAATTATGTCTTATTCTTTCTTATATGATTACATTTCGAAATGTATTCACCTGTGGTACACTGAAAGCATTCCACTTTTATAAGGAAATTAATCCACCTTGAGAATAACCTTCAAAGTTGTGGTAAAAAAAGATTTTCAAACAAAGTCTTGAAAAGAATACAGGTTCCAGACTTACACAAGCATATATATAGATATGCCAATGGACTTCCTGTGGTCAATAAACTAAAAATTGACACAACATCCTCATTTGTAGCGCATTTGGTTCAAAATTTGAAGCCAAAACCCTTTTTCGGACAGCAGCCATATTTAATTTAGGGAATTTGGGGGGTCCTGATATACCCAATCATAAATGTAAGTATTCCTATGGGTTTCCCCATCATCAAAAAAGGTCAAATAGACATCAAGTTTGTATTTGTATCTCATCAGGCTCCAAAGCTATAGCCGAATCCCTTTCAGGCGACAACCATTTTGGATTTGGCTGCCATGTTGGTCTCAGGGACCATTGGCTCGGGCGGCCTGGCTAAATCATTTCATTATGTCCTCAGCTGCATCCGTGCCAAATTTAGTGCTTGTAGATTAATTTGCACAAACAATGGGGTGTAAGGCCCATACTACAGCCAAAACTGCTTTTTTGGACAGCGGCCATATTAGAATTGGAGGAATAAGGGGTCCAGATGCACCGGGTCATAAATATTAACATTCCCATGTATTCCCCATGATCAATTAAGCTGAAAAAGATATCAAGTTTGTATTTGTAACTCATGTAGTTCAAAAGTTATAGCCGGAACCCTTTTCGCGCAGCGGCCATATTGGATTTGGCCGCCATCTTGGCCCCAAGGGCCGCTGACTCCGGCGCCCTAGCTAAATCATTTCAGTATGACCTAAGCTACATCTGTGCCAAATTTGGCGCTTTTAGATGAATTTGCGCGAAAATGTGCTTAAGGCCCCCCACTATAGCCTTTCCTTTGACTCTCATGTCAAATAAATCACTAAATCAGCCTTCTTCCATTTCATAACCTCCAGACTTGACTACTGCAATGCCCTGCTCTTTGGTGTCTCAGCAAGTAAATAAGACAGGCAACAATACATACAAAATTCCGCTGCAAAAGTTCTCACCCATACCAGGCCCAACCCATATCAATCCTATCCTCCATCAACTACACTGGCTCCCTGTACAATACCATATTCAATTCAAAATCATCCTTCTCGTCTTCAAAGCCCAACACAATCTTGCATCCTCTTATCTTTCAATCCTCCTGACCCCTTACCAACCAACCCGCACCTTACGCTCCACTGATGCCCACCTCCTATCCACCCCCACTGCACATCTCTGTTCCATGGGTGACAGGGCCTTTAGCGTGAGTGGCCCCAAACTCTGGAACTCCCTCCCACTTGCACTACGTAAAAGCACTTCACTATCCACCTTTAAAGCTGCAAGATTTTTTTGATCATATTCACTGAAACCGACAATATGCTCCGACAGAACAACATAAATCAGCCGGTTTTAGAAAAAAACCCGCACTTCTACCTCCACCTAGAGCCTGTTATTTGTTTAGCAAAAATCCACAGCTCCCGGTTCTTCTGGTCCAATCAAAGCAGGGCTGTGTGAGATCTGACTGTCAATCACAGTCTGGTGCAGTCTGGTGCACACTGACGAGCACAAACTCGATGAGAGGGTGCTCAGTGGTAGTGGGGGCATGAGAGTTGCAAACTAGAGCCCGACCGATTTATCGGCGGGCCGATGTTATCGGCCGATATTAGGCATTTTCCAAACTATCGGTATCGGCATTTATAATAGCCGATAAATGAATATTTTAAAAATAAAATAAAAACGGACGAAACACCCTTCAACCATGTCATGAGTGTTGGCGTTGTATAGTTTGTCCACCAGAGGGCACTCTACACCGTCCCTGCTGGCAACACTCGTGTATAACGCGCCACACATCCTGCAACCTGCTGATCCAGCCAGAGTCGGGCATAGAGAACCAGTTATCCGCGAGTGAGATCATCAGTGAAGTGTGTTCATGGTGATTTGGTCACGAGACATACATTGCTTGAAATAACAATTAAAAGAACACCCCCATCAGTTCTCTTAACTCAAATAAGCATGACAAAATTTGTGAAAACAATGTCCAGTTTTGCTGCTGTTAAATAAGCCGAGAGTGAAGAGGAATTAGCTAGTAATTACGTTACATTGTTACAGTGTAGTTGACTGTCTGTCCTTTTAACTTTTGACAATGTGACTGAAGATGTATTTCTTTAATAGCGTGACAGTTATAGCAGTGAGACGTATCATCTCTCCCCGGCCTGTTATTTTGAAAGCGTATGTTTTACAATTTGCAGTATGACGTTAATTAGGGCTCATCATAGACTAGCTAACCACAAAGCTAGCTAATGCCATGAATATCAGTGGAAGACCGCTAACGTTAACATTAATGAGCTTGGAAACCACAACAAACTTATTCTGCCTAAATAAAGTAATGATTTATAACTAGTATATATATAGTTACAGTCCCTGCATTGTAAAATGTAAGTTAGACGTGCGAGGAGTGAACATTTAGACATAGAGAAAAAGTATCAAACGTAGCTTGTGCAAAACGTAGCTTGTGCATAAAAGTTAGCTTTTATTTTACACGTGTGTGAAATCCAATGACGCCAAGTCAAGTGTGCGTTTCAGACTGTCGTTCAGCCGCAGCATTAACGAGTTACTGGATTTAGATCACTAAATAGTAGGTTTTAGAAGGCAGGCAGCAACTGATGATTGAAAATGGTTTGATGTAGCTTGATGGAAATAATTTTAAAAGTGCAGGTAAAGAGATAAGCAAGCTGACATTGTAATTATAAGGTAGCTTATAAGGCAATAGGGACTATTTATTATACACGCACACTCAAACATTTAAGAGTGACCTTTATCTTGTTTAATGATAATACAAATGATGATGATAGTAATAATGTCATCATTATTTTTTGTAATTATTAAGTCTTAGTTCAAAGTTATATTTATGAAACTTAAGCTAAGTCTTTTAATACTGTTAACTTTGATTTGGTTGTTGTTGTTATTAATTAAATATTTTGTTGTAATTATTAAATAAACAAGTTTTAAATAAACAAGTTTGTTTTTTAAATGCATGATCATATTATTTTAGTCAATACTCATAAATAACTACAAATAACTCATGTTAGGGAAATCTGTTAATGTTTTGTTGCGCATTTCTGAAAAAATATATATATATATCGGCCAATATATCAGAATATCGGAATTTTAAATCAACAAATATTTGTATCGGTATCGGCCTTCAAAATCCTTTATCGGTCGGGCTCTATTGCAAACATTCAAAATTTTGGCTAAGTCCCTTCAATCTGTCAGACATGCCAACTGCATCTTTAAATCCATGCTTACAACTCAACTCATGCTGTCTTTGGACACACACATGAACACTTATGTACAATCCAATACACTGACCTTGCCAAAGCACTTCTTGAGCATGGTGTTTGCTTGCACGGTGCTCTGCCGAAAAAAAGGGTCAACCACTGTTATTCCCTCTGCTGGTAGCCACTGGTCATTACACATTTATAATTTCACTGCATGTACTACTAATAGCCCCCCACCCCCCCCAAACATAACTAACTCAAAATGTCAGTTAATCCCTTTAATGGATGCTGAAAGCATGGCGACACCCTAATAGTGAAAAATGTCAGTGCTGTATGCAAAATGGACCTCATATTCAATACAAATACTGTAATTTTCCCTGGAGCTGCAACGCACAGCAATACATCTCCTGATGCCTGCATATAGCTTGCTTTATTATTGCATGTCTGTGCTTTGAGATGCCTGCATATAGCTTGCTTTATTATTGCATGACTGCATATAGCTTGCTTTATTATTGCATGTCTGTGCTTTGAGATGCATTATGCAACTGTCCAGCCTGGAACCCGACATCAATGAAAAATGCAAATCTACATGGGGCAATGGGTGAGAATGATATGATATATATATATATATATATATATATATATATATATAGCAACTCCATGGGGCAATGGGTGAGAATGATATGATATATATATATAGCAACTCCATGGGGCAATGGGTGAGAATGATATGATATGTATATATATAGCAACTCCATGGGGCAATGGATGAGAAGGATATGATATATAGAAAATCTACATGGGGCAATGGATGACAATGATATGATATATAGCAAATCTACATGGGGCAATGGATGACAATGATATGATATATAGCAAATCTACATGGGGCAATGGATGACAATGATATGATATATAGCAATTCCATGGGGTTGCAGCTCCCATCTTCACCCCCCCCCCCCCCCACTAACCCTTTCCTCCTCACTAACCCCCCCCCCACTAACCTTTTCCTCCTCACTAACCCCCCCCCCCACTAACCTTTTCCTCCTCACTAACCCCCCCCCCCCCCACTAACCCTTTCCTCCTCACTAACCCTTTGCTCAGGTTACATCCTCATCAGTTGGGACAAACTGTCATTTTAATTAGTGGGTTTGATCCAGCAAGACCACAGCATGGCTTTGCGGAGCAAGCCCACTATTGTTCTTCTTAAGTTTTCTTATTATTAGTGGGTTTGATCCAGCAAGACCACAAGCCCACTATTGTTCTTCTTAAGTTTACTTATTATTAGTGGGTTTGATCCAGCTTGCGGAGCAAGCCCACTATTGTTCTTCTTAAGTTTTCTTATTAGTGGGTTTGATCCAGCAAGCCCACTATTGTTCTTCTTAAGTTTTCTTATTATTAGTGGGTTTGATCCAGCAAGCCCACTATTGTTCTTCTTAAGTTTTCTTATTAGTGGGTTTGATCCAGCAAGCCCACTATTGTTCTTCTGAAGTTTTCTTATTATTATTATTATTAGTGGGTTTGATCCAGCAAGCCCACTATTGTTCTTCTTAAGTTTTCTTATTAGTGGGTTTGATCCAGCAAGACCACTATTGTTAGTGGGTTTGATCCAGCAAGCCCACTATTGTTCTTCTTAAGTTTTCTTCTTATTATTATTAGTGGGTTTGATCCAGCAAGCCCACTATTGTTCTTCTTAAGTTTTCTTTATTTAGTGGGTTTGATCCAGCAAGACCACAGCATGGCTGAAAGCCGAACTACTGCTCCTAGACCGTTTGAGCTATCGACGCAGTTCGAACTCCAAAAATTCAGGCCCGAACCGGTGTAACTTGCTTGTTAATTTCGTGTCGCTGGCCCTTGTCGTTTTCGCGGTATTCCCGTTTTTCTGCGTTTTTTGGGCCCATTGAAATGAATGGCGGAATGTTCAGAATTCAAATTTCGATTGTGACATCACAGCTCTAATTGCTTAAGCTTGCACCTGGAAGAGTTCTAAGCCACCTGGCAGAGCTCTAATGGGCTGGGCTGGGCTGTCTGTGTATATGAAGGTGTGTGCATGTAACTTTTGACCAGTATGTCCGATTTTCATGAATGAGGTACCGTTGGAATCCTTGAATGAAGCCCAGTTCAATGCCTTGCCAGCACTAAGTGTAAAGGTAATGTAAAAAAAGATGAGACAGCGCGAATCTCATCTTTTTTTAAAGCCAAACCATGTTGATACAGGTCATTAAAAAAAATATATATATATTTTCCAAATCCATTCAGCCCAGTTCAATGCCTTGCCAGCACTAAGTGTAAAGGTCATGTTCGCGCTGTCTCCTCTTTTTTTTTAAAGCCAAACAATGTTCATATAGGTCATTAAAAAAATAAATAAAGAAAGTATTTCACCAATCCATTCAGCCCAGTCCTTTACCCAGCTAGCTCCATTTGAACTTAGTCATGTGTACAGTTGTATAGATTATTACATTGAGAAACACACGTTCATACAGATATCATGCATATCCACGCAGCATTACTAATCAAGTTACTCATCGTTGCCCAGCAAGAAGTCCACAATCAATTCAATTGTCTTGCCACGATCTGTGGAGCTTACAGACAACGTTATATTACTGTAGGTTCTGTATGCTATTTAAAGCCGACCTAACGCTGAGTCCCTTCTAGACGGTGTGTTGCAATGCATTCTGGGTGCTGTGCTGTGATTCGACGGCTCGTCACCTGACCCACCAAACAACAACTCTCTGGGATGTGGCAAATATCGCGTAAAAGCCTTGTTGCCGGTGTTGTGCCCCTTCTGGTTTTTCCACCTACTGGTTTCCGAGCTGTTTCCAAGCCTGTCCAGATGTCATGTATACCTATCAACAGCAACTGACTGCTACCCACGTCGACAGATTCGCTACATATTCATAAACAGTTTACTGGCCTTTGCATGTCGCACCTCAATAAAAACTGCACTGAACTGAACTGAATACCTGAGCACTATATTACTTTAACATTTTCCAGCGGGAAAAATGCTTTTTTAAAGTAACCTAATTTCGATTCTCTGTGTCGCGCTGGATTCGAACCTTCATCAGCAAAAGAATCACCATGCGAGACCGCCTCGCTCTCCACTAAACTATCAACATCTACATAACTTCCAGAACATAACGCTGTGTTCACTCAGTAGGCCTAGGCCATGATTCACCGTTTATCTGAGTATTTTGAAACAACTGGTTACCTTGATTTAGGCTTTAAAAACATAACTGTATCATGCACTCTACCTTCTGTTACACCTCTGCGCTGTCCATGTGCAAGGATTTGTCATAAATTCTACCAGGCAACGCACGAGTTATGAAACAATGGGTCTAAAACAACTGGTTACCCTGCCCTGGAAACGCATGATCTCGCTCTCAAACAGCTAGGTTGCCATAGCCTACGTTCCTTGGATTCATACACAGTTCACGGGCCTTTGCGTGTCGCACCTCAATATAAACTGTACTGAACTGAACATCTGAGCACTACATCACTATAACATTCTCCAGCGGGAAAAATGCTATTTTTAAAAAGTAACCTAATTTCGATGAACTGTCGCGCTAGATTCGAACCCTCCTCAGCAAAAGTAAAACCATGCTAGGTTGTCTCGCTCTCCACCACACTACTAACAACTACAAAACTCATTCGACATGATGTTGTTTTCACTCAGTAGGCCATGATTTCCCGTTCATCTGAATATTTTGAAACAACTGGTTACCTTAATTGATTTAGGCTTTAAAAACGTAACTGTATCATGCACTCTACCTTCTGTACCTCTGCGCTATTCATGTGCAAGGATTTGTCATACATTCTGCCAGGCAGCGCACGGATGATGAAACAATTGGGCCTAAAACAACTGGTTACCCTGGACTGAAAACGCATGATCTCGCTGTCAAACACTCAACAGCTGGAGCTGGAGAGCTTTTGGTGCAAATTAACTAGCACATAATGTTGGTATATGCGCAAGCAGCTTGTGGGGATCATCTGTAGCCTAATTGAGGCAAGGTAACCAGTTTCATCCCAATTTAGAACAAGCTGCTTGTGATAACAGGGATATGAGGTTAACCTTTTAAAATTAAAAACCTGAAATGAAAAGCATTGTAGGGGTTGCAAATATTTATATTCCGTCGTAAACATAACGTTGTAGGATAGCATAGGCTATAATTTTGGAAACGAGACGCCATGGCCATAGAAATCTGCTTGTCCTAAACCAAAGGAACTGGCTATTGTAGCTGTTTTTCACAGTCTCGAATTCATGCGTTTCCAGGCCAGGGTAACCATGCAGTGGTTTCAGACCCATTGTTTCAGAATCCATATGCTGCCTGGTAGAATTTTTGACAAATCATTGCACACAGATGGCGCAGCGGTGTAGCAGAGCGATATGTTTTAAGCCTAAATTAAGGTAACCAGTTGTTTCGGAATGTTCAGACAAACAGTGATGTATGACTTGATAGAAAATAGTTAAACGATCATTGACACAGTGTTGATGGTGTAGTGGGGAACGGTGTGGTCACGCGTGTAATTTGTTTTCCTGAAGAGAGTTCGAATCTAGATCATGGTCATGGTCATTATTAGGCGACTTCTAAAAAATAATTTTCTCGCTGGAGAATGTTATAGTGCTCAGCTGTGTACGGATTATATTAAGGTGCGAAACGCAAAGGCCAGTAAAATGTGTAGGCATATGCATCCAGGGAACGTAGGCTATTGCAACCTAGCTGTTTGAGAGCGAGATCATGCGTTTTCAGTCCAGGGTAACCAGTTGTTTTAGACCCATTGTTTCATAACTCGTGCGTTGCCTGGTAGAATTTATGACAAATCCTTGCACATGAATAGCGCAGAGGTGTAACAGAAGGTAGAGTGCATGATACAGTTACGTTTTTAAAGCCTAAATCAAGGTAACCAGTTGTTTCAAAATATTCAGATAAATGGTGAATCATGGCCTAGGCCTACTGAGTGAACACAGCGTTGTGTTCTAGAAGTTATGTAGATGTTGATAGTTTAGTGGAGAGCGAGACAGTCTAGCATGGTGATACTTTTGCTGATGAAGGTTCGAATCCAGCGCGACACAGAGAATCGAAATTAGGTTACTTTAAAAAAGCATTTTCCTCGCTGGAAAATGTTATAGTAATGTAGTTCTCAGGTATTCAGTTCAGTTCAGTGCAGTTTTTATTGAGGTGCGACATGCAAAGGCCAGTAAAATGTTTATGAATATGTAGCGAATCTGTCGACGTGGTAGCCGTCAGCTGCTGTTGATAGGTATACATGACATCTGGACAGGCTCGGAAACAGCTCGGAAACCAGTAGGTGGAAAAACCAGAAGGGGCACAACACCGGAACATCAGGGAAAAGGCAACAGGATAGCAGCACGAAAGATACACAGGATACACACGGAATTTTGATGGACGTCCTTATCAGTCTATGGTCTAACTTATAAACGTGTCGGGTCAACGTCAACGATAAGTAAGTTAGGCTAACGTAAACGTTAGCTATTTGCTGTTGTCATATGCTAGTGCTATATGCTTTAGGCTACGTGATGGCCATTTATCACACTAATTTTAGGTACTACTTTTACGAGGTCTGTAGTTCTGTCAAAATGTATCATATCGTTGAACAGACTACAAGGTTATCTTCCTTAGACTTCGTAGATGTAGTTACTACAATTTGGAAGCGAATTTCGAAGTGTAAATATGGTTTTAGTGTGTAAACAGACCAACCGCGATTTTGCAATGAAGTTAATGGAACCTTTTATGTAGGGCTTCTAGGCTACTTTCACGAAGTCTGTAGTTCTGTGAAAATGTATCTTATCTATGAACAGACTACATGATTATCTTCCTTAGACTTCGCAGATGTAGTTACTACAATTTGGAAGCGAATTTCGAAGTGTAAATATGGTTTTAGTGTGTAAACAGACCAACCGCGATTTTGCAATGAAGTGAATATGGAGCCTTTTATGTAGGACTACTAGGCTACTTTCACGAAGTCTGTAGTTCTGTCAAAATTGATCGATCTTATCTATGAACAGACTACATGGTTATCTTCTTTAGACTTTGTAGATGTAGTTATTACAGTTTGGAAGCGAAATTCGAAGTGCAAATATGGTTTAAATGTGTAAACAAGACGCCTGATGTTTAATATATGTTAATGAATGGGCACAGTATTATTGTGTACAGTAATGGGCTATCAGTAGTATGTAAACAGTTCATGTGTTATGTGATTTACATAAACTAACAACAGAAATGTTAAAAGCTGGTATTGTGTTTCCTGAATTCTTACATTCAGGCATTCAAATGAAATGTAATTAAATAGCATATCAATTATGCAACAATGCAAAAACAATGAAACTAGTGTAGGCCTAATTATATTTTACATTAGTAAAGCAGTACTCTGATGTGCATGCTTTCACAAACTTTTGTAAACAATCTTAGCACTTTAAACATTGACTGTTTTGAAGTGCATGTAGGCAATATAGTATAAAAATAATAATTGTGATATCATTACAATTTGATAGGGGTTGGGAGGAGGGGGTGGGTTCATGTAGGTGGGCCCTATGACCCCAAAGTATGCCTTGACTGGGCCTCAGGTCAAAGAAGTTTGAGAAATGCTGATGTAGACAACAAAGCAGCAAGGAGGCGTCGTGTGATCATTTAAACAAGTTTTATGACGAGGTCGATGAGGGTGGGAAAAATCGTACATTTCTGTGCAAACTTTGCCCGCACTTCAGTCACATTGTCTTTTAAGAAAATGCAGTCCTTTTTTCGGTTCCAGCAGCCAACAACCTCAGAACTGACCCTTCAGGCCTCTCAGGAGGCGCTGGCCTTTAACCGCAGCCAGAAGAGAGTCAGCAGAAATTTGATTGCCTTTAAAAAATCTGACTTCTTAAAAAATCTTAAACTGGCTGCATTACGTGATTATTTCTGAGATTCTGATACGTTTTTAACCATGACCTATACACAGTTCTGGTTTGAAAATGTATCTCTTAAAATAATCACTTTATGCAGTCAGCTTAAGATGGCTTACTAGCAACTAACTAATTACCCTAGCAACAACCTAGAAACCACCCCTGTAATGTCAACCTAGCGACCACCATAGCAACCAGCATAGCAACCATGTTATTTATGCGTTTTAGCTTATTGGATGTTGCGTTAATGCAGACAACTTTTGATCCGTGTGCCCGATTTTCATAAATGAGGTACCGTTGGAATCCTTGGATGAGGCCGAGTTCCGTGCCACTGATCAAACCCACTCTTGCAGTTCCTCGGAACCGCAATTCTAGTTATTTATTATTCCTGTTCACCCACTTTTTGGCCGAACTACTGCTCCTAGACCGTTTGAGCTATCGACGCGGTTCGAACTCCAAAAATTCAGGCCCGAACCGGTGTAACTTGCTTGTTGCTTTCGTGTGGCTGGCCCTTGTCGTTTTCGCGGTATTCCCGTTTTTCGGCGTTTTTGGGCCCCATTGAAATCAATGGCGGAATGCTGGGGCTTTATGACATCACAGCACCTCATTACTTGCACCTGGTAGAGCTCTGCTGCTAGAGTTGATTACTTGCACCTGGCAGAGTTCTAAGCCATCTGGCAATGTCTAATGGGCTGGGCTGGGCTGTCTGTGTATATGAAGGTGTGTGCATGTAACTTTTGACCAGTATGTCCGATTTTCATGAATGAGGTACCGTTGGAATCCTTGAATGAAGCCCAGTTCAATGCCTTGCCAGCACTAAGTGTAAAGGTAATGTAAAAAAAGATGAGACAGCGCGAAGCGCTGTCTCATTTTTTTTTTAAAGCCAAACCATGTTGATACAGGTCATTAAAAAAAATATATATATATTTTCCAAATCCATTCAGCCCAGTTCAATGCCTTGCCAGCACTAAGTGTAAAGGTCATGTAAAAAAAGAGGAGACAGCGCGAAGCGCTGTCTCCTCTTTTTTTTAAAGCTAAACCATGTTCATATAGGTCATTAAAAAAATAAATAAATAAAGAAGTATTTCACCAATCCATTCAGCCCAGTCCTATACCCAGCTAGCTCCATTTGAACTTAGTCATGTGTACAGTTGTATAGATTATTACATTGAGAAACACACTTTCATACAGATATCATGCAAATCCACGTAGCATTACTAATCAAGTTACTCATCGTTGCCCAGCAAGAAGTCCACAATCAATTCAATTGTCTTGCCACGATCTGTGGAGCTTACAGACAACGTTATATTACTATCGGTTCTGTATGCTATTTAAAGCCGACCTAACGCTGAGTCCCTTCTAGACGGTGTGTTGCAATGCATTCTGGGTGCTGTGCTGTGATTCGACGGCTCGTCACCTGACCCACCAAACAACAACTCTCTGGGATGTGGCAAATATCGCGTAAAAACCTTGTTGCCGGAACAACAGGGAAAAGGCAACAGGATAGCAGCACGAAAGATACACAGGATACACACGGAATTTTGATGGACGTCCTTATCAGTCTATGGTCTAACTTATAAACGTGTCGGGTCAACGTCAACGATAAGTAAGTTAGGCTAACGTAAACGTTAGCTATTTGCTGTTGTCATATGCTAGTGCTATGTGCTTTAGGCTACGTGATGGCCATTTATCACACTAATTTTAGGTACTACTTTTACGAGGTCTGTAGTTCTGTCAAAATGTATCTTATCGTTGAACATACTACAAGGTTATCTTCCTTAGACTTCGTAGATGTAGTTACTACAATTTGGAAGCGAATTTCGAAGTGTAAATATGGTTTTAGTGTGTAAACAGACCAACCGCGATTTTGCAATGAAGTTAATGGAGCCTTTTATGTAGGGCTTCTAGGCTACTTTCACGAAGTCTGTAGTTCTGTCAAAATGTATCTTATCTATGAACAGACTACAAGATTATCTTCCTTAGACTTCGTAGATGTAGTTACTACAATTTGGAAGCGAATTTCGAAGTGTAAATATGGTTTTAGTGTGTAAACAGACCAACCGCGATTTTGCAATGAAGTGAATATGGAGCCTTTTATGTAGGACTACTAGGCTACTTTCACGAAGTCTGTAGTTCTGTCAAAATTGATCTTATCTATGAACAGACTACATGGTTATCTTCTTTAGACTTTGTAGATGTAGTTATTACAGTTTGGAAGCGAAATTCGAAGTGCAAATATGGTTTAAATGTGTAAACAAGACGCCTGATGTTTAATATATGTTAATGAATGGGCACAGTATTATTGTGTACAGTAATGGGCTATCAGTAGTATGTAAACAGTTCATGTGTTATGTGATTTACATAAACTAACAACAGAAATGTTAAAAGCTGGTATTGTGTTTCCTGAATTCTTACATTCAGGCATTCAAATGAAATGTAATTAAATAGCATATCAATTATGCAACAATGCAAAAACAATGAAACTAGTGTAGGCCTAATTATATTTTACATTAGTAAAGCAGTACTCTGATTTGCATGCTTTCACAAACTTTTGTAAACAATCTTAGCACTTTAAACATTGACTGTTTTGAAGTGCATGTAGGCAATATAGTATAAAAATAATAATTGTGATATCATTACAATTTGATAGGGGTTGGGAGGAGGGGGTGGGTTCATGTAGGTGGGCCCTATGACCCCAAAGTATGCCTTGACTGGGCCTCAGGTCAAAGAAGTTTGAGAAATGCTGATGTAGACAACAAAGCAGCAAGGAGGCGTCGTGTGATCATTTAAACAAGTTTTATGACGAGGTCGATGAGGGTGGGAAAAATCGTACATTTCTGTGCAAACTTTGCCCGCACTTCAGTCACATTGTCTTTTAAGAAAATGCAGTCCTTTTTTCGGTTCCAGCAGCCAACAACCTCAGAACTGACCCTTCAGGCCTCTCAGGAGGCGCTGGCCTTTAACCGCAGCCAGAAGAGAGTCAGCAGAAATTTGATTGCCTTTAAAAAATCTTAAACTGGCTGCATTACGTGATTATTTCTGAGATTCTGATACGTTTTTAACCATGACCTATACACAGTTCTGGTTTGAAAATGTATCTCTTAAAATAATCACTTTATGCAGTCAGCTTAAGATGGCTTACTAGCAACTAACTAATTACCCTAGCAACAACCTAGAAACCACCCCTGTAATGTCAACCTAGCGACCACCATAGCAACCAGCATAGCAACCATGTTATTTATGCGTTTTAGCTTATTGGATGTTGCGTTAATGCAGACAACTTTTGATCCGTGTGCCCGATTTTCATAAATGAGGTACCGTTGGAATCCTTGGATGAGGCCGAGTTCCGTGCCACTGATCAAACCCACTCTTGCAGTTCCTCGGAACCGCAATTCTAGTTATAAGTGGGTTTGATCCAGCAAGCCCACTATTGTTCTTCTTAAGTTTACTTTATTAGTGGGTTTGATCCAGCAAGACCACTATTGTTCTTCTTAAGTTTTCTTATTATTATTAGTGGGTTTGATCCAGCAAGCCCACAGCATGGCAAGCACAGCTTTGCCATGCTGTGGGCTTGCGGAGCAAGCCCACTATTGTTCTTCTTAAGTTTTCTTATTATATCTTCTTTTTCACCCACTTTTTGGCCGAACTACTGCTCCTAGACCGTTTGAGCTATCGACGCGGTTCGAACTCCAAAAATTCAGGCCCGAACCGGTGTAACTTGCTTGTTGATTTTGTGTCGCTGGCACTTGTCGTTTTCGCGGTATTCCCGTTTTTCGGCGTTTTTGGGCCCCATTGAAATGAATGGCGGAATGTTCAAGGATTCTAATTCGATTGTGACATCACAGCTCTAATTGCTTAAGCTTGCACCTGGAAGAGTTCTAAGCCACCTGGCAGAGCTCTAATGGGCTGGGCTGGGCTGTCTGTGTATATGAAGGTGTGTGCATGTAACTTTTGACCCGTATGTCCGATTTTCATAAATGAGGTACCGTCGGAATCCTTGGATGAAGCCCAGTTCAATGCCTTGCCAGCACCAGCTCCATCTTTTTTTTAAAGCCAATCCATGTTGATACAGGTCATTAAAAAAAAAAAATATATATATATAAAAATATATATATATTTTCCAAATCCATTCAGCCCAGTTCAGTGCCTTGCTTATGCCCTGCTAGCTCCACTCAAACCTAGTCATGTGTACAGTTGTATAGATTTTAACATTGAGAAACTCACAATTGTACAGATATTGAGCACATCCACGCATCATTACTATTCATGTTAAGTTACTCAACATTGCCCGGCAAGAAGTCCACAATCAATTCAATTGTCTTGCCACGATCTGTGGAGCTTACAGACAACGTTAAATTACTAAAGGTTCTGTATGCTATTTAAAGCCGACCTAACGATGAGTCCCTTCTAGACGGTGTGTTGCAATGCATTCTGGGTGCTGTGCTGTGATTCGACGGCTCGTCACCTGACCCACCAAACAACAACTCTCTGGGATGTGGCAAATATCGCGTAAAAACCTTGTTGCCGGAACAACAGGGAAAAGGCAACAGGATAGCAGCACGAAAGATACACAGGATACACACGGAATTTTGATGGACGTCCTTATCAGTCTATGGTCTAACTTATAAACGTGTCGGGTCAACGTCAACGATAAGTAAGTTAGGCTAACGTAAACGTTAGCTATTTGCTGTTGTCATATGCTAGTGCTATATGCTTTAGGCTACGTGATGGCCATTTATCACACTAATTTTAGGTACTACTTTTACGAGGTCTGTAGTTCCGTCAAAATGTATCATATCGTTGAACAGACTACAAGGTTATCTTCCTTAGACTTCGTAGATGTAGTTACTACAATTTGGAAGCGAATTTCGAAGTGTAAATATGGTTTTAGTGTGTAAACAGACCAACCGCGATTTTGCAAGGAAGTTAATGGAACCTTTTATGTAGGGCTTCTAGGCTACTTTCACGAAGTCTGTAGTTCTGTGAAAATGTATCTTATCTATGAACAGACTACATGATTATCTTCCTTAGACTTTGTAGATGTAGTTATTACAGTTTGGAAGCGAAATTCGAAGTGCAAATATGGTTTAAATGTGTAAACAAGACGCCTGATGTTTAATATATGTTAATGAATGGGCACAGTATTATTGTGTACAGTAATGGGCTATCAGTAGTATGTAAACAGTTCATGTGTTATGTGATTTACATAAACTAACAACAGAAATGTTAAAAGCTGGTATTGTGTTTCCTGAATTCTTACATTCAGGCATTCAAATGAAATGTAATTAAATAGCATATCAATCATGCAACAATGCAAAAACAATGAAACTAGTGTAGGCCTAATTATATTTTACATTAGTAAAGCAGTACTCTGATGTGCATGCTTTCACAAACTTTTGTAAACAATCTTAGCACTTTAAACATTGACTGTTTTGAAGTGCATGTAGGCAATATAGTATAAAAATAATAATTGTGATATCATTACAATTTGATAGGGGTTGGGAGGAGGGGGTGGGTTCATGTAGGTGGGCCCTATGACCCCAAAGTATGCCTTGACTGGGCCTCAGGTCAAAGAAGTTTGAGAAATGCTGATGTAGACAACAAAGCAGCAAGGAGGCGTCGTGTGATCATTTAAACAAGTTTTATGACGAGGTCGATGAGGGTGGGAAAAATCGTACATTTCTGTGCAAACTTTGCCCGCACTTCAGTCACATTGTCTTTTAAGAAAATGCAGTCCTTTTTTCGGTTCCAGCAGCCAACAACCTCAGAACTGACCCTTCAGGCCTCTCAGGAGGCGCTGGCCTTTAACCGCAGCCAGAAGAGAGTCAGCAGAAATTTGATTGCCTTTAAAAAATCTGACTTCTTAAAAAATCTTAAACTGGCTGCATTACGTGATTATTTCTGAGATTCTGATACGTTTTTAACCATGACCTATACACAGTTCTGGTTTGAAAATGTATCTCTTAAAATAATCACTTTATGCAGTCAGCTTAAGATGGCTTACTAGCAACTAACTAATTACCCTAGCAACAACCTAGAAACCACCCCTGTAATGTCAACCTAGCGACCACCATAGCAACCAGCATAGCAACCATGTTATTTATGCGTTTTAGCTTATTGGATGTTGCGTTAATGCAGACAACTTTTGATCCGTGTGCCCGATTTTCATAAATGAGGTACCGTTGGAATCCTTGGATGAGGCCGAGTTCCGTGCCACTGATCAAACCCACTCTTGCAGTTCCTCGGAACCGCAATTCTAGTTATTTATTATTCCTGTTCACCCACTTTTTGGCCGAACTACTGCTCCTAGACCGTTTGAGCTATCGACGCGGTTCGAACTCCAAAAATTCAGGCCCGAACCGGTGTAACTTGCTTGTTGATTTCGTGTCGCTGGCCCTTGTCGTTTTCGCGGTATTCCCGTTTTTCTGCGTTTTTTGGGCCCATTGAAATGAATGGCGGAATGTTCAGAATTCAAATTTCGATTGTGACATCACAGCTCTAATTGCTTAAGCTTGCACCTGGAAGAGTTCTAAGCCACCTGGCAGAGCTATAATGGGCTGGGCTGGGCTGTCTGTGTATATGAAGGTGTGTGCATGTAACTTTTGACCCGTATGTCCGATTTTCATAAATGAGGTACCGTTGGAATCCTTGGATAAGGCCGAGTTCCATGCCCCTGATCAAACCCACTCTTGCAGTTCCTCGGAACCGCAATTCTAGTTTATTTATTATTCCTGTTCACCCACTTTTTGGCCGAACTACTGCTCCTAGACCGTTTGAGCTATCGACGCAGTTCGAACTCCAAAAATTCAGGCCCGAACCGGTGTAACTTGCTTGTTAATTTCGTGTCGCTGGCCCTTGTCGTTTTCGCGGTATTCCCGTTTTTCTGCGTTTTTTGGGCCCATTGAAATGAATGGCGGAATGTTCAGAATTCAAATTTCGATTGTGACATCACAGCTCTAATTGCTTAAGCTTGCACCTGGAAGAGTTCTAAGCCACCTGGCAGAGCTCTAATGGGCTGGGCTGGGCTGTCTGTGTATATGAAGGTGTGTGCATGTAACTTTTGACCAGTATGTCCGATTTTCATGAATGAGGTACCGTTGGAATCCTCGAATGAAGCCCAGTTCAATGCCTTGCCAGCACTAAGTGTAAAGGTAATGTAAAAAAAGATGAGACAGCGCGAAGCGCTGTCTCCTCTTTTTTTTAAAGCCAAACCATGTTCATATAGGTCATTAAAAAAATAAATAAATAAAGTATTTTCCCAATCCATTCAGCCCAGTTCTATGCCCAGCTAGCTCCATTCAAACACAGTCATGTGTACAGTTGTATAGATTATTACAATGAGAAACACGCATTCATACAGACACTATGCACATCCACGCATCACTATTCAAGTTAAGTTACTCATTATTGCCCGGCAAGAAGTCCACACTCAATTCAATTGTCCTGCCACGATCTGTGGAGCTTACAGACAACGTTATATTAATATAGGTTCTGTATGCTATTTAAAGCCGACCTAACGATGAGTCCCTTTAAGACGGTGTGTTGCAATGCATTCTGGGTGCTGTGCTGTGATTCGACGGCTCGTCACCTGACCCACCAAACAACAACTCTCTGGGATGTGGCAAATATCGCGTAAAAACCTTGTTGCCGGAACAACAGGGAAAAGGCAACAGGATAGCAGCACGAAAGATACACAGGATACACACGGAATTTTGATGGACGTCCTTATCAGTCTATGGTCTAACTTATAAACGTGTCGGGTCAACGTCAACGATAAGTAAGTTAGGCTAACGTAAACGTTAGCTATTTGCTGTTGTCATATGCTAGTGCTATATGCTTTAGGCTACGTGATGGCCATTTATCACACTAATTTTAGGTACTACTTTTACGAGGTCTGTAGTTCTGTCAAAATGTATCTTATCGTTGAACAGACTACAAGGTTATCTTCCTTAGACTTCGTAGATGTAGTTACTACAATTTGGAAGCGAATTTCGAAGTGTAAATATGGTTTTAGTGTGTAAACAGACCAACCGCGATTTTGCAATGATGTTAATGGAGCCTTTTATGTAGGGCTTCTAGGCTACTTTCACGAAGTCTGTAGTTCTGTCAAAATGTATCTTATCTGTGAACATACTACATGATTATCTTCCTTAGACTTCGTAGATGTAGTTACTACAATTTGGAAGCGAATTTCGAAGTGTAAATATGGTTTTAGTGTGTAAACAGACCAACCGCGATTTTGCAATGAAGTTAATGGAGCCTTTTATGTAGGGCTTCCAGGCTACTTTCACGAAGTCTGTAGTTCTGTCAAAATGTATCTTATCTGTGAACATACTACATGATTATCTTCCTTAGACTTCGTAGATGTAGTTACTACAATTTGGAAGCGAATTTCAAAGTGTAAATATGGTTTTAGTGTGTAAACAGACCAACCGCGATTTTGCAATGAAGTGAATATGGAGCCTTTTATGTAGGACTACTAGGCTACTTTCACGAAGTCTGTAGTTCTGTCAAAATTGATCTTATCTATGAACAGACTACATGGTTATCTTCTTTAGACTTTGTAGATGTAGTTATTACAGTTTGGAAGCGAAATTCGAAGTGCAAATATGGTTTAAATGTGTAAACAAGACGCCTGATGTTTAATATATGTTAATGAATGGGCACAGTATTATTGTGTACAGTAATGGGCTATCAGTAGTATGTAAACAGTTCATGTGTTATGTGATTTACATAAACTAACAACAGAAATGTTAAAAGCTGGTATTGTGTTTCCTGAATTCTTACATTCAGGCATTCAAATGAAATGTAATTAAATAGCATATCAATCATGCAACAATGCAAAAACAATGAAACTAGTGTAGGCCTAATTATATTTTACATTAGTAAAGCAGTACTCTGATGTGCATGCTTTCACAAACTTTTGTAAACAATCTTAGCACTTTAAACATTGACTGTTTTGAAGTGCATGTAGGCAATATAGTATAAAAATAATAATTGTGATATCATTACAATTTGATAGGGGTTGGGAGGAGGGGGTGGGTTCATGTAGGTGGGCCCTATGACCCCAAAGTATGCCTTGACTGGGCCTCAGGTCAAAGAAGTTTGAGAAATGCTGATGTAGACAACAAAGCAGCAAGGAGGCGTCGTGTGATCATTTAAACAAGTTTTATGACGAGGTCGATGAGGGTGGGAAAAATCGTACATTTCTGTGCAAACTTTGCCCGCACTTCAGTCACATTGTCTTTTAAGAAAATGCAGTCCTTTTTTCGGTTCCAGCAGCCAACAACCTCAGAACTGACCCTTCAGGCCTCTCAGGAGGCGCTGGCCTTTAACCGCAGCCAGAAGAGAGTCAGCAGAAATTTGATTGCCTTTAAAAAATCTGACTTCTTAAAAAATCTTAAACTGGCTGCATTACGTGATTATTTCTGAGATTCTGATACGTTTTTAACCATGACCTATACACAGTTCTGGTTTGAAAATGTATCTCTTAAAATAATCACTTTATGCAGTCAGCTTAAGATGGCTTACTAGCAACTAACTAATTACCCTAGCAACAACCTAGAAACCACCCCTGTAATGTCAACCTAGCGACCACCATAGCAACCAGCATAGCAACCATGTTATTTATGCGTTTTAGCTTATTGGATGTTGCGTTAATGCAGACAACTTTTGATCCGTGTGCCCGATTTTCATAAATGAGGTACCGTTGGAATCCTTGGATGAGGCCGAGTTCCGTGCCACTGATCAAACCCACTCTTGCAGTTCCTCGGAACCGCAATTCTAGTTATTATATCTTCCTATTCACCCACTTTTTGGCCGAACTACTGCTCCTAGACCGTTTGTGCTATCGACGCGGTTCGAACTCCAAAAATTCAGGCCCGAACCGGTGTAACTTGCTTGTTGCTTTCGTGTCGCTGGCCCTTGTCGTTTTCGCGGTATTCCCGTTTTTCGGCGTTTTTGGGCCCCATTGAAATGAATGGCGGAATGCTGGGGCTTTATGACATCACAGCACCTCATTACTTGCACCTGGTAGAGCTCTGCTGCTAGAGTTGATTACTTGCACCTGGCAGAGTTCTAAGCCATCTGGCAATGTCTAATGGGCTGGGCTGGGCTGTCTGTGTATATGAAGGTGTGTGCATGTAACTTTTGACCAGTATGTCCGATTTTCATGAATGAGGTACCGTTGGAATCCTTGAATGAAGCCCAGTTCAATGCCTTGCCAGCACTAAGTGTAAAGGTAATGTAAAAAAAGATGAGACAGCTGTCTCATCTTTTTTTTAAAGCCAAACCATGTTCATATAGGTCATTAAAAAAATAAATAAATAAAGTATTTTCCCAATCCATTCAGCCCAGTCCTATGCCCAGCTAGCTCCATTTAAACTTAGTTACGTGTACAGTTGTAGAGATTATTACATTGAGAAACACACTTTCATACAGATATTATGCACATCCACGCATCATTACTATTCATGTTAAGTTACTCATCATTGCCCGGCAAGAAGTCCACAATCAATTCAATTGTCTTGCCACGATCTGTGGAGCTTACAGACAACATTATATTACTATAGGTTCTGTATGCTATTTAAAGCCGACCTAACGATGAGTCCCTTTAAGACGGTGTGTTGCAATGCATTCTGGGTGCTGTGCTGTGATCCGACGGCTCGTCACCTGACCCACCAAACACAACGATGCTTGAACCAGAGCACTTGAACTAAACGTAGTAAATATAAATAGCTACCAAGGCTCCAAATAGCAACACACTTACACCGTAGCATAATGAGGGTATCTACATGTAAACCGAAGCATTCAGAACTGTGTAAGTCTACAGGCAGTTTATTAAAAAGAACGTCAACGTCAACGGGTCAACGTCAACTATAAGTAAGTTAGGCTAACGTAAACGTTAGCTATTTGCTGTTGTCATATGGTTATGGTTATGGTTATGGTTATGGATTTAGCAGATGCCTTTGTCCAAAGCGACATATAAATACAAAACAACATAATAATATTTAAAAATGAACAGGGAACAGATTAAAATCTAGGTCAAATATAGTAAGGAGAATAGTTGTAGTACACAATAATATCAATTCAATCAATAGCCTAATAAAAAAAGCAATGTAAAAAAGGGGAAAGGCAATAATAAAACAATAATGTCAATTCAATCAATAATATAAAAACAATAACATGCTAAGACTACATTAAGGAGAATATCAATAATAAACAATAATGTCAAATTAATTAACAGCCCAATTAAAATAAAAACAACATTATATAAACCATAACACATAAGCGCTTAAACAACTAAGTATATGTTGAATAGGAATGTCTTTAGACCCCTCTTAAACGACCCAAAACTACCACAGGAACGGAGAGCACTGGGCAGTTCATTCCACCAACATGGAACCACTGAAGAAAAGAGTCTGGAATTAGACCCAGTTTTTATGACTGGTCGACACAACATACGCTCACCAGAAGACCGCAGTGGGCGGTTGGGCATGTAAGGCTTGATTATTGAATTAAAATAACTAGGAGCAGATCTAGTTAGTGTCCTATAGGCCAAAGTGAGAGATTTAAATTTAATTCTGGCTACTATAGGGAGCCAATGGAGAGTAACTAGGAGAGGAGTTACATGTGTCCTCTTTGGCTGATTGAAGACCAGGCGTGCTCCAGCATTTTGAATCAGCTGTAATGATCTTGTTACACAAGCGGGTAAGCCAGCTAATAGTGAATTACAATAGTCCAGCTTAGAGATGACCATGGTCTGAACAAGAAGTTGTGTGGAATCTTGTGTCAGATAAGGTCTGATCTTCCTAATGTTGTAAAGCATAAACCGGCATGATTTTGCAATAGAAGCTATATGCTCAGAGAAGTTAAGTCGGTCATCAATTACAACGCCCAAGTTTCGTGCCGATCTAGTTGGGGTCAGTGAAGTTGAGTCAAGCTGGATGTTAATCTGTTGGGGAATAGCTGTTTTAGCTGGAAACACCAAAAACTCTGTTTTTGAGAGATTAAGCTGAAGGTGCCGATCTTTCATCCAGGCTGAAATATCCTTAAGGCATGCAGAAATCCGGTGGGAAACACTAGAGTCATCAGGTGGGAAAGACAGGTAAAGTTGAGTGTCGTCTGCATAACAGTGATAGTCAAATCCATGGGAGCGAATGGTATCACCTAAGGAAGTGGTGTAAATAGAGAAAAGCAAGGGTCCTAATACTGATCCCTGAGGCACACCTGTGGTGAGGGCATGAGACTTAGATACCTGTCCCTGCCAAGACACGTTGAAAGAACGCGCTTTAAGGTAAGATTCAAACCAGTCAAGAGCTTTTCCAGAAATTCCCAGTTCAGATAGTATAGATAGGAGAATGTCATGGTTAACAGTATCAAAGGCTGCAGATAAATCTAGTAGAATTAATACTGATGACTGAGCAGAGGACTTAGCTACTCTCAATGCTTCAGTCACAGACAGAAGAGCAGTTTCAGTAGAATGACCACTCTTGAAACCAGACTGCATAGGGTCTAGTAGATTATTCTGATGAAGAAAGTCACAAACTTGCTTGAAGACCACTTTCTCCAAAACCTTTGACAAGAAAGGAAGAAGGGAGACAGGTCTGTAGTTCTTCACCTCAGTTGGATTAAGTGTACTTTTCTTTAGCAGAGGTGTAACCCTAGCCTGTTTAAAAGAATAAGGAACTATTCCAGAACTGAGAGAAGCATTAAATACATGTGTGACTGCTGGTAGAACAGCGGGTGAGATAGACTGTAGAAGAGTGGACGGGACAGGATCTAATGGGCATGTTGTTGGACGACATCGCTGAAGCAATTGAGAGACTGCTTCCTCATCAAGAGGAGAGAAAGAGTCAAATGATGGGGTCGTACTAACACAAGGCAAAGCCCTCCTTATAGGAGCATCAAACTGAGCACTTATTTTAGCAACTTTTTCAGTGAAAAATGTTGCAAAGTCATTTGCTGACAGTGAAGTAGTTGATGGTGGTGGTGGAGGATTGAGGAGAGATTTGAAAGTAGAAAAAAGTTGTCTACTGTCAGTGGCGCTCTCAATCTTGCTTTGATAGAATGCCTTTTTTGCAAGTGTAACAGTGGATGAAAAGGATGACAGCAAAGACTGGTAGTTACTAAGATCATTTCCATCTTTGGATTTACGCCATTTCCTCTCAGCAGCTCTAAGTTCCTTTCGTACTGAGACTATACTGTTCGTCAGCCATGGATGGCGAGGTTTAGAACGAGTAGGTCTTGAGGAAAGAGGACATGCTGCATTCAGACAAGATGCCAGTGTAGAGCAGAGAGTAGTCTTTGTAGCGTCATTAACCTCAAGTGTCAAGAATGAGCTAGGAGTAGGTAAAGCAGATGTTACTAATGTTGCAAAATGGTCACTTGAGAGGCTTCTGAGATTACGCCGGAACGAAATTATCGGAGGAGGAGCTGCTGGGTTATCCAGGAGACGCACAGTCATATGCTAGTGCTATATGCTTTAGGCTACGTGATGGCCATTTATCACACTAATTTTAGGTACTACTTTTACGAGGTCTGTAGTTCTGTCAAAATGTATCTTATCGTTGAACAGACTACAAGGTTATCTTCCTTAGACTTCGTAGATGTAGTTACTACAATTTGGAAGCGAATTTCGAAGTGTAAATATGGTTTTAGTGTGTAAACAGACCAACCGCGATTTTGCAATGAAGTTAATGGAGCCTTTTATGTAGGGCTTCTAGGCTACTTTCACGAAGTCTGTAGTTCTGTCAAAATGTATCTTATCTATGAACAGACTACATGATTATCTTCCTTAGACTTCGTAGATGTAGTTACTACAATTTGGAAGCGAATTTCAAAGTGTAAATATGGTTTTAGTGTGTAAACAGACCAACCGCGATTTTGCAATGAAGTGAATATGGAGCCTTTTATGTAGGACTACTAGGCTACTTTCACGAAGTCTGTAGTTCTGTCAAAATGTATCTTATCTATGAACAGACTACATGGTTATCTTCTTTAGACTTTGTAGATGTAGTTATTACAGTTTGGAAGCGAAATTCGAAGTGCAAATATGGTTTAAATGTGTAAACAAGACGCCTGATGTTTAATATATGTTAATGAATGGGCACAGTATTATTGTGTACAGTAATGGGCTATCAGTAGTATGTAAACAGTTCATGTGTTATGTGATTTACATAAACTAACAACAGAAATGTTAAAAGCTGGTATTGTGTTTCCTGAATTCTTACATTCAGGCATTCAAATGAAATGTAATTAAATAGCATATCAATTATGCAACAATGCAAAAACAATGAAACTAGTGTAGGCCTAATTATATTTTACATTAGTAAAGCAGTACTCTGATGTGCATGCTTTCACAAACTTTTGTGAACAATCTTAGCACTTTAAACATTGACTGTTTTGAAGTGCATGTATAGCAATATAGTATAAAAATAATAATAATTGTGATGATATTACAATTTGATGGGGGGTGGGAGGAGGGGGTGGGTTCATGTAGGTGGGCCCTATGACCCCAAAGTATGCCTTGACTGGGCCTCAGGTCAAAGAAGTTTGAGAAAGGCTGATGTAGACGACAAAGCAGCAAGGAGGCGTCGTGTGATCATTTAAACAAGTTTTATGACAAGGTCGATGAGGGTGGGAAAAATCGTACATTTCTGTGCAAACTTTGCCCGCACTTCAGTCACATTGTCTTTTAAGAAAATGCAGTCCATTTTTCGGTTTCAGCAGTCAACAACCTTGACTATTCGAAGATACTAATCTATTGTGTACAGTAATGGGCTATCAGTATAAACAGTTCATGTGTTATGTGATTTACATAAACTAGTAAAGAACAGAAATGTTAAAAGCTGGTATTGTGTTTCCTGAATTCTTACATTCAGGCATTCAAATGAAATGTAATTAAATAGCATATCAATCATGCAACAATGCAAAAACAATGAAACTAGTGTAGGCCTAATTATATTTTACATTAGTAAAGCATTACTCTGATGTGCATGCTTTCACAAACTTTTGTGAACAATCTTAGCACTTTAAACATTGGCTGTTTTGAAGTGCATGTATAGCAATATAGTATAAAAATAATAATAATTGTGATGATATTACAATTTGATGGGGGGTGGGAGGAGGGGGTAGGTTCATGTAGGTGGGCCCTATGACCCCAAAGTATGCCTTGACTGGGCCTCAGGTCAAAGAAGTTTGAGAAAGGCTGATGTAGACGACAAAGCAGCAAGGAGGTGTCGTGTGATCATTTAAACAAGTTTTATGACAAGGTCGATGAGGGTGGGAAAAATCGTACATTTCTGTGCAAACTTTGCCCGCACTTCAGTCACATTGTCTTTTAAGAAAATGCAGTCCATTTTTCAGTTTCAGCAGTCAACAACCTCAGAACTGACCCTTCAGGCCTCTCAGGAGGCCTGGCCTTCTAACCTAGTGACCACCATAGCAACCAGCATGATTGTCCAAACAACCAGCATAGCAACCACTATATTTATGCGTTTTAGCTTATTGGATGTTGCGTTAATGCAGATAACTTTTGATCCGTGTGCCCGATTTTCATAAATGAGGTACCGTTGGAATCCTTGGATGAGGCCCAGTTCCATGCCCCTGATCAAACCCACTGTTGCAGTTCCTCGGAACCGCAATTCTAGTTGTAATAGATGCTTGTAATGAACACATATGTGTGTGTGTATGTGTATGGGAGTGTGTGTACTGTGTGTGCTGAGTGTATTGTATGTGTGTGTACATTAGATGGGTCTGTGCACTGGTCCCAGGAGAGCTGCACTTCTTGCTGACTGCTAGGCTTCTGTAGTCAAATGTGAGTTTGCCATTTTTGCCTGTTCACGGGCATAAACCCACACACACACACACACACACACACACTGCTCCCGGCCACAACGGCCATGCATCCTGCGCAAATAATCTCCACAGGATTAAAGAATGAGTGCCTCACCACCACATCCATCTAGGCCACATGCTCTCTTTCCCTCCTCTCATTTCCTCATGCACCCTCTCTTTCCTCTCATTTCCTCATGCACCCTCTCTCATCCTCCATCTTTCATGTAGCATACTAAAGGAAGTTTGTTACAAGCAACCCAGGATTTTGCTGCCGTCAAAAGTCCCTCAATATGTCTCCATCCTGTGATATATTTATATAAATTTATACACAAACACCTGCTTAGTAAGCCATCATCAAAATGTCATGCTGCCTTTTGACAGACAGATTATCATGACTACTAAACATTGTGGAAGACAAATCAAATGTCATATTTGGTTTGTTGGCATATGTCAAGATGAGTCAGACAGGTGTATCGAACACAAGATAAAAAAAAAGGACAACACGGGTGAGTCATACACAGAGCAATCAGCTACAGCCAGGGAACGGTCGAAAAAAACCTCAAAATAAAATTGACACATAATGGAAACTGAACAAATTGTCCTGACTCCAGAAGAGTCCACTTAAAACTGTTTACACTGCAGGCGGGACAATTGCAGTGCCCCCCACCTCCCCCCAATATTCTAAATCATTTATATGCACCATATTGCTATGTAGCATAGTAATATTATACACCATTTAAAAGCTTGAACTCTTGGGAATCCATATATGACAACATTTGTCATGTACAATCTGTATAGTGCTTTACATTGTCAGATTAATCTTACTGTGTCTCAATTCAATTTGATCAAAAATGCCCCCCCCCCCTTCCGCCTTTGGTGCTTCCCTACTTTCTAGCTGCAGTGTTTATCCCTTAGCAATAAGTAGATGCAGAAATGTAACATTTATGTTGTTTTATCCAATATTACTTGTGCAGATGTAACCTGCGCTGTGTTGAACCTGCGCGATTCAGGCCTGCACACGCCCGGACTCGAACCCGCGAACAGCAGCACCTCGGATCGGGAGGCGAGCGCGCTAACAATTGAGCCAATAGCCCAGGCTACTGCCTCGCATGCCAGCAGCACTCTTGAGGCGTCGGGGAGTGAGGTTTACCAATGTTCCACAAGCACAGCTAAGCTAGCTGGCATCCGTTACACAGATATATAGTCCATCTTATACACACCCATTGAACCAACAAAGAAAATGCAAAAATAGAGACTTTTGTGTAATCATTCCATATTTTGTGTAGTCATTCTATATCAGAACCCCTGACATACATTCCAAATAGTCTACAAGAAACCTCAAAGTGTTACCTTTCATTTGAGAGCAGGATTATGCTTCTGCACCAAGAGGTTGCCACACAGTAAGCATTTTATTGTCAGTATGCATTTTGGGTAGCCAAAAGTCCTATGGGGAGTTTCCATAGGGCATATTACAAAACACATGAGCATATCTTGGCAAATAATGGTGTGTGTGCCTGCTTGCCTGCATGTGTGTGTTTTTATGTGTGTGTGTGCGTGCACATGTGTATGTGTGTGCGTAAGGGTGTGTTTGTGCATGCGTGCCTTTGTGTTAATGTGTGTGTGTGTGTGTGTGTGTGTGCTTGTGTGCGTGCCTGTGTGTGTATGCATGCGTGTGAGTCTGCGTGTGCGTGCCTGTTTGTGTGTGTGTGCGTGCGCTTGTGTGCGTGTCTGTGTGTGTATGTATGCGTGGGAGTCTGTGTGTGCGTGCCTGTGTGTGTATGCATGCGTGTGAGTCTGTGTGCGTGCCTGTGTGTGTGTGTGTGTGCGTGCCTGTGTGTGTATGCATGCGTGTGAGTCTGCGTGTGCGTGCCTGAGGGAGATGTGGTATAGCATAATGACTGAGCTAGGCTTAAGGCTAACAGTAGAATGCAATAGGAGCAGTGCTCATGATGCAATACAAGGAACAATCATAGTCAGAATTTTGTGCGTGCTTGTGTGTGTATGCATGCGTGTGAGTCTGTGTGCGTGCTTGTGTGTGTATGCATGCGTGTGAGTCTGTGTGCGTGCCTGTGTGTGTATGCATGCGTGTGAGTCTGTGTGTGCGTGCCTGTGTGTGTATGCATGCGTGTGAGTCTGTGTGCGTGCTTGTGTGTATGCATGCGTGTGAGTCTGTGTGCGTGCTTGTGTGTGTATGCATGCGTGTGAGTCTGTGTGCGTGCTTGTGTGTGCATGCGTGTGAGTCTGTGTGCGTGCTTGTGTGTGTATGCATGCGTGTCTGTGTGTGCCTGTTTGTGTGCATGAGTGTGACGGTCAAGACATGACCGCACAGGACTTGTGCCCTGTCGGCACTCATCTTTCCTCCATATCAGTGGTTATGTACCCACACATGCATACACAACATTAACATTCACTAAATTACTTTGACATCACATTATGGACGGTTACCTTATGGATCTATGGACAAAATGAACTGCGTCGGTGTGGCGACGGCAACATGCTGTTGCGCAAGAATATAACTTCGGGCCCTAGCTACGTGGCTAGCACTTTGGACGTTTGCACTCACCTAACACTATTTCCCATAATGTGGTAATGTTTCATGTAATGTATGACACAAGACAACTATCTGCTATGTTTGCACATTTATTGTTAACTTAGGTTAGACGCGTAAGCTTGAGTAAAACATGAATGCTATGCAGACCTGAAAGTTGCCGACTGTGTTGTCTCGTTCTGGCTCTGAATGTCCGGTGGCAAAGGGGGCCGACGAGACACTACGGACGATTTATTGGTTCCGGGCGGCATTGAGCCGTGCCATTCTGTTTATTGCTGTGGGGGACGTTCGCGACGGTCCTGATCAAACCGCCGCGATCTTTATTCTTAACACCAGCAATAGGGTGTACTATTTAGCAATTTCTTTGGATATAACTACTAGGGCATAGGTCACATCTGTATGCTTGTGATTCAGGGTCTGTCTTGTCTTCCTGTGGTAATTGATTGTTTATTGTTTCCCTGTCTATGTGAATGGTGCTGGTCGCCAGGTATATGTACCCCTCTGTTTCATTTGATGGGGAGCTTGATGTTGTCTGGTGATGCGCAACGTGAGTGTTACAACCCTGTATCTGGAAATAGTCTCCTGTAAAATCTATTGGAATTTTTGAAGAACGATTGCTAGGTTTTTTTTTCTTTAGTAGTTAAGAAGCAGGATGATTCCATGTCCAATAACATTGCTGCTGCTGAGCTGACCTCCGTGTTTTACTGTGTTGCTCATTGTCACGGTACCGAGCGGAGTTACCTTCAATCAAAGTGGGTGTGGCCAAGGAAGCAGAGGCAGTTGTTGAGAATGGACCAAAAATGTAATAACGTGGCTTGAATACAACACAAGCAGAGGGGTCCATAGGAAAATGACTTATTAAAGAAGGACGAGACTAACGTGTTGGTCTTTACTGTACATGGAATCATCCAGCTTCTTAAAGAAGGACGAGACTAACGTGTTGTACATGGAATTATCCTGCTTCTGAAATCAAATGAGAGGATAAGGGATGGGTTGACATCAGTGTTGCACAGTCCGCCTGAAATTAAGCGGTCGTTATGAGTCATAAAAAAATATTTTAATGATATTCGGGTCATTTGCGGGCGGGTCAGTTAGAATATTAAAAATACTTAAAGTAGGCTATCACGAGAAGGCTAGCATCAATATTTAACTCATAATTGTTTTTCAAAGATATCATTGGTTGAAGCATAGGCCTACTTGCCATGTAGGTGGAGACTGTAGAGATGGTAAAGAAGCTGAAGACACGAGAAGAGAGACCCCCTCCAGGAAAAGCCATATATGGGAAATATTTGGAAAGGTTCTTAAAGAAGATGACAGTAGTGCAAGCTATGTTCTATTTCTTGCAAAGCCATTTAAAATTATGACAGCCACAAAACAGACACGACCAACATAGCCTACAGTAACTCATCACAAACACGACACTGGTAGACTAAGTGCAATTCCCAGACCTCAAGCAAGCAATAGATAGCGATATACTGACCTGGAACAGCTTTTTTAGACTAGGTACAAGACCTAATGACAAGTCGCTCAGTAAAATAATGCTTATACTTCCTGCCCACGTTAAACTTTTAGCCTACGTGAGCAGGCATCTGCAGGAATAAATGTTATGGTACACAGACTACACAGCCGTATCTACCGGTATGTATAGGCCATATAGGTTTGTGCATGCATAAAAGTTACTTTAGTTTGTTGTGTCTGTGACTTTAAAATGTGCTTCAGTAAAACTTTGTACTTCATTCAGCCAACCAGTTCTTATGCTAACGTTTTGACCAGCAATGTATCTCTCTTGCCTACCTTGCTGCCTTCACAATTTCTGTTTTTGAAAGAAAAATGTATGTCCATGGCCTTGAAATCTTGCCTTAGTGTTTAGCTAATCCTTAGTGTTCAGCAAATCCTTAGTGTTTAGCTAATCCTTAGTGTAGTGTTTAGCTAATCCTTAGTGTTTAGCTAATCCTTAGTGTTCAGCTAATCCTTAGCTGGTTGCGTGCGTGTTTGCGCTATTCTCATTCTCTCTCCTGCGTAAACATTATGTCCTGCATATGTGTAGTCTAAAGTTTTGCAAATAAATTAGTTTGTTTTAGAGAAATGGCCTACTGTCACACTGCATAGTAGGCTATAACCAAAAGCACACATTTTGTAAATAAGCATCCTAATTAATATTCGTGGTCCGAGTTGATAAAAATATCAGACGAGCTCGGGCCCCTTGAGACCAAACCCGCGCAACACTGGTTGACATGGCCCCTTGAGACCAACATACAAAAAAAACTGTGATCCTCCTAGGCCATGTCAAACTCTGACCAAACCTATATGACCGCCGCTTCGCTGCATGCCAGTCATAATAATCATGATACTGTGTCTGTGTTGTCTATGGGCCAGGGGTCCTAAAACATTCCTGTGAGGGGAACAGTCTTGGTAAAACAGGAAAATTGGTTAATGCTAAAAGAAAAGTGGTTGTCTGACCACGATATATACACATCAATATATGTTTTGTGTGTGAACACAACTTGTAGTGCTTGTAGTGAACAGACTGTGGAACAGACTCAACAGACCTATTTGTGGGGATCATGAACACAGGAAACTAGTTACTTATGTGTGAAACCCACAGGGCATTTTTCATGAACCTGGCCTTCTCATTTTTAGAAGTAGGTCACAGGTGGTTTCACTCGCGTCCCTGCTGGAGGGAGGAGTGGAGATAACGTGGGCAAGAAGCAACAATATTTAAAACAACAAACAACGTGTATTCCTGTATCTATCCATAGAAACAGCATAGAAACTGCATAGCCTAATCCTAGTCAGAAGAGGGGCGCTGCTTGCTCTGTTCTGTCCCTACCAAATTGCATTAAATGGTGTGTTTAGCAACCAGAAACTCCCGGACAACCACCAATATCGTCCGCACCCCCTCTCAGAAAATACTACCCTATCCAAGAACCCCCCCCCCCCCCACACACACACACACACACTTTTAAAAAGCTTGATACGCCTCTGGGTTAAATTATATTATTAACTATTGGCTCAAAATCTATTGTGTGGAGCATTGAACCGACCGATGTATACACTGCACTGAATACAACAGGAAAGCCCTGCAGCGCATAGTGAACACAGCTAGAAGGATTATTGGTGCTTCACTCCCCTCCCTGAAAGACATTTACACCACCCACCTCACCCGCAAGGTGACCACAATGAGTGATGCAAGTCACCCCGCTCACAATTTGTTTGATCCACTGCCCTCTGGGAAGAGGTACTGAAGCCTGCGCTCCCGCACCACCAGACTCACCAACAGCTTCATACACCAGGCTGTTAGGATGCTGAACTCTCTCCCCCCTCCACCCTCAGCTACATAACATCCTGGACTTTGGACCCACAATGGCTGCCTTGCACTACTCCACTTGCACTACTCCACTTGTACACTTGCACACTTTGCAACTTGTTGTTGTTGTCCTGTTGTCCTGAAAACACAACACACTTCTGCTGCTCTTACATAACTTGCACCACTATGCCACTTGCTTACTTAGGTCAAACAGAACTACCTCAGACATTTATTGGCCTGACTTTGCACTACTATATTGACTGTCTATGCACAACTGCACAATTTCAACCCAATTTTGCTGCTCTTATTTATTCATTGTATGTGCTTTCTTTTTTACTTTTTATTGTTTACTTGAATGTTATGTTTGTCTGTGGACTTAATTGGTAAAATCTCCACCGTGGGATAGTGAGAAACGTAATTTCGATCTCTTTGTATGTCTTGGCATGTGAAGAAATTGACAATAAAGCAGACTTTGACTTTGACTTATATGTATGTGCCTTTGACTTTGACTTATATGTATGTGCCTAGGATCTTGCTCATAGTAGTAAATGATATGCTCTTGTCTGAGTTATCTGCCATCAGTTAGAGCAGTGATTTATGAGTGTATTTATAGCAGTGTCTCCCAAACTTTTTTTCTGGCGACCCACTTTTTAAAAATGACAGACCATCGCGACCCATTTCACTTTAAATCTACCCTGCAACCACCAATATTGTTTTAGGCCACAGGTTCTCCAACTTTTCTATGCCTCCCCCAACCATACATTGCTATAGGATCCCTGCTTTGAACACGGTTGTGTTGCATTTTGAGCACCATCAGCATGAAAAGTTGGAAATTACTACTGAAAAGATACGTTTTAATGCGCATCCGAGAGTATGGGCGTTTGCGCAATAGCCGGAAGAATGCGCCTTTACTTTGGAGTTAGCGAGGTAGAAAACGAGAGGAATAGTGTTTAAAATGCCCATTTAAATTGTAGACTATAATGCACTGTTGTGCATTTTAAATCAGAAATAAGAATGTGAGGAGGTTGCTATTAACTTTAAAGATTGCATCTGCAATCGAAACTGTATGCAAATTGAATGTCCTTATGTCCGGTCTATGGATGTCTGCTTTAGTTGACAGCACGGTCACTAGATTTTAATCGGTAAAGTTGAGGAGCTGGTATCTATTAATGTTCGTGCAAATAGGCGGATTCATGTCCCTTGTAGTTTGCAACTGCGAGGTACATGGCAGGCGCCCCACAGAACGGTTTCATTTTGAGAGATAGATATCCATGCTGGCACCCCCTCTGCGATGCGTTCGTTTCATGCGCCAGTTTCATGAGCTTTTATGACAAAACCGTGACTGTGGTAGTTAACAATCTACATCCTAATAGAAAACTATTAGCTTTCCTGGTATCAAATGACAAATGGTATCAGTTAGGCCTATAATACAACATAAATTGTGCTGGCGACCCAAATAAAATCTCCTGCGACCCACCCGTGGGTCGCGACCCAGACTTTGGGAAACACTGATTTATAGTGTATAAATCAACTGTTACATTTTTTTTTTTCTTGAATCTTGCTCAGGGAGATGTTACAGATGGGTGAGTAGTGGTAAACTATGACTTCTACGATCACGGTAAGGTTGACTGCGCCATGCGGTATTATTTTGAAAACAGCAGAACATGTTTGATGATGGTGAAGGTTATTGTCCAATGTTTATATCAATAGCGTACTCACCTCTGCGTGGTATTAAATGGTTCCTAGAGTGTTGATGGGTGTTCATATTATGAATGTGAATAATACAGTGTGATTTTTGAATGTTAAAAGTTCCAATTGATGGATAAACTCTAATAAGAGGTGGATAAACTGTTTCTGAGATTTCAGAGGTGGCTAAACTACATTTACTTGCGTTTAGCCTCCACTACATCTCTGGTTACAGATGTCTAAAAACAAGGACTAGACTTAACGATTATAAACACGATTTATTATTCACTTAGCGTGTGTGTTATGTGTATGGTTATAAATGTGCTTGCAGGAATGATGAGAGAGTGTTTGCTATGAATGATGTGTATTTTTATACATGTGTGGGCAAGGGTGTTTTGATGTGTGTCTGAGATGAGTTTTATGGTATAGATGTGTTTGCAATGATGCAATAGTAGCTCTCCAATTGCGTTGTACAGTACTTAAAGACAGGGACGTGCACAGACATTTTGAGGGGCCATTGCTCTTTCCTGAAAAAGGGCACCCCCCCCCCCCCTCTCCTTTTTTTGGGGGCGGGGGGGGTAAAGAATATTAATTACCTTATAAATTACTTTTTTTCATTACAGTAAGATAATTTGGGTGTTTTCTATCTATTTAAGTTTTCTTTCTTTTTGACATTTTGGTTTGGACAGCATAAAGCAAAGACAATCTATACCATAAGGTTATCAGACATGTTTGAGGATGGCTGGCCTATATCCACCCCATTTTCAGAACTTAACAGCATAACTCTCAAAAAGAATTTCAAGTTTTTGCCTGAAATTGCACTGTGCCTATTTACAAGGGCATTGTTCCCACCTCTTCTGGGGCCTACCATCAAATGTTGGACCTCTATAGAAAGCTGAGAACCTCTAGTTTTCGTAGGAAACAGTCAAAATAAATGTGTGATGTACTCACAAAGAGTTACAGAGGCTAGAATATAGTTTTTTCTTTCTGCCGGATTACAAGCATCTCTGAACTGACCACATTTTAGCCCTCTAGGTCTCTTGATATCCCTTAGAAACACAACTGAGCCCTAGCACCAGGTCTTGTGAAGTTGTGTGCAAAAGTAGATCAATATGAAAATATGACTTCAATGTTGGTTCAACGAGTGTGTATAAGATACTGTAGACTATACATCTGTACAACTAATATTGGATAACACAACATGAAGATTCAATTTCTATGGATTCTTGTGAATATTTCAGTACCCAATATGTTGCATCTACTTATTGTGCTGCAGCTACACTGCAGCCAAAAGTCAGGGTAGCACCAAAAGCGGAAGGGGGGGAGGGGGGCATTTTGGATCAAATTTAATTGAGACATAATAAGATTAATCTGAGAATGTAAAGAACTATACCGATTGTACATGAAACAAGTTGTCATTTTTTATTTCCCAAGAGTCAGAGCTTTGAAATGGTGTATAACATTACTATGCTACATAGCAATATGGTGCATACAATTGATTTAGAATGTTGGGGGGAGGTGGGGGAGGGGGGTAACCGTCCCGCCGGCGGGACACTGAAAAATATGTGGTTAAACAGCCCAGCCCATGCCTGTGAACTGTCACATTACTTATTTTGCTTGTATTGATCTTCTATCATAATAGCCTACTCAGATAATGGTTTACATATTCATATGCACTGCTAGTAATAGCAGCCTAATGGTTTACATATTCATATGCACTGCTAGTAATAGCAGCCTTTGAAACTTTTAGCACAGACCAGCCCAGGAGCCTTTTAGAGCCCATGTTAAGATTGTCTTTGTTGGACCAAACCATAAATAAAGTTGTTTGAGACAAACAATATTTCAGACACCATTGTTAAATTCAATATCTATAGGTTTGCATGTGCAAAGTTGATTTCAAATGTTTTCATCTGCACCCTACGCTACAGTAGCCCTGCCCTGGGCAGCCGTGGCCTACTGGTTAGCACTTCGGACTTGTAACCAGAGGGTTGCCGGTTCGAAACCCCGACCAGTAGGCACGGCTGAAGTGCCCTTGAGCAAGGCACCTAACCCCTCACTGCTCCCCGAGTGCCGCTGTTGTTGCAGGCAGCTCACTGCGCCGGGATTAGTAGGTGCTTCACCACACTGTGTGCTGTGTGTGTTTCACTAATTCACGGATTGGGATAAATGCAGAGACCAAATTTCCCTCACAGGATCAAAAGAGTATATATTATACGAATAAGAGTATACTTAGTATGCAGAAGCTGTTTAGTTTAAACCAACAGGCTAATGTTGTGGGAACAGTGTTCACATTAGCCTACGTGTTAAACTGTGCCCTGTAGGGATCCTTCATATGAGTATGATGTTTAAAGGCAGCAGCATCATGCCTAGCATCGTAGCTTTCATTTCTGAACGCCCCATGCTGCCAGTTTAGGAGCACCTGTTGTCTAAAGTTATTCATAAGCCTTCAGGTTAGGCCTACTATAATAACGTCTGCCTATTTGCTTAATCTTTTGCCCATCTTAATGGTTCAAACTTCACATGTTCTCCATGAAAAAGACTCGTTATAGCATAGCATAAGCTACATGTCTAATTGTTCACATGCAAAAATGCAACATGTGGATTAGTCTCATATCGCAGTCGTTCACAACATTGGAAGATGCTTAGCTGCACTAATAGCCCACCTGCATATAGACATCTCTGCTCGTCGACTCCCATCACTATTCCAGCTGACATTTCCGACGCACCTACCTGCACTCTGGCATAGCAAAGGCTAGCTTAATTCAAAGTGCGTGAGCAGGTGTTGCAGGCAAGTGAGCTACCTAGCTAGTTGAGTAGCCTACACGAGAAGATAGCTGACTAGCAGTTAGTTGTCAATTTGGTCAGTAGGCTAGGCTAATCCCACGACAGAATTTCCCAATCAAATAAATTCACGTGTCCTATAAATCTCTGGGCCTGCGAGAAGACTTACGGTACTATTTGTAAACTGACAGCAGTTCGGGTTTGCTGGCACCCTAGCTAAGTTGATATGGCATACTGAGAGCGCGGTTTCAAAGTTGCTTGCGATTGTGTACATAGCCTACGTTTAGAGGTTACGCTAACGTCATCTAAGATGACCTAGCTAATAAGCTCACGTCACGATTCTCAACTTCACAAGGCGCGGAAAAAAAAAGAAATCTGAATTGAGAACAACGTTTACAAGCAGACACATTTACATTAAATAATATCTCTAACAGGTTCGAATATTAGGGGCTGCCTTATATTCGTTCGAATATCTTTAATTTTGAAAATATTTGAATTATTGTAATGATCTGAGCCTAGCTGTTCATGACTGTGCTCCTATGATGCTGTGCAGTGTGTGTATGTGTGTAATGTTCATGTTCTAAACCATGTGGGTTGACAACGTTGTATGTCCTGTCTGTTGTGTTTATGTTTGCAGCTGGTTACAATGTTCACAACTAGGGTTGATTGGTGTGTGTTTTAGATACAGCCTCATGATGTTTAGTGCTGGAGCATAAGGGCCAGGTCTGGCCCGGAATTATGTGTTTGTGTGTTTTGGTGCGTAACCAATAAAAACCATTCTGAGACAACTGTGCAGTTTGTTACATTGGTGTCAGAAGTGGGATGCCGACCTCTACTGGACGGGAGGAGAAAGCTGCGACCGATACCCCGGCGATGATGAGTTTACTGCCAAGACGGCTCTTCGACAGTGCGCTCGCCCATGGCCACCTGCTGGGCCCAGCAGACGGAGCCAGCCTGCAGCGTGACCGTAACGAAGAAACCCGCCCCCGGCCACAGGAGGAGACGAACCGGTCTGATGGCAGCATCCCGCCACTGGAACCCGCTCCACACGGGAGCGATGGAAATCGGCTGGTCCCCGGTGCGACGGCGGCAGAAGGGCGCTCCAACGCCAAATTGCCCCGCTACAATGGTGAGAGGCCGCTGGCGACATACCTGTTGCAGGTCCGACTGGCAGCCGAGCTGAATGGCTGGTCGGCGGAGAGAATGAGCGTACAGGTGGCGTTGGCCCTGGAGGGGGAAGCGCTACAAGTATTAGAAGACCTGCCACCAGCAGAGCAAGCAAGCTGGACCGCAATCGAAGCCGCTCTGCAACCACGATTCGGCCAGAGAATCTTCACCAGCAATGCTCGAGAACAACTCTCTTCCAGACGGCGACACAAGGGCGAGAGACTGGGCAAGTTCGCGGCTGACCTACAGCTGTATGCCCGACGGGGCTACCCAACGTACAGCCAGAGTCTACATGAAGAGATGGCACTGGAAGCGTTTATGCGAGGCATCCACCCGGCTGAGAGAACACCTTCGCCTGAGCGCCCCCAGCTCGCTGGCCGTGGCGCTGGCGGAGGCCGAACGGGTGGAAAACATCTTCCACACAACGGAGTCGAGGCATTGCGTACGCCAGACATCGTTGGAGGCGACGCGACAGACCACAGCACAGCCACCACAACGCCGCCCACGCGAGTGGAAATGGCCGGCCAGCGGAGACGGATGCCACCGGTGTGGCGAGCCGGGGCACATCGCGAGGTACTGTCCCGCCCCAGCACCCCTCACGCGCGCGCACCAGTCAAACTAGAGAGAGGTGGCACGGCGGGAGGGATGCCACCTTCAAGTTTCACTACCTCCCTGGCTATGGACTGCATACGGCTGGGCCAAACAAGAGGACTCTATGTGGACTGTACGCTAGACGGGACTCGGTGTCGCGCCTTGATCGATACTGGCTCCACCATCTTGCTAGTGGGCCCCAGTCTCTTACCCGGCACGCTGGTAGCCAGACCCAGAGGCTGGGAAGAGACAAAAACACGCATCACCACAGTTACCGGAGAGCGAGCGGAACTGTATGGACAAAAAGTGGTGTGTGTGTGTGCATCAACGGTGAGACAGCGAGCCGCCGGCTTTGGTTGGCTAGCATTCAGGATGATTGCATTCTCGGCCTGGACGTGCTAGAGAAATGGGGGGCTGTGGTGGACATTTCCCGGTTCACACTACACTTAGGGACAAGCAGCGTAGTGTTGCACACGGCGGGGAAGACAGAGCACGAAGTGCGGAGAGCTGGCGCGACAAAGAACCCTCCAACTCTCCCCACACAAGCCCGCGAAACTCAAGCCCGCGAAAACAGGTCTCACCCAGGTCCGCTTGCTGAGTCTCCGCCCCTCCTCACACAAGCCCGCGAAAACAACAGGTCTCATCCAGGTCCGCTTGCTGAGTCGGCCACTGCTCAGCTCACGCCCACTAGAGAGGAGCCAGGAGAGCGGGTTGAGCAAACACCACTCTCCGCTCAGAGAGCGCTGCCCTCTGTAGAGACAAGGCAAGCCGTAAATGAACTCTGCACTCCTAGTTGTGAGGGGCTGAGTGAAGCACAGGGTAACCAGATGCGGAGGCTACTAGCAGCGTACACGGACATCTTCGCCGCAAGAGATGAGGACTGCACCCGAACGAGCCTGGTACAACACGATATCGACACCGGAAATGCCCGGCCCATTCGACTTCAACCTCACCGCTTACCGTTCGCCAAACGACAAGCAGCTGAAGAAAAGATCAAGGAAATGGCCGCGGCAGGAGTAATAGAGCCAAGCAGTAGTCCCTGGGCTGCGCCGGCTGTACTCGTCGGACGGCTCGTGGCGGTTCTGTGTTGACTACAGGCGCCTCAACCAGGTAACCCGGAAAGACTCCTACCCGCTCGACCGCATTGACGATGCGCTGGACAGCATTGCCGGCTCCTGCTGGTTTAGCTCGCTGGACTTGCGCAGTGGCTACTGGCAGATTGAGCTAGCCCCGGAAGCTCGGCCAAAGACCATCGGGCAAGGGCTGTGGCAGTTCCGGGTACTTCCATTCGGCCTATGCAACGGGCCAGCGAACTTCGAGCGGCTGATGGAGCGTGTCCTGGCGAGGATTCCACGAACATTTTATTTCTCCTTTATTTTACTAGGGTAGTCACATTGAGGCAGTTGCCTCTTTTCCAAGTAGGCCCTAGCCAAGAGAGCAGCATAAACGCAAAACACACTATATAGGACTCACAATACAGACAGAAACAAACAAATCACAAAAGACAGCATATCCACAAATAGCAAAGCATGAAAGATTAAGACATAAAAACATGCAGGACATAACCATGCAGATATAGAAATATACAGGACAAAACAAAAACATGCAAGCAAGACAAACAGAACTCATCAAATTGCAAGACATCTGCAACACCATACCAGACTGCACAAATGCACAACACTCAGCAAGAAAGGCAAGAGAAAAACATAGCGTACAGGGCAACAGATAGATACAGGTTCAGAGATAAAGCACACAACAAGGACATAACAAAAAGCATAGACCAAAGCAGACATAGTAGGCACTTACAAGATGAACATAAGACATGCTACACTGAATTCGTTCAATATATTATCTTTAACCTCAAAACCTCAAAAACACTCACACTGATAATGCAAAGTGTCCGCAATGCGTGACTTAAAATCAGACAATGGAATGAAAACGTCTAGCCCTAGCTGTTTCTGAAGTTCATTCCAGGTTGAGGGGGCATTGTATTGAAATGCTAGTTTTCCAAGGTTGGTTCTAGGGGTTGGTGGGTTAAAGAGAATAATATCCTTTGATCTAAGATTATATCTATTATTTGAGGCCCAAGAAAATAATGACAGATAAGAGGGAAGCAGACCAATGACAGCTTTGTAAATAAAAGTAAGCCAATGAAGCTGCCTACGTATTGACAGTGGGTGGCAACCTGACAAACTATATAGGTCACAATGGTGTGTTGAATATTTGGCTCCAGTAATAAAGCGTAATGCTGAGTGGTAAACGGAGTCCAGAGCCCTTAGCACAGATTTAGAAGCATACATATAAAGAATGTCACCATAGTCTAATACAGAGATAAATGTAGATGTGACTAGCTCCTTTCTGGCTCTAACATTAAAACATGCCTTATTTCTATAATAAAATCCTAACTTTATTTTTAGTTTACACACCAAATTGGTAACATGAGAATTAAAAGTCAGGTCTTCATCCACTAGAAAACCTAAATATTTGTAACTTGACACTCTTTCTATCACCTGTCCCTGTAGTGTACTTATACTGTATGAGCCAAAATTTGAGTTCGAGAATTTGTAAATAACATGTATTTAGTTTTGTTTGAGTTCAACACCAGGTGTAGCTTAAGTAGATTTTCCTGAATTTTTATAAAAGCTACTTGAAGTTTTGCTAATGCCTCGGAAGGAGATGGGGCATAGCAGTATTAATAGTGTCATCTGCATACAGGTGCACATTAGCATCTACATGTGCGCAAATATCATTTATGTAGATGGTGAACAATAATGGCCCCAAAATGGAACCTTGTGGAACGCCAATTTTAATTTGAGCACTTCCTGATGTTATGCCATCACAGGAGACACATTGATGCCTATTTGTAAAATAATCTTTAAACCAAAGTAAAGTTTTTTCAAACATACCTATGCTGCGCAAAGAATGTAATAAAATACTATGATTCACAGTATCAAACGCTTTGGAGAGATCTATAAACAATGCTGCACAAGACTTTTTGCCATCAATGCAGCTAATAATATCATTTACTACTTTTACAGCTGCAGTGATTGTGCTATGTTTCTTCCTAAAGCCTGATTGAACTAGGCTAAGAATACAGTTTGTAGTTAAAAACTCTTTTAGTTGATCACTAATTAGAGACTTAAAGATTTTGGCTGAAAGACTGAAAGCTTTGAGATTGGGCGATAGTTATCTAGCATAGCTGGATCGCCACTTTTTAATAAAGGAGCTACATGTGCTAATTTCCAAGAATCTGGAATATAATTTTGTGCCAGGGATAAATTAAAAATGTATGTTAAGGGGTCTGTGATAATTTCGGCTGAAAGTTTTAGAAGTGATGCGTCAAGGCCATCAGGACCAGCTGATTTTCTACTGTTTATGTTTTTTAGAGCTGTTAACACTGACTCCCTGCGGATTGGTGTAATAGAAAATGTAGGCCTATTTGCCTGTCTCATAGTAGGAGACTGAGGATCAGGCTGTGATTGATTTGATAAAGAACTGAAGAGATGTCCTGCTGAAACAAAGTGTTCATTAAATGCATCAACCATTTCTTTTTTGTCAGTAATATGTCCAGAGTCTAAACAAATTTGTTTGGGTAATGCAGATGCTGTAGAGTTGGACTTTAAAGACTTAATTGTTTTCCAGAATTTAGCAGGGTTTTGCAAATTCCTTGCAGTTTCATCTAAGTAAAACTGAGATTTAGCATTACGGATCTGTGTTGTGCATTTATTTCTTAAGCATCTAAAAAAAGTCCAATCCGAGTCTAAACCAGATTTTCTCGCCTTTGCCCAGGCCTGATCTCTCTCCTTTATAAGACCAGATAGTTCATCAGAGAACCATGGGTTATCTCTCCCTTTAACCTTAAATCTTCTTAATGGGGCGTGCTTATTAACAACTCTAAAAAAGAGATCCTTAAAGAAGGTCCAAGCCAACTCAACCTCTGGAACTAAGAATACCCTAAGCCAGTCGCAATGGTCATATAAAAATGCCTGTTGATCAAATGTCTTAAAACACCGTTTCTCTATTATTCTTGGAGCTGTTTTTAAGAGTTTACAGTTTCTAATCATTGCTACTGCACAATGATCACTCAAATCATTTGAAAATATGCCTATATATGGACATTTCTCCGGTTTGTTTACTAAGATTAAATCAATTAGAGTGGACTTGTTTGGATTTTTTATATTTGGGCGTGTTGGGGCATTTATTATCTGGGTTAGATTAACAGAGTGACAGTATGCCTTTAAATCTCTGGAGTCATCTTTCAACCAATCCCAGTTAAAGTCTCCCAGGAGAATAACTTCTCTCTCATTAATGATTTTAACAACACAGATGATAAAGAGGCTAAGGTGTCACTTGTAGCTGATGGAGGCCGATAGCAGCAAGCAATAATTAGACTGATATTCCCTAATTTCAAATTAATTGCCAACAACTCAAAACTTTTTGCCACGCTCATAGAATTGAACAAAGTAACATGATATGACGATCTTACATACAACATTACCCCACCCCCTTTACTCTTTCGGTCTGCACGGAAGACATTGAAACCATTTATTGCAATGTCATTGTCTAAGACGCTCTTTTTCAGCCACGTTTCTGATAGGGCAAAAACATCAACATTTGCATTTATTGCCCAGAGCCTAATGAAGTCCATTTTTGGCACTAAACTGCGGACATTTAAATGCATAACTTTCAGCCCCGGTCTACTAGCAAAATCAGATGGCATATCAAGACATTCTGGCCCGGGGTTTGGTTTAACATTGCCGGCCAAGAGCAACAACAAAATAATAAACCGGCGTTGCCAAACATGTTTTAATATGACTTCTCGAGAAGATACACTTTTTAAAAGAACATGCCTTGCACTTGATATAGTGAAAAAGTCCCTTATCGTTAGCAAGTAGATGAAGGAGAGCTTTAAATCAAGTCCATGAATGGTAAAGTCGATGTGGCAGTCCTTTTGTGCGACAGGTGTGTTTAATGTGTGTAGGCCTATATGTGTAGTTTTTGACGTAGTGTATGAAACGAAAACCGAACTCCGGAAATCCCGGAGACTGGAAGCTCTTTCCAGGGTAGATGTTGACCAGTCCACATTTAACATCCAAAATAGCACAAAGGTCCAACCAATATGTAAGACGCGCATGATGATAGAAAAACAGTTATCTTACCAGAGCGAAGAGAAGGAGGCAGACAAGACAAAACCACCTGCATTAGTCCATTGTTCGCATCAGTTTAGTCCACAGGAACGCAACGACGAATGTTACTTTTATGTTGAGTGCAAAGTGTCCATAAGCCTAACACGAAATATGGGACTTTGTATAGGGAAACGGGGAGGTGGAAGGGGTAAGGGCTGCGTGGTTTACCTGGACGACATCCTGTGTCATGCAACGGACTTCACCGGTGCCATGGGACATCTGGAGAAGGTGTTCGACGCCATACGAGGTGCTGGGCTCAAACTGCACCCGAAAAAGTGCCACCTGTTCCGGAGGCAAACCGAGTTCCTGGGCCATGTCGTGGCCACAGACCCAGCTAAGGTGGAGACGGTGAGACGTTGGCCTGTTCCATGCAACGGTGCTGAGCTGCGGAGCTTCCTGAGCCTGGCGTCATATTACCGGCGCTTCATTCGGGACAATGCTACAGTCGCCAGCCCTCTGCATCGATTGACGCACAAAGGCCAGCTCTTCGAGTGGACACGAGAGTGCGACGCGGCATTCCGGCGGCTGCGGAGGGCGCTATGCGAGGCCCCGGTGCTCGCCTTCCCTGACCCTCGACTGCCGTTTATCCTGGACACCGACGCCAGCGACGTGGGCGTCGGCGCCATCCTCTCACAAGCAGGCGAGCAGGGCGAGCAGGTGGTCGCATACTTCAGCCGCTGGACTGAGCGGAGAAGAATTACTGCGTGACCCGCAGAGAACTGTTGGCTGTAGTGGTGGCAGTGCGCCATTTCCGAACCTACCTCTACGGCAAACGGTTCCTGCTGAGAACGGACCACGCATCACTCACCTGGCTGCTGAACTTCAAAGAACCAGAGGGCCAGCTGGCTCGCTGGCTGGAGGCGCTCCAGGACTACGACATGGAGATTCGACACCGGGCGGGTCGCCTTCACGGCAACGCGGACGCCCTGTCCAGGCGTCCGTGTGCAGCAGACCAGTGCCAGCACTGCCACCGGAGGGAGGAGAGGAGCCTGGCCGCGGCTCAACCGGAGCCCACTCGTCTGCTACAGGCTGCATCACCGCTGGCAGAGAGAGAGAGAGAGTCGCTGTTTTCAATGCTCACCAGCGTCGCGCCAACGAGAGGGTCAACGCTCGCCAACAGCACGCCAGTGAGAGAGCCAACGCTCGCCAGCAGCACGCCAGCGAGAGACTCAACGCTCGCCAGCGCCGCACCATCAAGAGAGCCACCGCTCGCCAGCTTCACGCCAGCGAGAGAGTCAACGCACGGCAGCAGCACCCCGATGTCGTCTCGTCGCCTTCCGCTATCAGCTACAGTGATCAAGAGACCAGAGACAACGCACCGCAGCCCAACGCCACAACACAGCACTGCAGAGCGGCAGCTGGGGCCATGGACGCGCAGTCGCCGGTGGACGTGATGTCGAGGGAGGAGATCCGGAAGGCACAATCGGAGGACGCCATGCTCGGCCGAGTGTGGTCATGGATTGAAGCCGGTCAGCAACCGCCATGGACTGACGTATCAGCACTCGATCCAGAGACCAAAGCGATTTATTCACAGTGGCTGGGAATAGTAGCACGTCAAGGACTGTTGTATAGACACTGGCGAGCTCCCGATAGACAATCTGACATTTTCCAGTTGCTGGTTCCTGCTGGATTACGAGCCTGTGTACTGAAACATGTGCATGGGGCAGTGGGGGCGGCTCATTTCGGCATTGCAAAGACTCTTCGTCGGCTGAGAAGCCACTTCAATTGGCCGGGATGCAGGCTGGACGTTGAACTGCATGTTCACTGCTGTGACGCCTGCACAGCGAAGAAGGGCCCCACGCGACGCTCGCACGCTCCGCTGCAGCAATACGCAGTCGGGGCTCCCATGGAGCGGGTAGCCGTCGATGTCATGGGCCCACTGCCAGTCACAGAGCGGGGAAATCGCTACGTGCTCGTAGCTATGGACTATTTCACTAAGTGGCCGGAGGTGTATGCAGTGCGGAGGAAGCGGGGATTGGCGGTAAGCCAGGGCTGGAATACTACAAGCAGCTACGCGAGAGACTGAAAGGAGTACACGAGTTGGCCCGGCAGGCTATGAGTGAAGCTGGAATACGTCAAAAGCGAGCTTACGATACGCGCTGTCGCGGCCAGGAGTTTCAGACCGGCGATAAAGTTTGGGTGTACTGCCCGGAGAGAAAGAAAGGCATTTCCCTGAAACTCACTAGCCAGTGGGTCGGGCCGTGCGATGTCTTAGAGAAGCTGTCTGACGTGGTCTATCGTGTGAGACTGATTAAGCGTTGGAGAGTTGTGGCTCTCCACCGTGATCGACTGGCCCCGTATCGACCCCTGGCCTCAGCTGAGGGTCGTGGAGACTTTGACACTGATTCTGTGGAACTTGGTGACAATGGAGCTGTGGCTCTAACACCGGTCACCGTGCAGCCTTCACCGGAAGTCACCGCCGCGACAGCGGGGCGCCCACAATGCCAGCGTCGAGTCCCAGCCAGGCTCATGGACTGACGTAGGGTAAGACTTGAGTCAAGGGGACATGGACTAAGTCTCGGGGGGCTGTGTAATGATCGATCTGAGCCTAGCTGTTCATGACTGTGCTCCCATGATGCTGTGCAGTGTGTGTATGTGTGTAATGTTCATGTTCTAAACCATGTGGGTTGACAACGTTGTATGTCCTGTCTGTTGTGTTTATGTTTGCAGCTGGTTACAATGTTCATAACTAGGGTTGATTGGTGTGTGTTTTAGATACAGCCTCATATAGATGTTTAGTGCTGGAGCATAAGGGCCAGGTCTGGCCCGGAATTATGTGTTTTGGTGCATAACCAATAAAAACCATTCTGAGACAACTGTGCAGTTTGTTACATTATATTCAAATCACAAAGCTCGGGGTCAATATTGGCTAAAAGTAGCTAACGTTAGCACTAGTACATTAGCATTTAGTAACTTCAGCGTTGCAGTTTTCAGACGGCTGACGGCATTTCGACGCTAAACATTAACCAAAGACTTGATCTTCAAGCCTACACCCCCTGCTTAGCTCATTTAGCATAAGTAACTAGCTGGTCTAGCAGTAATTAGCCTTGGTGTGACCTCGAATATCAATCATTGTGTTGGGGGGACGCTGAGGTTATGTCACCTGTGAGAGGTCGGGTTAAGCCTAACTTATAGCTTATTGAGCACTTTTTAACCACTTATGTCTATAATTGAAACATAAACACACAAAATCATCCACTTACCTGTCCTTTCAACCGTGTAGTAGAATTCCCTGCTGTACCGTTGCTCCTCATGAGATGTCGTTGAAATGTCGTTGGACGAACTTCTTGGCCGATATAAAAAAAAAACTTGGCCGTAGGCGTTTTGTGATTGGTCTTGATGTTGACACATATTTTGTGTTGTAGAAGTTAAATCACGCAACACATTATTTGCAGAAATTGACACAACATGTGTTATTTGGCTTTCTACACATTGAATGTGCAAGAAAACAACACATTCTTTCTTAGAGTGTAGCCTACTTTCGCTTTCTAAGAGAATGGCGTGAATGACAGGCAGTTCTATGGAGTGGGATAGCTGTCAAAATATTCGTGTCCATAGATTTGATACACGTGCGTATTTGTCTGTAGTTGTGCATAAAATAATTATTTGTGAATTCTCGAATGAGTCCAGTCGTGCATAAAATATATTGTGTGTATTTTATCCATCAGAATACGGATGGGAAAAAAATATGAATTCAAAATTACAAGTACGAAATCAAACTTTACAGTTAGGCTTTCTTTGGTACGAGTACGACTTCGCACAAGTGACTCAACTGTCAAAATACGTCATCACCGCATTCACAGGCATTACTTGTTGAGAAAAGAAACATAGATCGAGATCAAGACTGCGCATGCGCTGAGACGAATCCGGCGGGGGCAGTGCCATTACTGCGGGTTAGGCACGTCGGCGCTAACGTTTGTGATAGCTGATAGCTACCTGTGGAGTTGAACAAATCGTCTTTTCCCCCCTTTGTTTATTGTCTTACGATGTCGGGAAGAACCTGTTGTGTGTTCGGCTGTTACAACAGCAGTGGAAAAATACAGATATGGAACAAAAATATATAAGTTCCCCCGCCGTTATTACACAGCCTGCCCCTGTGTAACACCATACATACGCACTACACAGATTCCCAGGGCAAGCCGAAGACCAAGCTGTTTGTCAGAAGTGGATTGTGAACATCAACCGAAAGGATTTTGTTCCGAACAAACATATCGCGGTAAGTTTTGTTTAACAGTATTAATCTTAAATCTTGCCAGTTGCCACAATGACTAGCATGCTGTTGTCTAGTCTTGCATGGCGATACTTTAACGCTATCTATTGGTGTGTTAAGACATGGCACCAAATATTTGACGTAGAAGCAAAACTGTAAAGTAAGTGTATGCTAGGAACTTCGGTAGTCGCCAGAATAATTATCTCCATCAACTAAATGGCACTATTGAAAAATGATTCGCTTTAACTACTAACGTTAGGGCAGCCATGGTGGCCATCAAATCAACATGATTTGGCATTACAAACAAAACGTATGGAGTTCGGAGGCAGGCGACACTATGCTAGTTGCAAGATTGCTTTCCTTCTTTGGTAACGTTAGGCTAACCATGAAAACATCAGTCATTTGGAAAGATCTTTGTGCGTTTTCCTCCGATTCAGTATTGTACTAAACCGTTTTTGGGTAGCACTCACATTTAAAACTCACTTGGATATTTAATGTAGATGTTTGTTTTTGGGTTAAATTTGTTGTTGTGCTTAGTTATAGTCTACATGTAAGTCAATGTCCTTTTCTCTATATTTGTATTTTATCAGGGGTCAATGTCATCTGGAAGAGCACCTCCCAAAAGATGTCTTCAGCCCTCACAAGAGGACACATGTGCTTGGAACTTGTGCACAATGGAATAAAGAACAGTTGTTGATGTATTAATTACAGTTTATTTGAACTTGACACTTCATTTAATTTATACAATACATGTATCACACATACCAATTGTTGTTATATTATTATTACTACAATTACATTACATTACATTTGGCTGACGCTTTTTAGCCAAAGCGACTTGCAACATTTAAAGCTTTTAAGAGCAATTCTAACAATAAAAAAAACCCACAATAAGTGCATTAATGAGTGCAATTGTCTGTAGTAGTGCTATGAGAGGAGATGATCTCTGAAGACCTGGGTTTTCAGACATTTTTGAAGATGTCGAGGGATGTCCCTGCTCTAGTAGGAACAGGTAGTGCGTTCCACCAACGAGGGACGACAGATAAGAAAAGTTTGTATCGGCCATATGTACAAAAAGGTTCAAATATGCTACTAGGCCGAGGTCAAATAGACTGGACCAGGTCAGTCTCTGTGGAAAATATTTAGACAGGATATCAACAGTAATGGCTCAAATTTAAACTAATGATTCAAATATAAATATAATTCTCTGTGTGGATATAAGGGCCAAAAAGGTACACTAAAAAGTAGTGGTTCAAAAGGTAGGCATAGATTAATCAATAAATCCCTGTGTGGAAGTATGTGCAAAAAAGACACTGAACAGTAGTTTTCAAAAGGTAAGAATAGATTAATGAATAAATCCCTGTGTGGAAATATGGGTAAAGAGACACACTAAACAGTAGTAATTCAAAAGGTAAGTATAGATTTATCAACAAATCCCTGTGTGGAAGTATGGACAGAGCCTCATTAGAACAAGCAACAGTTGTTCAGGGACAGCTAACTTGATGGTCCTTAGTTGTGAGTGAAAAGCCATAATGGTGTACAAAAATTGCCAAAAACTGTCCATGCCCAAGCCTGTGTAAATTTTGAGTCTTTGTCATCCAAATCATAGGCCTACACTGATCAGTTTGTGTCACAGTCTTTTGTTGACTTAAAACTGTAGTTGTGGTCTGCAATATGACACTGGATGCCATCTTCTTTTGGGAGGTGCCATTGAGGTTTGGGAGATGACATTGACCCCTGATAAAATACAAATAGAAAAGGACATTGACTTACATGTAGACAATAACTCAGCACAGCAACAAATTTAACCCAAAAACAATCATGAACATTTTGCAAAACATCTACATCAAATATCCAAGTGAGTTTTAAATGTGAGTGCTACCCAAAAACTGTTTATTACAATACTGAATCGGAGGAAAACGCAATAAGATCTTTCCAAATGACTGATGTTTTCATGGTTAACGTTACCAAAGAAGGAAAGCAATCTTGCAACTAGCATAATGTCGCCTGCCCCCGAACTCCATCATACGTTTTCTGTTTGTAATGCCAATCATGTTGATTTGATGGCCACCATGGCTGCCCTAACGTTAGTAGTTAAAGCGAATCATTTTTCAATAGTGCCATTTAGTTGATGGAGATAATTATTCTGGCGACTATACCGAAGTTCCTAGCACACACTTACTTTACAGTTTTGCTTCTACGTCAAATATTTGGTGCCATGTCTTAACACACCAATAGATAGCGTTAAAGTATCGCCATGCAAGACTAGACAACAGCATGCTAGTCATGGTGGCAACTGGCAAGATTTAAGATTGATACTGTTAAACAAAACTTACCGCGATATGTTTGTTCGGAACAAAATCCTTTCGGTTGATGTTCACAATCCACTTCTGACAAACAGCTTGGTCTTCGGCTCGCCCTGGGAATCTGTGTAGTCGTGCTTATGTATGGTGTTACACAGGGGCAGGCTGTGTAATAACGGCGGGGGAACTTATATATTTTTGTTCCATATCTGTATTTTCCCACTGCTGTTGTAACAGCCGAACACACAACAGGTTCTTCCCGACATCGTAAGACAATAAACAAAGGGGGGAAAAGACGATTTGTTCAACTCCACAGGTAGCTATCAGCTATCACAAACGTTAGCGCCGACGTGCCTAGCCCGCAGTAATGGCACTGCCCCCGCCGGATTCGTCTCAGCGCATGCGCAGTCTTGATCTCGATCTATGTTTCTTTTCTCAACAAGTAATGCCTGTGAATGCGGCGATGACGTATTTTGACAGTTGAGTCACTTGTGCGAAGTCGTACTCGTACCAAAGAAAGCCTAACTGTAAAGTTTGATTTCGTACTTGTAATTTTGAATTCATATTTTTTTCCCATCCGTATTCTGATGGATAAAATACACACAATATATTTTATGCACGACTGGACTCATTCGAGAATTCACAAATAATTATTTTATGCACAACTACAGACAAATACGCACGTGTATCAAATCTATGGACACGAATATTTTGACAGCTATCCCACTCCATACAGTTCAAAATAAGAGCGAGTTTCAAAGTGAATGTCGTCAGTTTTACTCTAAATGGTTCACTACAGGCACGGCGCCAGGATTCCAGTTTTGGATGGGCCAGACCAATTGTGGGTGGGCCTTAAAAAAAACTTTATCAAATCACTGTTTAACCTAATAAAAATGACTGACTAATATACTGTTATATTATTTGTGCTTACATAATAGAGATTTGAATAGCTTGATGCTCTTTAAATAGTTTGTTGCATTGTAAAAAGGACGGACGTACCTATCCTCGATCACTGTCCTTGGTTCTGACCAAATAAGAGCGCTTTGGAATCTCCATTACGCACCATACCTGCTGGCTGTGCTTTAGCGCATCTCTCGAATAGACCTAAGGCCTATAGGCTGTAAAAGTGGGAATCTAATATTTCCCCCAAACAAAGTTTAGTTCTGCTTGTATAACATGAAGTCGAATATTTCATTTGTTTTAGGTTTTCAACAATACAGATCAATCACACTGCCCGATAGTTTCAATCAATATGCAGGGCAGTTGAAAACATTCGGGGCTTAGCCCATAGAGTCTAAACGGTTTTCATAATTCCCATTTTGCCTGACTTGCTGCTCACTTTTCATAAATGAATCCACTGACTCAAGCCTCATTTGCACTACATTTATTAAATATTATGGACAATAACATTTTGACAATTAGAGGATGTAATGACATTTAGCTATCTTGACATTTTCTGTTTGCTAGAAACGAACTATATAGCCGCCTAGCAGAGTGGCTTTTAAATAGCAATATGCAATATAGCCGCAAGCGGCAATGGCGGGCCCGAGCACCTCCGGTCAGCAACCCGTGACATTTCGGAATCCAACAAAGCACCGACGCGGTGCGTTTGTGAAATGTACATATTTCATGCGTGTGCTATTTGTTTTTGTATTTAATTTTCTGGGACATATACTTGCTTGGCCAGGTGGGGGCGCAACGCAAGGCAGGCCCATTGGGTGTCATCATAATCATAATATATATTAACCTGAGAAATGTCAGACTATTCATTTTAAGCAAAGAACATTTCTGATGCACTTTTTGGTTGGCCAGATGGTGGCGCTATGTTAGGCATGAAAATTACATTTGCTTAACTGTGATTATCATCACAATAAAGATATTCAAAATGTTTGTAAATTTTAAGATCGATCACTTAAGGCATTGTCCATTTCTGGCACATTTCCTGCTTGACCTGGTGGTGGCGCTATGCCAGGCAGGCCCATAGGGTCTCTGGATATCATCATAATCATAATATCTATTAACCTGAGAAGTTTCAGACCATTCATTCAAAGCATAAAGCATTTATGGCATATTTCCTGTTTGGCCAGATGGTGGCGCTATGCTAGGCATGTGAATTATATGTGTGAATATCATCACAATAATGATATCCAATATTTTATAAAGTTTCAGATCAATCACTTAAGGCATTGTCCATTTCTGGCACATTTCCTACTTGGCCAGGTGGTGGCGCTATGCCAAGCAGGCCCATTGGGTGTCAGAATATCATCATAATCATAATATCTATTAACCTGAGAAGTTTCAGACCATTCATTCAATGCACTGTGACTTTATGACACATTTCCTGTTTATAGGGTGAGATATTAAAATCATGACATATTGCAACATATCAAAAATCCGTTCGCAATTTAACATCAGCAACATCTTGGCATCATATTTGCCAAATTTCATATGAATCTGACAAATTGTCTAGGAGGAGTATGTTAAAATTGACCATGTGACATCAGTGTAATTGCCATTCTTTCTGTTGCCAGGTGGTGGCGCTATGCAAAATATGCATTATGGGCATGTGAATATCATCACTCCCATGGTATTCAAAGACCTGTGAAATGTAAAACATTTCAAGCCATGCATGGTGAAATATGACACATTTATTGTTTATGTGGAAGGGTATTAAAATTAATAATTTCCCCATTGCGTCAAATTACAACATATCAAAAAAAAGCTTCACAATTTATAATCAGGAACATCTCAGCGTCATGTATACCAACTTTGACATGAATCGGATCAACCGTCTAGGAGGAGTACGTTAAAATTGATCATGTCCACAACGCACAAAATCTCAATTACCTCACTTCCTGTGGGCGTGGCTAATGGCATGTTAATACAAAAGTTGATTGTTTTTGGGAGTTACATACACCCACCAAATTTGGTGTGTGTATCTAAAACTATATGCCAACCACAAGTCACAGTGACATAAGGGGGCGCTATGGAGTTCCTGGGCAACGCCCGGTGCCAAGGCTTTTCCCCTGTGTATTCACGGTACCTCTTGACGTGTGTGCCAAATTTCATGCGTTTTCAGCGATGGGAAGCACCTCTTTTGGCATCACAATTCATCACATTTTAGTCCGCACAAAATCCCAAATACCTCACTTCCTGTTGGGCGTGGCTAATGCATTGTACATACAAAAGTTGTTCATCTTGGGGAGATACACTAACCTACAAAAGTTGGTGTGTCTAGCTGAAAGTATGTGCCAACCACTGGATCAATCACCTAAGGGGGCGCTACTGAGTCCCTGGGCCACGCCCGGGGCCAAGCTTTTATGCCTGTGTAGCCATTGTGATACCAGATGTGTGTGCCAAATTCCAAGACTTTTCATCCATACTAACCACCTCAAAAATAGCAAAAAGGTGAACAAATAATAATAATAATAATAATAATAATAATAATAATAATCCTTTCAAAAACAATAGGGCTTCGCACCTCTCGGTGCGCAAGGCCACCATCGGTGCTCGGGCCCTAATTATATGGTTTGTTATTCTTAGCTTAGGGAGAAGGGAACATTAAAGACTCACTAATTCGAACTAGGCAAAGCAGGCCACCATTGTTTGGCCAGCTCGAGACTGTAGGCTAGAGGCTGATAACAAAACTTAACTTGTAGGCTAGTCTAAATGACGAGAACAGGATAACTCCACCACCACCTTGTTATTGATGACTTCATGATTTCCTTGTAACGTAGGCCTATACCAAATATTAAATGCAAACAATGACATGCCCAACCTCGCGCGCGCACGTAGCCTACGTTCCAAATTATGTGTTATGGAAGGTAACGTTCATGTTAAATCTGCTGCATGAAGAAGAGTGAGTTCACCCGTGTCCGCTTGTATGTTAAATACGTCCATCTCACCTCAAAGTTTCAATGCGCGATCGGAATAATGGTTTCATATTTGTTAGTCAACTGTACAAAATACATTCGGGGCTGAAGCCCTGGCAAAATCAGCTGGCTAGGCTACTAGGCCTACCCCTCGGGCACAGAACTTGTTCATTGACAACGTCATCTGTCATGTAAAACATGCTCCAAGAGAGCTCATAAAGATCAATCACACCCATTAGGCCCTTTAATGCAAATCGGATCAACGATCACAATATCAACAAGCTGCATTGCAAAAAAAAAAACATTTCAGAAGCCATTATTAAGCCATAGAGATGTGCTAGGTGTTATGGATCTCAGCTATCCTTCATCTCCTGGTTGCAGTGATACAACGAGACCGTTTGTGCACGTTTAAGGTACCTAAACAACGACTATATTAAAAGTTTTTTTTTTTTTTTTAAGAAAAGTTTTGGGTGGGCCTGTTGAAAAGTGGGTGGGCCTAGAAAATTAACTTTCAAGAAATAATAATATTAGGCTACTATAGCTCTGCGCTCATTTCAATTCATATAGGAGGACTATTTCACAAACTTTTCGTTCCACACATGACAAACCGTAAACCAGAATAAACAGCAGACCTTACCGAACACAAAGCCGTTCCAGAGTAATCCGGTTTTGAAATGGTAGCAAATTTCTATATGGTCTCCAATTTTGGGCTTTAAGTGTCTTAAAACTGAGCTGTGCTTAAAGGAATTATCCGGAGTAAAATGCACTTTAGATCGATTTCCGGATGATTGGGGGTACATACGTTGAGTTGACATCAAAATTATGTCATTCGGATGTGTTTTGAGAAAGTTCGATTGTACCGTTTTCAGTCACAACTCGTAGCCTGGAAGTGAGCAGGGCATTTCAATTGCGCCGCTACAAAACGCTATTTCTATACCTCTTCTACAGTTCCAAACAACATAACACTTACGTGGTAGTGAGTAGAGGGTCCCTAAAGCCAAACCGAAGTATCCCGAGGTCTTTTCTGTGGTCGAATAGAGAGTCCAGAATGAATTTCATCAAGCCAGTACCTTTCCGGGAATGTTGCTATCTTTGCCGCCACCTTGAGGGGAAAGTCCGTAGGAGTCTTATTGCTGTGTAACACGCTCTGGAAATTCACAATTTCGTCGCCGTTTTAAAAAAAAAAACATAGTCCAGTCCATACAACTTCATTTCAATTTCGAAAGAAATACTGGACTATGTTTTTTTTTTTTTTTAAAAACGGCGACGAAATTGTGAATTTCCAGAGCGTGTTACAACACACTCAGCAATAAGACTCCTACGGACTTTCCCCTCAAAGTGGCGGCAAAGATGGCAACATTTCTGTAAAGGTACTGGCTTGATGAAATTCATTCTGGACTATTCGACCACATAAAGACCTCGGGATACTTCAGTTTGGCTTTAGGGACCCTCTACTCACTAGCACGTAAGTGTTATGTTGTTTGGAACTGTAGAAGAGGTACAAAAATAGCGTTTTGTAGCGGCGCAATTGAAATGCCCCGCTCACTTCCAGGCTACGAGTTGTGACTGAAAACGGTACAATCGAACTTTCTCAAAACACATCCGAATGACATAATTTTGATGTCAACTCAACGTATGTACCCCCAATCATCCGGAAATCGATCTAAAGTGCATTTTACTCCGGATAATTCCTTTAAATACCTACATATGTGTAAATATTAAAATCAGAGGATATACAGCTCATGGCTAAGAGTTTGTCGATGTAGCCATAATGATTTGTTTTCACAAAATGCTAAGCATGCATGTATTTAAGTGTCTTAAAAAAAGTGTGCTTATATTGGTCAATGCATAATTTCATAACAGGCAATAGAAAATAAATGTTAAATGTTACATATAGCCTAGACATAATATTAAAATCAGATGATGTAGGATAGTATAGAGTAAGATAAAGATGGCTCCAGCACTCACACCAGTGGATTGGGTCTTAAAGGAGCCACACCACTTTTATGACACTGGGCCCTATCATGACATTCTAAAGTGCATCGTCACTCGTCAAAAGTCTATTCAAATTTAGTAGGATGTCCAGTTCACATTGGGAGGGGTTTCGTTCTCAAAAGTGGAGCGCATGGCGTAACAAGGTGTTCCTAGGTCTTTTAATCAGTCATATGGGTGTGTTTGGGGTGTAACATCATTTGAAACCAATGAGAATGACATCTGTCATTCCCTTTAACGGCGCAACGCGCGATATGTCAAATAAATGCATCGGTATTTTGGCATTCAACGGCGCATTTGAAGGAGGCTGCTTGCGAGACCGTATGGAATAGTCATTCTTAAACCATGCTTTACTAAAACCTAGCATAGCCTTCACGCATTTGCACTCGTCTATTATTTGAACTCATTGGCAAAGTGAAACTAACTTCACCAAGGAGTCAGTCAACGACAAGACAGTTGCAGTTACTTTCACTATTGACTGACAATGGGTTACCATCGAAAACATAGGCTGGAAAATGTTGCTCAAATGACTGAATAAAACAACATTTATCCTGCAGAGGAGTTGCTTATATCTCGTGACAGTGCGTCTTCAGCTGTGCTCCATACGTGTCTCCCCTAATCACTTTTAACCGTCATTACCAATTTGCAAATGATGGTGAATAACTACTCATCATGAGATGTACAGTATTTCGTAATATCTTTATTCTAATTATGTTTACCATTGTAATCGTGCAATTTGTAATGCTTTGCATGGACGTGCGCTGGTTTGCGTTCATGAATGATAGAAGGATGGTGCATGCACCTGCAAATATGACTGTTGACATGCGCTCTTAAAATAGCATATGAACAACTCGCCATTGACTTCTGACCAGGTTTAGGTGGTGTATGATAGCGATTTTTAGACAAAGCGCCAGGTCCCTCCCTAGGTTGTTAATTGCCACACCCCTGGGCGCAATGCTTAAAAAATAAAGGTGCAAAATAACGAATTCAACTTCGCGCCGGTGAATAACGAACTTTACGCCATGCGCTGGTGACCCAAAATACAGCCCACTATAGCTGTTCTGTTGACCTTTCGATTTGTTGCTACTGGGCATGAAGGGCAGGCCAGTTATGAGTTCTGTCCAACATTGATGGTAGGTTTAGAAAAAAAAGTCAGCACATTTTAATCATATTGCAATAATACCAATAACCGTGATCATTTTGGTCATGATTTTTCATCAAATCTTCATAGTATCTCTAGTGGCTGGTAGACTTTGGAATCCACCAGCCACAATGGTGGAAAAAAATATTTTAGGCTATTTCCATCCCTGATACATATGTACACTCATACACACATTCATAAGTCTCAATCTGTCCATTTCTTTCCACAAAACTAGCCAGAAGTCATCATTTTAAGGGGTTATTTTTCATTTTTTTCTACTGAGCTACTACCTTTTTGTCTGTGATGTCTGTGCCCAGGGGCCCAGTGGCTCATAATCCTTCCATGCCACGGGGTTAAAACACTGGTCTTGTTTTCAAGTGCAATCAATAATTTAATTGTACATTTTGAAGAAACTTTTCCATTCTATAAGGGTTTTAAAAAAAAAAAAAAAAAAAAAAACATAAATCAGGGATTATACTGTACATAGCAAAAAAAAGCCAGGGGACAGACTTTTTTTAAATTAGGTTTAGGGAAAATTTTAACGCACACGCACTATGACTTCACAAAATCTCACTCCAGCCAAACACCCAAAGTTGGCAACCCTGCCTTATGGCTGTGTATTACCTGAGTTGTAAGGGATTGCAGTAACATCCTGTTAAAGTTGTCTTTAGTCTTTAGTTGTCTTAAAGTAAGTCTTCATTTGATCTCTACAGCTGCTACAGGCTTTAATATTTCACATTCAATATTCTATTCAAAAGCTGTCTCTACAAAGCTGAAATACTAGGATCAGAGTATTTCTTCACATTTACAAGAGAAGCAAAGACCATTAGAGCCAAACTACATGTATATGCTGGCTAAATCATCATGTATATGCTGGCTAAATAAATCATCATGTATATGCTGGCTAAATCATCATGTGCAAAACACATCCACCTGGGCCCAGAGAGCAAAGTGCATCATTGCAAACAGATCTATACCATAAAATAGAATAGAATAGAATGCCTTTATTGACATTGCATTCAAGTACAACAAAATTTGAGAGCTACTTTAGTAAACTTACTTTAGTAAAGCACATCATTGCAAACACATCTATACCATAAAACTCATCTCACAAATCATTTATTGCAAACGCACACACACATCAAAACACCCTTGCCCACACATGTACCCTTTTCTAGACAGTAATCCTGGCATGTCTAGCCCAGGTTATCATTGGTGCTTTGTGTGCGCACCTCTGGTGCTGCAGTTTGGGCAGTGGTACGTTGGTACACCCTGCAGGAGGGGCAGTGCAGCTGCAGCCTGGAAGTGAGCCTGTTGAGGATGCTGGTGAACGTGCCCCTCAGTGCTGAGGAGGAGAAGTAGTAGATGAAAGGGTCCAGGCAGGTGTTTAAGGTGCTGGTGAGGACGGCGTGCTTGCGCCATTCCGGACTCTCATTGGTGACGTAGCCAATAAGGTGGGAGATGTTGTAGGGGCCAAAGCACACAAGAAAGACCACCATGGTGCCGAGGGCTAGCCCGATGGCTCTGGAACGTCGCCGTGGGCAGATGTTGGGCAGATTGGAAAGGATGCGGATGAAGTTGATGTAGCAGAAGCAGCAGATGAGAAGCGGTACGCAGAAAAGGAGGAAAAACTGCTGCAGGCGAAATGGCAGTAGCATGTCTAGCTGCTCTGGTGTGAAGTGTTGGTAGCATTTTGAGCTGTGCTCTACACTGCAGGTCTTGTTTTGGTCATGGTGGTAGTGCATAAAGTAGACAATGCTACACTGTGCCAAGGAGATGGTCCAAATAATGACGCTGCCCACCACTGCATACAGAGGCTTTCTGTTTAGTTTGTACTTGATGGGAAAGGCAACCCCAAGGTAGCGCTCAACACTTATGGCAGTGAGGTACAGGCTGCTGTTGTAGATGGTGCCATAGAAGACGATGGCTAATAATGGGCACAGAAAGTCAGGCATTTTCCACACGTCGTGGTCGACGGCCTCCTTCATCCTTAAGGGGAGAAAGACCAGAAAGACCAGGTCGGACACAGTGAGGCCGATCAGTAGCACGTCCACAGGCGTTGCCCTTCGCTGCACCTTCTTGATGAAGGCATAGAGGCCAAAGATGTTGGCTGGCAGCCCAAAGATGAATGTGATGATGTACACCACAAGAACCAGTTCTATTTGTTCATGGGTTTCAGAGTGCATTTTGCTGGCAATCAAAGTAAAAATGCACATTTGAAAGACAAATAGGGATTGTACATTACATAAATAAATAAACACTACATAAAGTTAGGCAGATAATCAGAAGACACACAAGTTCATTTACATGGACATTAATATAACAATATTAACCCGATTAAGACAATACTCTGAATGTAAAAAATGCATTTTCTGATTGCCTTAAACTGATCATATTCATAATTTAAGAATAATGATATGTTTCAGCATTATTTTGCCTCAGCTTTAATCAACAAATTGGTGCCTACCTTTCTAAAACGTTCTGCTGTTCAAGTGAAAGCGCAGCTTCTGCGACGTCTCCACTTTGCTGTAGAGGCTGGTTGTCATGTGGGTTGTTGTTCTCTGTTGCTCTCAGAGTTCACAAAGGAAATGACACCTCTAAAATGTAAAACATGAAGGGCTGATCAGATGTTGTAGGAGAGGGTTATCACCAGCTAATCTATTTCATCATCCGGTCAATAACAGCAGTTACGGTTATAACAGCATCATCAATATTAACAACAATATCAAATTAAAATAGCAAGGTGCAGATGCAGTGTCCTATAAGCCAGAGTGAGGGATTTGAATTTAATTCTGGCTGCCATAGGAAGCCAATAAAGAGTCTAACAGTGGACTCAATGGCTGGTTAAAAACCAGAGGTGCTGCTGCATTCTGACGTTTCTGTAACGGTCTTGTGGGTACCTGATCTGCACGGGTTACCAGGTCTCACTACACCAGCAGGTAGGCCAGCTAATCCTGAATTGCCAGTTAGGAAAGAACCATGGCCTGCACGAGAGGCTGTATGGCATATTATGTCGGATAAGGTCTGATCTGATATTGTAGAAGATAAAACAAAAGAAAAGATATCCGCACACTGTGTCTAAAGCTCCTAGTTTAATGGTGGTGTGCGGATATCTTTTCTTTTGTTTTAGTATTCCTAGCATCCAGCACCTGTAGAATCAATATAGATGTGTGCACACCTCTACACATAAGTCCGTATTGTATAAGATAAACCCACATGATTTTGTGACTGAGGCTACATTCAATTGTGAACCCAAGTTACTGTATGTGCCATAAGACATGCTGAAATCCAATCAGAAACAGGAGAGTCATGAGGTGGGAAAGAGGTGAAGTTGAGTATCATCTGCAAAGCAATGAAGGCAAATCCGTGGGAGCGAATGATCTCACTCAAGGAAATGGTGCAAATACAGAAAAGAAAGGGCCCTAGTAGGCCTCCTGATCCCTGCAGCCCACCTGTGGTGAGGTCACGTTGTTACCTGTCCTTGCCAAGACACCCTGAATGAACATCCTTTGAGGTAAGATGCAAACCAATTAGGAGCTTTCTGAAAAACTCTGACCTCAGATAATGTGGAGTGGAAAATGTCATGGTTCACTGTGTCAAAGGCTGATATCTAACATGGGAGTGAGGCAACAAGTTCCAAACTGATTGAACTCTCTTTTTATGTCTTCTAAGATATTTACACATTCTCTGCAAGACAGTCAATTTGAAGGCGGCTTCAATGTATCCTCAATGTTGCACATTACCCTAAAACCCTTGCAGCAACTCACATACTATTTTAAAATCACAACATTGTAAACAACAAAGTTATGATTTGTGAGGCATCTGTTAGCCAGTTTTCAGGTACCTTACTTTACAATACGTTAATGTTAACGACATGCAGGGCAGAGAGAAGCAAAGGCTCCTGGCCTGACACAGAAGTGTTGTCTTAAAACTGTTTGAAACCAACTATTGTTGTAGATGTTTTCTCAAGTCTCACGCATTGAGCGCGAAACATACACAATTGACAGATCTCCAGAGCTGGACAGTAACGGAGTACATTTACTTGAGTACAGTACTTGAGTACAATTTTGAGGGATCTGTACTTTACTCGAGTATCATTTTTGAGGAGTACTCATGACTTTACTCAAGTACATTTGACAGGAAAATATTGTACTCTTTACTCCACTACATTTCTATCCATAACTGTGAGTACCAGTTACTTCTTCTTCTAAAAAAAAGAAAAATCTCAGAAACCCTATCAGTCTATCAGCAATCACCTTCAGCTTTCCGCCAAAGTCAACTCCATGGTCAGATTTAGATAAGAGACGAAACCATGGACGAAACAATCGATGAAGACGCAGCAGGTCCATCCCGGGAATGTGCCAACCTGTGGCCCCACCTCGCCAGACAGAAAGATAGTTTTCGCTTCAAGTGTTTCAATTACAAAATAGTATTTTGTATTTGAAATACGTATTTTAAATACATGTATTAGAAATACTGCCCATCCCTGGCAACATGGTAAAATGATAAAAATGACTTGATTTTACTTTCAATTCCTTTTACATTCTCCAAGGTATTACCATTAACATTTTTCATAACTCCATGTAGGACGTTTCTGTACATAAATGTAAGCACTGTGGCAGTAGTAATGCAATATTTCGAAAATGTAGGCTACTCTTGATACTCAAGTACTTTTAAAAACAAGTACTTCAGTACTTTTACTTAAGTAGGCATCTGACTGTTGTACTTTTACTTGTACTTGAGTAAAATTGAGCAAAGGGTATCTGTACTTTTACTCAAGTAATAAATCTGTGTACTCTGTCCGCCTCTGCAGATCTCACATGACCTCACGCCACACATGTCTTTTCTCACGCTATTGTTTTTGTGTTCTCCCGATGTAATGTTATACATTTCACACAAGTTGAACTGATCACAGAATCTGTCCATTTTGTACAGTTTGTAGGATAAAAATGTGTGTTAAATGCATGCATGGCATGGAATGTTTTAGTCAAAGATTAACTGAACGACTGAACTGAACTGAAACTTATTGTAGCTAACACACGCCTTGCTTTCTCTCTCTGTCTGATGTATACACCTGCCAGTTGCACACTAAAACACCTTAATTCACACAGCCTTTATAGACCACAGCCAGTCACACACTAAAACACCTTAATTCACACAGCCTTTATAGACCACAGCCAGTCACACACTAAAACACCTTAATTCACACAGCCTTTATAGACCACAGCCAGTCACACACTAAAACACCTTAATTCACACAGCCTTTATAGACCACAGCCAGTCACACACTAAAACACCTTAATTCACACAGCCTTTATAGACCACAGCCAGTCACACACTAAAACACCTTAATTCACACAGCCTTTATAGACCACAGACTAAAACAAAGACTCAAAGACTAAAACAACGTCATCCAAACAAAGATAGAACTGGGAAGGAGGGAATAATGTACTAATCTACTATAATCTGATTTTAAATTAATGCCATGTCGACCATTATACTATGCATAAATACAATAATGGATGGATTACCTTTTCATGAACATGACCTAAAATTGCCCTATGATCAAATTACATCAATGGACTAACGTTATGTCAAGGAAAGAGGAGAGTTTGATGTCTTTCCAAGTAAGAGATGTTGAAACTGTGAGCCAGAAGGTCAGTAGTAAATGCTTTGCAGATGACCCTGCACATTTATAGATACTGTACCTTTAATGTCTTCCTTAGTCTTCACCTTACACATTTATAGATACTGTACCTTTAATGTCTTCCTTAGTCTACACCCTGCACATTTATAGATACTGTACCTTTAATGTCTTCCTTAGTGCTCACCTTGCACATTTTTAGATACTGTACCTTTAATGTCTTCCTTAGTCTACACCCTGCACATTTATAGATACTGTACCTTTAATGTCTTCCTTAGTGCTCACCCTGCACATTTTTAGATACTGTACCTTTAATGTCTTCCTTAGTCTACACCTCGTCTCTTTCCTTCTCTCTGACTCTGTCCCTATCAGACTCAGACACACACACACACACACACACACACACACAAACATGTCATCAGGTAAATGGCAGACATGGTATCCAATGACAAATTTCTGCCAAAAATGGTCCAATGGCTAATGACCATTTTGACCTGATACCAAATATAGGTCAGTGGTTTAGTGAAGGCGGAAGATAGGATATGAGTCATGGCTTTTTAAAGCCTATCCTGTGTGGTTGTAAAACTAGTGTACCCCTCCCACCTATAATCTGGCTCATAATGTTACTTTGTAAGGATGCATTTATTAACACAATTCTTAATTGTGAATCACCACAGATTAAACAGTTATGTAAACAGTCCCAACCACACAGAGAACAAGAACGTCAATCTAGAAAATGTCCTATACTGGCCAGTAAAATTAAAGTTGGCACGCTTTTGTTGGAGCTCACAGGAATCAATCAGGAGAACCACAGTAGCAGTATACCATGCCAAATATTCTACTCACTTCCAGCATTGCCTGTTGCACAAATCGAGTGCTGCCATAGGAATCCGAATCCTCCCTTCCGAAGTCCTGTAGTCATCCACACCTTGTAGCGAATGCCCAGCCGTCTCTTACACAGTTGAAGTCCACTAGCACAAAAAAAAAACGTCAAGTAAACTAGCCTGTAGCGGTTTCTAAACAGCCTTATGATCTTCCCCCGCGATAACTGATTTTCGTGTTCTCGCGTTCATGCATGAACATGTAACCACATTGAAAAACGTCTACCAAACTCCCCCAATTTTAAATAGCAGTATTAAACTATGAATTTCTTTGTTAGCTCCGTCTCTTCACACTCTGCCATCTTCTTTTCCTCTCAACCCCAAAGCCCCAAAAACTCAAATCATTAATTGGCATCTTCTTTTCCTCTCAACCCAAAAAACTCAAATCATTAATTGGCATCTTCTTTTCCTCTCAACCCAAAAAACTCAAATCATTAATTGGCTGGCAGCACCACCCTGCTGATTGGTAGAAACCCACAAAATAGAAAGGTTGATATTAATACATTATTTTCACAATAACCTGTTATTTTAACTTACCACAAAGGTATTTTTAAACTTTGTCAACTCACACATGAATTTCAGGAATTAAGGAGGGCCCTAAACTAGCCTGACCCAGGGTCGTTACACCTGGAGTGTTTCTGGTTTGTTTCCGTGTCTGGGAATAAAGAGAAATTGTTAGATATATACTGATGGACTTCTTATGGACTGTAATGTTGTATGTTTGCTCATGGACTTCCAATGGGCTATGGGTGTTATGTGTATGATACGTGGGGTTGGGGATGAGTGATCTGTAACATGGAGCTGATGCAGTGAGTAGCAGCCAGCTGTGTGCAATTGGGACTGGGCTGTTGGGCTATCAGCTGTGTGCAATTGGGACTGGGCTGTTGGGCTATCAGCTCGGGGACACTCGGATTAGCTGGCTGCCCAATAAAAGCATTCCAGACACTTTGAGAGGGTGTCGAGAGGAAACGCGGCGGTTGTTCTGTCTGTCTCTGTCTCTCTCTAGTTTCCCAGTGTCGGCGTGCTCTGGTGATTGCCCATCAGAGGACCCTGGAGCTGCCGCGTGGAGGGATGACTGACACACTCCTTCAAAGGAATGGGAGAAGTGAGTGACTGGGGCTAGCTACGGGCTCGGATGGTCGCTTAGTGTCTGTTTATTCCCTTTCTAGGCAGCAGTTCCTCGAGATGGCGATTGGTGTATTCGGAGGAGAAAGAACGAGAGCAACTTTGCAACTTGTTGTTGTTGTCCTGTGTCCTGAAAACACTTCTGAACACACTTCTGCTGCTCTTACATAACTTGCACCACTATGCCACTTGCATACTTAGGTCAAACAGAACTACCTCAGCCATTTATTGGCCTGACTTTTGCACTATTATTATATTGACTGTCTACTGTATGCACAATTGCACAATTTCAACCCATTTTTTTTTTGCTGCTCTTATTTCTTCACTGTATGTGCCTTCTTATTTACTTTTTATATTGTTTAATTGAATGTTATGTTTTTGTCTGTGGACCTAATTGGTAAAATGTATTGTCTTCACCGTGGGATAGTGGGAAACGTAATTTCGATCTCTTTGTACATGTCTTGACATGTGAAGAAATTGACAATAAAGCAGACTTTGACTTTTTGAACTGTTTCCTTTCTTGTCTTTTACATCTGTCAATATTAGATACCTCTCAGATTACTTCAAAATGTAAATCATAACTCAAACTTAACTTAAATTCTTAATAAAACTTAAATTCACTGTTCTCTGAGTTGCTTAACTAAATGTCCATTCTTTTCACAGGTCTACTAACTCTACCAAACCTGGTCACTGTCAGTCCTTTGGGTGTTACTGTAGGACTCTTAACTTTGCTCTCACACAGTCCCTGGTCAGAGCCTTGTTGGGGTGTTTCTTTCTCTGGCTCTGTGGCTGGTTGCCCAGTGTCTGTGTTCTCTTCTTCAGTCTGCGGCGGCACTTGCTGAAGATGTCGCCGATTTCTCCTCATGTCTCCTCCTCCTGGCGACTTCACCTGGTATGAGCGTGGCGTGCCACACTCCTGCAGCACCGATGCTCGACCTTTCCACACCTTCTCCCCATCCAGCTTGGACAGGACGTGGTCCCCTGTTTGCAAGGGTGGTAAGTCCCTCGCTCCGTGTCTCCGGTTGTAGCAGAATGCTTGTTGTTGTTTGGCTTCTTCATCTCGGCGACGGATGAGGTGTCGGTTCGGCTGCTTTGGAATCAGGTTTCTCTTTAGGGACGGCAGTGTGGTGCGAATCTTACGCCCCATGAGCATTTCTGCCGGGCTCACTCCCGTGGATGTGGTTGGGGTGGCGCGGTAGCTCATTAAAGCCAATAGGGGGTCGTCTTGCTTGAGTATGCGCTTAGCAGTTTGCACCGCACGCTCCGCATGCCCGTTGCCTTGTGGGTTGTGCAGGCTGGATGTGGAATGTTCGATGTCATACAGCCTGCAAAACTCTTTCCAAGCCAAACCTGGCGAATGTAGCCTTCATTGACCTCACTACCTGTTCTGTTGTTGTTGTAGGTAAGTGTAGTATTTCTAGATATCATGAGTTATAGTCTGATATCACTAGGTATTGCTTTCCTTTGTATTCACAAATGTCTGTGGCTATCTTTTGCCAAGGTCTCTCAGGCAGGGGCGTTGACAGTAACTGTTCTCTGCGCTGAGTACGTCTGTTTGTCTGACAAAAGTGGCATGTGACAATTTTTCTTTTAATGTCCCCTGACATCTTAGGAACCTCTTTCTGGAACCTTTCACAGGCCCATACTCCCGCCAAACACTCCTTCTCTATTTGCGCGTACCTGGTTTCCGCGTCTGATAGTCTCCTGGAGCAGTACTCTACTGGTTTCCGCGTCTGATAGTCTCCTGGAGCAGTACGCTACTGGTTTCCGCGTCTGATAGTCTCCTGGAGCAGTACGCTACTGGTTTCCGCGTCTGATAGTCTCTCTCTCTCTCTCTCTCTCCTTCTCCCTCTCTCTCTCTCTCTCTCTCTCTCTCTCTTTCTCTCTCTCTCTCTTGCTGTGTCCATCTCCCCCCCTGACCACTCTTTCTCTCGTTTCTCTTTGGCAGGACCCTTCACAGCGGTGGCGGTGGAGTATGGCCAGGTGCCTGACAACATCACCGTTCTGGAAGGAGAGAACGTCACCCTGAGGTGTGTGTGTGTGTGTGTGTGTGTGTGTGTGTCAAACGTGCAAACGTGTTTGTGTTTCCTGCCCTGAACTTGTCACACACTCACATATACACTAGGTGTGTAACGGTTCATGTATTCGTATTGAACCGAAACGGTACGGGCGTCACGGTTCGGTGCATGAATTTACACGGAGAATACACGGTATAAAAATACATAAAACTCGTGTGCGGATTAATTAATGTCATGCGCAATTACTGTTAAGTAGCGAGAGTTACGGGAGTTATTTAGCGACACCTAACGCTAATCTGTAGCCTCGCCTTAGCCCTGAAGCTCTGATTGGCGCCTATGTTTTTTTTGTCAGGTCGTCGGTCGAGTCTGTCAGTCATTAGCAGCACTAAGGTTAGACCCACAAGAGTTAGAGGATCCGCTGGTCTCTTTAAGATCGCAAGTTTGAGAACTTCAGTTACAGTAATAGTCCAGGCAAAGTAGCGTTTTACGACAGACTAATTGTAAAATAATTTTTTGCAGCTTAGATCATTTCTATGAGGTGTCCAGAACAACATACTAAAAGTCCTAAGAAATCCTAGTTGAGGAAATATGTTCAATCCAAGATGTGCGCCAAGAAGACCAGGCCACAATAGGCAACTACATCATCAATGGGGCTATTGTTTTCCTTTACTCCTATCAAAATTAAACTTTACACAATGTAAGTACCCATGAAAAGTATTTTTTTTTGTATTACAAGTTTTTTTTTTTTATTAATTTTAATATGAAAATGAGCTATACACTAATCGAATATGCCCAAAATACACCCAAATAGGCTTAATTTTTCCTTTACTCTTACCACATAAACTGATTTAACTATATAAACCATATATTTTCTGGAAGGTTAGACCCTCAGGATGTGATCTAACATAGGTTTTGACCTTTCTCACCCTCCCCTTTACTTTGCTGCCCATTCATAATAGATAGGGTATGAGTAGATTGGGTATATGGCTCATACCTTTGGGTCTGTGCCATTTAGGAAAAACTGTTTCAACCATATATTTTCTGAAAGCTTATACCCTCAGGATGTGATCTAACATGACATGAAACATGTCCCATCCTCCTCATTAGTATGCTGCCCATGCATAACACATTGGGGTATTGGTAAATTAAGTGTGTTCTGATACATTTTGGGCTGTACCATGAAGAGAAAACTAATTAAACCACCTAAACCATATATTGTCTGAAAGCATATACCCTCAAGATGTGAACTAACATGGATTTTGACATTTGTCACCCTCCTCATGACATGACAGCCCAAAAAGGTATTAGCCATATACACTATTTACCAATACCCAATGTATTATGCATGGACAGCATACTAATGAGGAGGGTGGGGCATGTCTCATTGTACCCATTGTAAAAAAATGTTACCTTCCATATATATTTTCACTGCGATGATTGATTGTGATAGGAGTAAAGGAAAAAATAAGCCCATTAGGGTGTATTTTGGGCATATGCGATTAGTATGTTGCTCATTTGCATATTCAAATTAATTTTCAAACAAACTTCTAATACAAAATGTTTTACTTTTCATGTAGACTTTCATTGTGTAAAGTTTTATTGTGGTAGGAGTAAAGGGAAAAAATAAGCCTATGGGGGCCTATATTTGATTAGTGTACAGCTCATTTGCATATTCAAATTCATTTTCAAAGAAACTTGTAATACAAAAAAATTTACTTTTCATGGATACTTTCATTGTGTAAAGGTTTTTTTTGATAGACGTAAAGGGAGAAAATAGTCCCATAGGGGTGTATTGTTGTGTGGCCTTATACTGGCACACATCTTGGATTGATGAGAATTAAACATATTTCCTCAACTAGGATTTCTTAGGACTTTTAGTATGTTGTTCTGGACACCTCATAGAAATGATCTATGCTGAAAAAAAATATTTTACAATTAGTTCTATTTTTGGCTCCAAAATGGGTTACTTTGCCTGGACTATAATGTTAGTACAGGCGAAAGAGTGGTGGATAAGATGAAACTGTGTGTCGGCGTTGTTCAGCAGTTGTTGGGTATGTGAGTGGAAAAAATGCTACACATATTCGAAGCCATCACCCAGATGATGTAGGCTACCAATCACTGAAACGAGGGGAAAACACTTCCCCTGCGCTTCAGCAGCCTTTGAATACACATACAAATAGGCCCAAAACCTATGGCTTACATTAAATTATTTCGTAATGACAGAAAGCTATGTAAATCGCGTGGTAATTACCCTTATGTTGGGGTAACTTGTAACTTCTCACATGAGGAGCTGGTAGTGTTAAGTGCATAGACAGCAAAATAAAGTGACAACGCTAACCAGGCTAATAAACAAACCATGCTACGGTGAGTTAACGTCAAAGGGCAAAGTCACGTGACTTCTAGTTGTAATCTGTTTATGAAATGAAAGGAGCAATTTCGTTTTTTAAAAAAAGGCAAAATAGTGTGATATTTTCACAGTTAGTAGGCTAGATTATTACTTTACACACAATAAAAAAAATATTGAGGCAAATTGTAGACCCTTCCATATACAACTAAACACAGATGTTGAAGGTCTTGCTTAAGTGGATTTTAAAAAATAATTTTTCTATGTAATTTGCACTTTCAGAAATAAGAATATATAATATTTTCAGTTTTATAGCTGATTGTCTTATTTTGTTTACAAGTTACAGATGGAGTCTGGGTACTTATTGTACTGTTTAGCCTACATCTTACACACTTCAGGCTGTTGCAGATAGCTCAGGGAAGAGACTGTATGACACTAGGTGGTACAGCCTGAGACATGTACAAAAAAAGAAATGCTTTCTGCATTTTTGTTTTGCTTTTCCCTCCATTGTACCGAACTCGTACCAAACCGTGATGTCCAAACCGAGGTATGAACCGAACCGTGACTTCTGTGTACCGTTACACCCCTAATAAAAATAATAATTATGTAGGAAGTTTAGAACCCAGAATTGACCTGCACACTACAAAAGTGCACCGAATTCAACACAAATGACTCAATACACTTGGAGGAGGTATGAGTCCTTTCTTTTCCAGATATCTTAGGATTTCGCCTTAGTATCGTTTCAGTATCGAGCATCGTGATATTTATGGCAGGTATTGTATCGAAGTCATAATTTTGGTATCGTGACAACACTAATGCCTAGTGCACGTTTCAGTTCATGTCCATTGGTGGGCACATCTAACTCTCTGATGGCGCTCACCTTCTCTGGATCTGCTCTTACCCCGTTGGCGTCCACAATGTGGCCCAGGAAGCGTAGCTGTGATTGTGCATAAACGCATTTTTCTTCGTTTAGCTTAAGGCCTACTTGCTTCATCCTTTCGAGTGTGCATTGCAAGTGTCTGTCATGTGTGGCCTTGTATTTTCCATGCACAATTACGTCATCCATGTAGCCTGCGACTCCTTCCAGGCCATCTAGCAGTTCATGCATCTTGCGCTGGAATATCTCTGAGGCTATGTTTATCCCAAATGGAAGGCGGGTAAAGCAGTACCTCCCGAAAGGTGTGATGAATGTGGTTAGGATTCTGCTTTCTTCATGCAGCGGTATCTGCCAAAAGCCTGAGGCAGCGTCGAGGGAGGTGAACACAGTGGAACCAGCCAACTTGGCCAGCGTCTCATCTGTGGTAGGTAGCTGGTAAGTTTCTCTCTTCAGGTTTTCATTCAGCTTCTGGAGCCCTACACAGATTCTGACTGCGCCTGACGGCTTCAGGACTGGCACCATTGGCGCACACCATTCTGTTGGTTGTGTCACTTTGACGATCACGCCATGTTCCTCCATGCGTTGCAGCTCAGCTTGTACTTTGGGTAGGAGTGGCAGTGGGACTCTCCTGGTTGTGTGTACGGCGTGTGGCACAGCGTCGTCTCGTAGGTGTATCTTCACCGGGTCGGTCTTCATCGTGCCCAGGTGTCCGGCTGCTGCCATCACTTGCTGTACTCGCTTCACCAGCCCCATCTCCACTGCTGTGTCTCTGCCCAGTAAGGCCCTCTAGCTACATATTGAAAATGTGCTTTCTCTGTTTGTGTAATGTGCTAGCTGTAAATTGTCCCATAATGTCCAATGTTCCGCCTGGACTCTCTAATGGACCATGGTGTGGCTCCAGCTTTCTTTCTGGTTTAAGTGCCTTGAATGTTTCCATGTTCATTACGGTGACGTCAGCCCCTGTATCTATTCTAAATCTCACTGGCGTGTACCCTATGTGGATCTGCTGTGTCCACTGCTCTGCACTGCTTTGTTTTTGTTTACTCACTGCACCGAGGTAGAAGCTTTCATCCTCTTCATGTCCTTGGTTAACTTCCCTCACAGTCTTTGTGAAGCATTTTCTTTCCCAATGCCCCTTCTTCCCGCACTTCCTGCATTCAGAATCCGTTGCTGGGCATTTGGCTGCATTTTTGTGTTTTTCTTCACCGCACCGACTGCACTTGCTCTCCCCTTGGTAGCCGTGCTGCTGTCCTGCGGTTTCCCTCCTTTCTTCACAAATCTCTTTTGTTTCACTGCTTGCACTGCCAGCGGAGCCTGCTGCTCTTGCTGTGTTATCTGTTGTGCTACCTCTTCAGCTTGCCTCACCATAAGCACCGCCATTTCGAGGGTTAAGTTGGAAGTTAACTGCAGTTTTCTGGACAATTCTTTATCCTTTATTTCTACGACCAACCTGTCTCTTATGTGATCGTTTTTCTTATCCCCAAACTCACAGTTCTCACTCAGTTCGTGCAGGGCTCGGATAAACGTCTCCGCCATTTCCCCTGGTTTCTGTTGTCTTTGGTAAAAGCATGCCCTTTCATGAATTGTGTTTCATTTTGGTATGAAATATTCATCAAACTTCTCTAACACAGTCTCATAATCATTCTCATCCTCTTCCTCTGTGAAGGTGAAGGTCTTGAAAATATTTTCCGCTTCGTTGCCCATTGTATAGATTAGCGTGCTAACCTGGACGTCTGCATCCTCGTAGCTTAGCTTGGAAGCTGACCTGAATCGCGTGAATCTCTGTCTCCACGACGGCCATTCTCCCGGTTTCTCGAAGATAACGTTTTCCGGAGGCTTAAACTTTGCCATCGTCGTGTGTTCTCTCATATCCCACTTCTGACACCATGTCAAATAAACTGTTGGCCGACACAGCTTATTGAACTCGACTTGTCTTCTTTTATTCACAACTCGCATATATATGAAATGTTTCAGATCTCGTATCCTACTCGCAAACTCTTGCGTTACTTCCTGTATATTAAGTGACTACGTAATGCACCATTTACATTACTGATACCATGACGGGGCAGCAGCAGCAAAAGCACGGTCTCCTCTACATTTGTATTTGGTTTTGGGTACAGTCAGCAGAAAAAGATCAAAAGCACGGTCTCCTCTACATTTGTATTTGGTTTTGGATACAGTCAGCAGAAAAAGATGAAACGATCTGAGCCTTCTTGCAGGGGAGTGTTTGTGTAATTGGTCTGAGAGATACAGTAGGTGGGAGAGAGGAGAGATGGGGTGGGGGCTTTGCCATTCAAGCATTTAAAGGTCATTAGCAAAATCTTAAAATGAATCCTATGTATATATAAGTATCCCGTGAGGGAAATTTGGTCTTTGCATTTATCCCAATCCGTGAATTAGTGAAACACACTCAGGACACAGTGAACACACAGTGAGGTGAAGCACTCACTAATCCTGGCGCAGTGAGCTGCCTGCAACAACAGCGGCACTCGGGAGCAGTGAGGATCACGGGATCAAAAGAGTACAGTATACTTATACTTACTTATATCAACGTGAGCTAATCGCTAACGTTATCTGAGATGCTAGTTTTTATAACGGCAGGAATAAACACACATGGTAACAAAATCAATCTAAACATGTGTAGCTTTACTCAACACATTACCACTATGAACACTATGAATGTGTAATTGTCAAGTTGTATGGCTCACTGTGTTCAAAGTCGATCTTAATAACCCTTGTCACTTCGACTAGCCTATGTGGTGGTTGTTATAGCTAATAAATGGCAATGCAGCTTTACTGTAGTAAAGTTCGCAAGATTGGAAAGAGGAAATAGCGTTTACATGTCCATTTAAATTATAGCCTAATCTAATGCACTTTTGTGAGTTTTAAATCCGAAATAAGATGGAATGTGAGGAGACTGCTATTACCTTTAAAGAGGATCTACAATTGAAACTATCTGTAGCCTATGACGCAAATAAGCCTCATGTCCGGTCTATGGGTGTCTGCTTTAGCCTATATTGTTGACAGCAGGGTTTTTTTACGATTTAAAATTATACTTTCTAGATTTTAATGGGCCATGTTGAAGGATAGCTGTCAACATTGAGCTTTGAAAATAAGGGAGATTTCCCGGGTTTCTCACGCAGAATACGGGAAAATGTCAACATTCGTCCCCCAACGTTGGAAGGGTTGCAGTATTAGTCCGTTTCATAATTGCAAGCTTGTGCATTGGTCAGCTAAACAATACAACAAAGTAGCCTACTTTATTTACGCCCAACAACAGCCTATATTAATTTGGTCAACCTTATACAGCCCTAGCAAGGCTAAAGTTCTGTAGCCTAATCGATGGCCCTGTGCGCTGTCATTCTCTCTCCTGCGCAAACAAAATGTGTGCGTTCCAAGTAGCCTATAGTGCGTAATTCTTCTTCATAAAGTTGAACAAATGCATTCGGTTATTTTAGAGAGAAAATATAAATTGACAGCTATGTGTTGAAGAGCTGATGCAAATATAAACTGATTCATGTCCCTTGGATTTTGCAACTGTCAGTTCCATGCCGCCTGACAGAAATATTGTTTCATTTTGCGAGTGAAATTCGGGATTTTGCAGGACAGGATTTTTTTGGGGGGCAGTCACGTGATCGGGATATGACGGGAGTATTTGTGTGGGCTCGGGATGGGAAGGGAGTGAAAATTGATTCCTGTGTCACCCTCTAGTGCCTACTGGTCGGGGTTTAAACCGGCAACCCTCCGGTTACAAGTCCGAAGCGCTAACCAGTAGGCCACGGCTGCCCCTATGGTGAACAGGGAGCCAGTGAAGGGAAGCTAAGATGGGTGAGATGTGTTCTCGCTTACGGGTACCAGTTAAGAGTCGAGCTGCTGCATTTTGAACCAGCTGCAAGTGGGAAAGGGAGGCCTGGCTGAGACCAACATACTGTAGAGAGTTATGGAAGTCGAGTCTGGCTGTGATGAAGGCATGAATTACTTCACAGTTCAGGGTGGATCTGGCTGATATTCTGTTTACTGAACATGCTTTTGCTTCAAAAAATACTTCTAGCACAGGTATATGAAAATATGAGTGCATTGCATTGCGCATTGTGTGACATACAAATTAGTGCCCTTAATGTCATAGCTATATTAGGACCAAATTAACATGTGTTGATGTGTTGAGGTCATGGTAAATATGATATTGTGACACAATGACACATTAACAGTTTCCTTTTACAAGTGCTAATGCACACAACTGTAAAAAAAAAAGCCAAATGAACAAGTTATTTTGACTTGCTTGTATACAGCACCTCACCTCGAGGTAAAAAAGAGAGTAAACACAATCGGAGGCTAGCTGGATAGTATGCGTATAGTGGATATCAACACAGCGTAACACAGAACAAATACATTTGTTAACATTACATCAAAATGGTTATTTCTTCACATTCTGTTGCTCTATTTTGTTTTTTAGTTGACTTGTTCTTAACTTTTTAATTCAACAAACAGCATATTACCATGAAAAAAATCATTTATATTATTGCTAGAGTGCAAAAATCATTGGTTCAGTGGGTTGGTCTAAAATGCTTTAGAGCCACTTTTGCTGTATGACAAAAAGAGAAGTAAGAATCCTGTAAGATGGCGTGAGATAATCCACCACTACTGAAGCATGGGCTAGTGTGTGCAGTGTAGAATTACAGCCCACCTTGTTGCACGTCCATGTAGAGTAGAGTAGAGTATCATTTATTAATCCCGAGGGAAATTAAGGTGTCCAGTAGCATACATACATAAATACAGAATAAAAAACACAAAGACATGAATGACATGACATGAATCTTGAATTTCCCCTTGAGGATCAATAAAGTATCTATCTATCTATCTATCTATCTATCTAAGACATTACACACATCATTGATCATATATATACACCATACAGCACACGCTTACATACATCTAGCCAAAGTCAGATCTCCCTCACACACACACACACACACACAGCTGTGGTTGTGATGAGAAGAAAAGAGTGGTTCATCACATGTGCCATAGTGAGTGATACTGAGTGGTACATAGCAAAGAGCAGCTAAAAGTGTCAATAACTGGAAAAAGTGTTCAAAGTGTCCAGGTGTCTCAAAGTGTCATTATGCATAGTCCAGGAAGAAATCGGGGTGAACACACACACACACACACACACAGTGGGGGTGGAGTTGGCGTATCAGCAGCAGGAAAAAAAAGTGCAGATGAGTGTGCAGGTGTGGGAAGGTTGATTATGCAGTCCAGTCACCTATGATCTCTTTCTGGGTGTCCTTCTGTGTGGTGTTGAACAACTGGATGGCCCTGGGGACAAAGGACCTCCGTAGCCTGTCTGTCTTGCATGGGATGCCACGGAATCTGTAGCTGAATACGCTTCTCTGGATGTCAAAGACTGGGTGCAGGGGGTGATTGTAATTGTCCATTATAGAGTGGAGTCTGCTCCGTGTCCTCTTCTCAGCAGTGGTAGTGAGAGCCTCCAGTTCTGTGCCAACAACAGACCCAGCTTTCCTCACCAGCCAGTCAAGGCGTCCAGCATCTCTCTTCCTGATGCTGCCTCCGCAGCATGCCACAGCATAGGAAAGCACACTGGCCATGACAGACTGGTAGAACATCTGCAGGAGTCTGTTGCATACATTGAAGGATCTCAGCTTCCTCAGAAAGTAAAGCCTGCTCTGACCCTTCTTGTAGAGTGCTTGTGAGTTAGCAGACCAGTCAAGTTTATTGTCCAGATGTACCCCCAGGTACTTGTAAGTGCAGACTGTCTCCACTGTCTCCCCCTCAATTGAGACAGGCAGCAGGGGTGGGGTAGTACGTCTGAAATCAACCACCATTTCCTTGGTTTTGGTGGTGTTCAGCTGCAGCTGGTTGGTCCTGCACCAACTGACGAATTTCTCCACCAGTCCCCTGTACTCCAGCAACACCGGGCAGAGTACTGTTCCTTGTGGAGCTCGTGTTCATGGCCCCTCAATCTTTGTGACACCGCAGCCTGACTGGATGCTGTGTCAACACTATAAAAAGCCCAGAGCTCCATCAGAAACATTTGATGTACATCAAATCAAGTCTACACATCAATCAGATGTACACAACAATCAGGAGTGATCATTACTAATCAGAGGAAAACTATTCAGCACATTGAGATTTAATGGATGGCCTTCAACATGAAAGTAAAGAGGCTGATGTTGCGTGACAAAAAGTGAGATTCCTGTGAGATTGTGTATGATAAAGCGACTCAATGCTGTGTCTTCCTGTAAACATTTGAATGTGAAAAAGTCATGTCATCGGTCAAGGTCAAGACTGACCAATTGCAGAGCGCAACTATTTTCCAAATTCAAGTACTCAGTCTTTTCAGGCTTGTGCGACTTGACTTGCAAACTTTCTTTTTCCAGCCACCTGCTACACTTTCTGCAATAACAATGACTGTTGCATCTCTTAGTTGTACCCAGTCACACCTCACATTTGGTCAACAAATCAGATAAATCATGTGTAACTAGAAAATGTAATTCCATGGAAGGAATTACCATTGCATGTAAATGCAAAAAGTAGGATGTGTATGGTTGAAATGTATATTAAGTGGGGTACGACCTGGACTTTTTTAGCATGGACTGCGTTTGAAATAATGGACATTACAGACTGTTATTAGAGCAAGTAATGGCGGCCTTACATTGTACGATTTTGGTCTGTTTTCACAGTCGGCGACTAAATTTCCAAAGTCGGACAGAAATCATGGGAGTTGTACTGGAATCACGGCGCGCTCCCGTCAACTAGATCGTTAAGTGTAAGGCGCCAATCTTAACGGTTTTAAGTCAGTCGGAGTCAGTCTTTTTCTAGTTTTTTTTTCTAACTTTTTCTAGTTTCATGTTTGATATTATCGTAAGTCTTTCTAGTCTGGCTCATGCAAATAGTGACCTCTCTCCAACACCAAACAGGAAGAGGCAAAGTAGGCGACAGCTGTAGCAAGGGACGTGATGAAACCATGAATATGATCATTTGTTATTTTGTTTCTTATACAGCATTAGTCGGCTCTTTCACATGACAGAACAACTCTATATCGGTTAGGGATGTCACGTATGAAACAATGCTGCAGAAACACGAAAATATGACTTTGAGTTTAGTAGGATATCATTTCAGTTCCTGTTCATATCTATTGCACGATGGGTAATAATTTAAAGGAATCTAGTTGCAGTCTTGTAATTAGTGACCCTGCAAGATCCCTAGTCATTGCAAAATCATAGTCTGTGACTTAAAACTCTATTACTTGTCTTTAGATGTGAGAGGGTCTGAGACTGTAGTCTTTCAAAAATCTTTTCCAAAGTCTGCCAGTGTAAGGAGGGCTTTACCTGTTTATTTATGTCTTGTGTATGTGATTGGGACGGTGACAGATCTGAGGGGTATTTCACAAAACCTAGATAAGGGGTTAAGCTGGGATTTTTTGGTTATCCTAGATAAATTTAGCCTAGACTTGGTTTCACAAAAGAGATGGCACATAAGTTACCATGGGGATTTATTCTCTGCACCTAGCCTGGTCCCGACCAGGCTAACAGCCAAGCTAAGTTAATTCTAATGGTAATCATGTTGTCTTATTGGTTCAGCTAGCTGTCATTCACATCAGACCTCCGTGCTAATTTTAAGGAGCTTTATTCCATTTATAAACTATTTGCTAAATGTATTTGCTCGCAAAACAAAACAGATTGTCTGCCTACTACCATATGGTTATTATTTTAATTGTGATAGCCTTATTTATTAACATAGGACTAGGTACTCATTGTTTGCTTATTTTATTAGACGTTTGATGAATAGCCTACTGTAGTTAATTGGAAGTGGAGGGGCAAGTTTTCGAAGGTGTTTTCAACTATAATATAAAGGTATATCATACTATGTGCATCTTTGTAATGGAAAGCGATTTTTTTAATGACGTTGCGTGTCGAGACAAGGAAGCACTCACACGTGGGTGCATACGTAAATTTGCATTCAGTTGGTCTACCACGCCTACTCCTGCTGTTTTACAGAAATAGCCATGATTCCCCATTCCAAAAAGGACAACTTTACTTCATTGTTAGTCTATATCAAAAGCGGCTGTTCTCTTTGTGAGAATGACGCTATTTTCCGTGTCTTTTTTTATTCCAACCGTGAGTTTTTTGGGGCAGAAACGAGAACACGCACACATCCTGAATTACTTACACCTGGCTTGACATAGTCGCTCCTACTGATCCTGGATTGGCGTTAGTGAAATGAGTTGAGCTAGGATGACCAGACAACGCTATGTCAAACCTCGCTTTATCACTTATCTTGGATGTCTTAATTCTGCCTTTGTAAAATACCCCTTTGCTCTCTCGGAACTCCTGACATTTATGCCCATTAAGAGAGAACAGGTGTGGATAATGGGCTAGCCACACTGTGGTTGGCTGTGTTCGTAATTGTGGGAGGCTACCTGATGGAGCGGAGCAGAGAGGGCTGTATGGTGACTGAGCTGTCGAAGGGGACGTTGAGCCGATGCGGACCTCTGATGCTGACCTCCGATGCTGACCTCTTCTTACGGAAAGGGAAGTGCTATTGGTATGTTATGCTCCCCGTGTCTTTTCCATTAGCTCACCGTTACGCTGCTGATGTTCCAGGCGAAGAGTCGCAACAACCAGCAGCCGACGAGTGGAGAGAGCGACATCGCAGACGTTGGACTAATCCGAAGGACCGTTCTAGCTGGGACTCCTGCGCCGCTTCTGCATTGCTGTGTGGACTGCACTGACGTCATCGCGTGGAGGGTCCTGCGTGCGAACGTCGTGACGTCACTACGGGCAAACGGACTACGATCGCCTGCCATCACAGCCTACATTACCCAGCATCCCTGGTGAGATCGATCAGGTTGCCATCACAGCCTACATTACCCAGCGTCCCTGGTGAGATCGATTAGGTTGCCATCACAGCCTACATTACCCAGCGTCCCTGGTGAGAACGATCCAGCCGCCCAACGCTTGCTGATTGACAGTTTTCTTTATGTTTATTTTAATTTTATTTTTTTTGGCCGGAAGTATTGTATTTTAGCTAGATTGGGTCTAAATATTGTGTGTTTCTGCCTTGTATTTTAGCTAGATTGGGTCTAAATATTGTGTGTTTCTGCCTTGTGTATTTTAGCTAGATTGGGTCTAAATATTGTGTGTTTCTGCCTTGTATTTTAGCTAGATTGGGTCTAAATATTGTGTTTCTGCCTTGTGTATTTTAGCTAGATTGGGTCTAAATATTGTGTGTTTCTGCCTTGTGATTGGATGTAATTATGAGGCGGGAGGGCGGAGCTTTTGGAGAGTCTGAGGGTCTTTATTGTGTGCAGTGTTGTGACACGTGTATTGCCCTTGTGTGCTGTGTTGGTGAACGCTGTGTTTTGCCCTGTTGGAGTTCACGAGTGTATTGCCCTTGTGTTCTGTGTTGGTGAACGCTGTGTTTTGCCCTGTTGGTGTTCACGAGTGGTTGTTGATCTACTGACCCTAGCTAACCTAACCTGCAACTCTGTCCCTGTGCCTCTGATTGGGTCTGAACTCCTTCACCTGTTAAGAAAAATAAAGATTGTATTTTCTTATAAAGTTCACTCTGTGTTGTGGTGGTGTAACTGGGATCATCTGGTTGGGGTGTCATCGGCTGGTGACATACGCCTGGATTCAGGGGAAAACAGGGCGGGGGGAATGTCTCTGATTTTGAACAAAGCTTTTTTCAATAGCCAATTGCGGAGAGGTGGCAGACCTTGTGGGTATGCCGGAGTATGCACATTTACTGGGTGTTTCATGAAAATACCGCCGACAGCAGACTAACAACCAAAACGATGGCATTTAGTTTGCCTTTGTAGCCATCTCTGGCTAGCCTTTGCTTAGGCAAATGAGACATAACTTCTGTTAAAGCAAATGTTGTTACGAACTTCAATTTCTTCAAAAATCGACTCTAAACATGCTTCAATTACGTTTGTATCGGAAGCCATTTCGCACTGGTTTCAGTAGTGTTATATCCTTAGACAGTACAAACAATAGCAGAATACACTAATGAACACTTAACAACCAATGCAAGCAGGAAGTCAAACATTCAAAAAAGTTGTTGAATCAAAAACAGATATTTGACATTTAGAATCTCGATCTTCACACAGTACATCTCAGGCCGAAGAACAGTAATCTAACAGCACAGCTAAGTTTCACAGTTTCAAAGGTATGAATTGTTGACGGATATGATTCACGTATAGTTCTCAGTCTAGTTCTTAGGTATCAATATAGTTCTCAAAATAAGTCTCAGTATAGTTTGTAGAATAAGTCTCAGTATAGTTTGTAAAAC